>NW_026588752.1:17572847-17661232 GCF_907164565.1 Psammomys obesus | reverse complement strand
AGAAGAAGAAGAAGAAGAAGAAAAGAAAGAAGAAGGAGGAGGAGGAGGAGAAGAAGAAGAAAAGAAGAAGGAGAAGAAGGAGGAGAAGAAGGAGGAGAAGAAAAGAAGAAGAGAAGAAGGAGAAGAAGAAAGAGAAGGATAAGAAAAAGGAGGAGAAGAAGAGGGAAGAGAAGAAGAAGGAGAAGGAGGAGAAGAAGAAGGAGAAGGAGGATAAGGAGAAGAAGAAGGAGAGGAGGAGGAGAAGAAAAAGCAGCAGCATGGCACTGCTGAATCAATCGGAAGGTTCCTCTACTACAAGGCAATTAATGCACTTGAGTCTATTTATCTTCTTATAAGTGGTACTATGACAGAAGCTTCTAGTCAAAACCCACAAACTACAATGGAAGCAAGGAGCTCAAAGGAACATTTTAGCATATGTAAAACTTGGAGAGTTAGAGAGATGGCTCAGTGGTAAGAGCACTGGCTGCTCTGCCAGAGGACTGTGGTTCAATTCCCAGCATCCCCATGGTAGTTCACAGCCATGTGTAATTCCAGTGTAGTTCCAGTGAAAGGCAACAATCTTGGGATTTGCTGAGAATTAGGAAATTGGTGTGTGGGGTGAGAAAAGCAGCAAAGACAAAGAAACAAAAAAAATCCAAAACAAAAACAGACAAGCAAACAAACAAAAACAACCAACCAAACAACATCCAAAACCAGAGACAAGAAGAGGGGAAGACAACCATAAACTAACAAGCAGAGTCGTGATCTAACCCCAAAAAGTCCTCACCAGTTTACTATCAACCAAGGGAACAAAGGTTCTGACCTACCATGTTTCTTATTTGAGTACAAAGCAATGGGATACCAAGCAAAAAAATTAAGGAAGCCAGCTATGTGCTAATAAATAAAACAAAGCAGACTCTCTAGAGGAAACCTAGGGCTGTAAAGGAGACTGCAATGAGCCCGAAAGCAGAAGGAAGGGACTCGGCTGTGCTCTTCTTGACCCCAACCTCCTTGGCCTTCATTGGATGTGGAAAAGCTACAACTCAGAAGTTCTGAGGGTGATGTTTATGAGGGGACTGAATAGAGAATAAGGTACTTGCATATTGTGTGCGCAGGAGAAAGAAAGAGCCCCTTCTAGGATGGAAGCAAACAGAACCAACTAGAGATTTCCGTATGTGTGAGGGCAGCATTTAGCATTCTGTTTTGGCTTCTTTTCTTTTCTTTTCTTTTCTCTCCTTTTTTCTTTTCTCTTTTTGCCATCGTTGTTGTGGTTGTTATAAAAGTACTTTGACAAAGGCGGCTTCATGGAAAAAGTGTTACTTTTGGCTCATGGATCAAGGCACACCACCGTGGCAGGAAAGACAAGGCAGCAGGAGCTTGGCGCAGCTGGTCACATGGCATCCACAGAGAGCAGTGAAAGCCTGCTGAGACTCAGCTCCCTCTCTCCATGTACACAGTCCAGGATCCAAGCCAGGGAATGGTGCCATGCACAGTGAATGAGTCTTCACACTTCAATTAACTCACTCAAGATAATACCCTGCGGGCTTGCAGACCTACTTGCTATAATTCCTGTCGTTCAAGGGCACGTCTTTAGACTATACTAGAGGATGTTCTAATCTAAGGATAGCCGCACAAACAACTCAGACTCCAGTCTCAGTTAGATATAGATGGTTTATTGAATATTGAATGCAACACCCCAGGACTGGTCAGACCAGGGAAACAGAAAGGAAGTTGGGAGCCTAACTGTGACCTCTACAAGTTCCCACAGCAGGGTTTAGATAGAAAGAACCAAATGGAAAGGACATGGGGAGGGCAGTAATACATTTTGGCTAACTGTACAAAGCAATATTACGTTTTAGGCTAACTAGACAACGTGTTATCAGCTAACCTTCAAGCTGATTGGTACTAAGTGAAGTGAGGCAGGGCTTAGGGTCTTCTAGAGTAGCCAGGTGTGTAGATAAGAAGGGTACAACCAAAGAGTAGCCAAATGGATAGATAATAAAGCATGAGTTATAACACTATTGAATCATAGCGAAGTATAAGGTCAGCTTGACCCTCTAGTAGGGTCTCCTAGTGCCAGCTACGAACAATCACTTCCAGGAAGCAGAGTTGAAAAGTTTAACATTTTGAATGTAATTTCACCTTAGAAACAAAATGGAAGCTGAAATGGCTGCAGTTATGTCTCAAAGCAGGCTCCAGTATTCTAGGCTTCAACAAGAACATGATTAAGTCTTCTGGTTACTGACTGTATTCTTACCTAGCCTCAGAGGCATTATTGTGACTTGTATGGAAGCATTGATCGAGAAGAAAGTAGGAAGTTGGGAATCAAATGATCCATTGAGCTGGGTGTGGTGACCACACTTTTAATCCATGGACTCAAGAGGCAGAGGCAAGTGGATTTTGGTGAGTTTGAGGCCAGCCTGTTCTATCCAACAAAGTTCTAGGACAGATAGAAATGTATAATAGAGAGGGCCTGTTATATGTGTGTGTGTGTGTGTGTGTGTGTGTGTGTGTCTGTGTGTGTGTGTGTGTCTGTGTATACATGTATACATATTATTATGCTTATCATAGAATCAAGATAACACTGCAAAAGTTAGTCATTTGTTGGAAAAAAAATTATGTTGAGCTAAACAGTGTTATTTATTATTGGCCCTATGATTATCGTGGCAGTATTATTTAAGTCGCTGTCATAATCATGTAAGACATAGGTATCTTTTAAACTTTATAATTGCCTTAAAACACCTTGGGCTGAGAAAATAATTCCATTTATGCTATCTCAATAACCTCATCACTCACCTTTCAGCCCCCATCCAATACCATCCACCTTAGCCATCCTTATCTGGGCTACCTTCCATTCATAATCTTACAAACAATTATCTGAGCCTTTCCAAGCCATTATTGGAGTCCTTCCCTCCTGCCCACATGGTTCCTTTTCCATGATAATCCATTACGGAGCCCTCCTGCCTCCTCTCTTTTGGTCTCTCTGTTTCCCATGATTCCCCTGAACAAAAGCCCAGGAACCTTATCCACATTTATCCCATTCTGCACCACCCAGGTTTTAGGCCTTTAATCAACCAATCACATATAATGTCTCAGACAGGTTTACACAACAAGGATAGGTTTATCCAGGCAGTAACCAGATGTTGAGGGCCAGGAATTAGCATCAAAATACAAGCATCAGACCAACCCCCAACAGTCATTTGAAAACTTCCTGATAGGAACTCATGATTAAATAAATGTATTTACTTAAAATGTATTAATTAGTAAGAATCAGTTATCCTTTAATCCACTATTTTAGAAATAAATGAACACGGAAACCTGTTAGTACCTGGGGCTGGGCAGATATTAACCTTCTAAGCTATTTTGTCTATTTCCCATCCAAAAATCCCACAAAATACTTTCACATGTTCCACATGGGCTGTTTGTGCTCCATGAGGCCAGTCCTCAGACTAGGCTGCTTTTGGCCACGTGCTCCAGATTCATATCAACCCAACTTTTTCCTCTTCCCTCCCCTCTCACTATATAGGTAGATGGTCTTCAAAAACCTCCAAGACCTACAAAATATGGCATTTAAAGATGTTTTTATTAAACTACAGCCTTTTTGGCTTAAGGCATCCCAGCTCCTTTCCTCTTAGAAGATGATGATGAACATCATAGGACCTCCAATTTGGAGTTCACTTCAACTGGGCAAATGCCCCTACTCTATCTGCAGACAATATGTTGTCCAAAAATGGACAAGACTTGGGTACAGGCTGAGTTGACTGCCTAGTTCTGCCAAGACAGGGTAAGAAAGTCCTTCATAGTTCCTGCTTCACAAATATGTCTGCCAGGTACACTGGTGCAGAATGTTGAAGATTGATGCTCCAACGTTACAGAGAGATTTGGGGTGACTGTCCAGGAAGCAAAGTGTCTGTGTCATTTTTATTTGTTTTGGAAGCTGCTTGCCTGCACTACCTGCTTACTCAGGTAATAATTTTATTTTTTTCTCAAGTCTCTGATGGGGTTGAAGACTAGGTAGTTACAGTCTTACAATTAAGCTTAGTTGTTTAGAAGTTAAGAAGATAGTTTAAGGTCTAAAAAGTTGTTTTTAGGTTGATAAATACAAGATATGATTGAGAATGATTTAGGTATAGAACTATAGAATCAGTAATAATTTATAATAATCCTCTACAACCAAAATATTTTTCTTTCTTAAATTATCACTAAAAATAGATTCTTCTCATATACAATATACCCCAAACACAGTTCCCCCCTCTCCACTTCTCCCAGCTTCCCTATCTCCCCTCTCCTTCAGATCTATCCCCCTTCCATTTCCCTTCAAAAAAACAGCAGGCCTTCAAGAGACAACAACCACTCATGAAAAAACAAAATAAAAAAAGACAGTACAACAGTCCTCATATGGCAGTTGGATAAGGCGACTCAATTAGAGGAAAAGAGTCCGAAGAGCAGGGAAAAGAGTCAGAGAAACACCTACTTCCACTGTTAGAATCCCCACAAAAACACCAAGCAAACAGCCATAACATATACATGGAGAACTTGGTACAGAGCCATGCAGGCCCCATGCTTTCCACCTCAGTCTCTGTGAGACCATATGAATTCTACTTAGTTGATTCTGTGGGCAGTGGTTTCCTAGTGTCCTCTCTCCCTTCCAACTCCTACAATCTTTCCTCCCCCTCTTCTACAGGGTTTCCAAATCTCTGAGGGTAGGGACCTGATGGAGACATTCAATTTGGACTCTTTCTCTCTATTTAAAATCTGACTGTGGGTCTCTGCACCAGCTCTCATCTGCTGTTGGATAAAGCCTCTCTGATGATGTCTGGCCAAGGCACTGATCTCTGAACATTACAGAATATTGTCAGAAACCATTGATTTTTTTTTTTCCTGTCATGTTTGGTTGGTTCTGTCCTAGGTCTCTGGGCTATTGAGTCTCCAGTTCCTGGCCATCCAGACAGAGTAGGGCATACGCTTACTCTTGTGGTGTGGGCCTCAAGTTAAACTAGACATTGGTTGGCCACTCCCACAAGTTCTGTGCCATCATTGCCCCGGTACATCTTACAGGCAGAGCAGATTGTAGGTGGAGGGTTTTGTGGCTGGGTTGCTGTCCAAGTTTCTCTTTCTGTAGCCTGCAGGGTACCTTCCCACACCAAAAGAGACCAGAATATGGGGGTGAAGGCACCAGCTCAACCTCTCTACATTCAGTGAGCCATGCAGATACTGTCCTCAGCAGTAGAGCCCCACTGTCTATTTTCAGAGGACTTTCTGTCCTAGCATCAGTCTAGGTTGTCTAGGGATCTCCATAGGACCTCCTTAGCCAACAACTCAATGTAATGCAACCTGGTCTCACCACTCAGAGTCTTGCCTGGCTACAAAAGATGACCAGTTCAAACTCAGTATCCTCCAAACTAGGAGTCCTCACTAAGGTCACCCTCCCTTCTCTCTTCCTGGGACCCACAGACCCTGGGGATGGAAGTCCCACCTACTGTCTCCTCTGCCCAGTCATAGGCTCTTCAATTTCTTTATTAATGACTCAGAGATAACTGGGGAGTGATTTTTTTTTTTTAATACAACATTGAGACAGGAAATTCCTCATTAGCAGTGACCATACCGGAAATCTGTTAGCATCTAGGTCACTGCCAGCTCAGCAATGAACAGTCCTCAGCAATAATCAATCAGCTGTACAGAGACATACCTTAATACAATGTGGTGAAGGTCACCTCTATGGGGCCATGCATTCCCCACTAGATCCCTCCTCTTTAGCTAACCGTTCTGGGTTTGTGGACTGTAGTTTGATTATCATTTATTTAACAGCTAAAATCCACTTATAAGTGAATGCATACCATACTTGTCTTTCTGAGTCTGAATTATAGTCTAATACTTGTTTTCATACTTTTGTAAGGACAGATAACTGCCCGATTTAAATTCTGCCGTTTTTAATAATTACTCAAAAGATGGCCTCCATTTTAATATTACCAAATCAAAATCGCAGCGGTACCTCACAGGCTAGTGTTTCTTTCAGCCTTGGTCAGACAAGTCTCTTTCTGAGGTAGGCTCTCATTAAAGCAGAGACTCACAACTGATCAAGGTGGTGAAGTGGATACTGAGTGCTCACCTCTAACAGGTCTCCTCTAACAACCCTTCCCCCGTAGGCCCAGGAACATTGAGAAAGAGGGGATGGAAAGACTTTCAGAGCCGAAGGGTGGGGAGGACTGCCATGAAATACCATCTTCTGTATATGACCTTTTTACAGATATCATGGACTCACAGTATGTATGACTATGTGCACAAAAACATGTGCAAACACACACACACACACACACACACACACACACGAACACATAGGTAAGAAACTAGTTTAAAAAAATAAGAGTAAGAAATCAGGCACAGTGGCACCCACCTGTAATCCCAAAAGTAGGGGAGGCAGAGGCAGGCAGAACTCTGTGAGTTCTAGGCTAGTCTGGTCTACAAAGCAAGTCCAGGACAACCAAAGCTACACATAGAAACCCTGTCTTGAAAAAACAAACAAAGCAAAAACAAACAAACAAACAAACAAACAAAAACCCCTTCTTATTAGAGTTAACCAATTCTTATACTCTAGGATGAGAGGACTGACAAAAGAATAAACAGAATCAACTATTTATATAAGGTATTTAAAATAAACGTCAATTAATAAGGCTACCATTTACCATATACTTCCCACTGTCTAATCCTCCCGGTTATCTATGCTTAAGATTTTTTTTGCCGTCTGATTTTGAGAAACCAAAATGGAAACCAAACGAAAGAAAGGGACTGGATAGATGGTTCACTGGTTAGAACTTTTCTTAGTTCGGGTTTCTATTGCTATGAGGAGACACCAAGCCCACGGCAACTCTTATAAAGGAAAACACTTAATTGGAGCCGGCTTACAGTTTCAGAGGTTTAGTCCATTACTATCACGGCTGGACACATGGCGGAGTACAGGCAGACATGGTGCTGGAGAAGGAGCTGAGATGCCTCCATCCAGATCCACAGACAGCAGGAAGAGCAATGGGCCACTAGGCCCCGTTTAGAGATTCTGAGACCTCAAAGCAATCCCCTAGCGAAGTAAGTACTTTTTCCAAAAAAAGCCACACCCACTCCAACAAGGCCACACCTTCTAGGAGTGCCTCTCCCCATGGACCAAGGAGGCCATTTTTATTTAAACCGCCACAGAGTACTTACTGCTTTCGTAGATTTACAGAACCAGGAACCCAAATGGATTTGGTTCTCTGTACCCATACTGGGCAACTCGTAAGTAACTGCCCGAAACTCCACATCCAATATTTCTGGTCTCTGTGGGCAGCCGCACTCGTGTGCAAATGTCCACACGCACAGACATAATTTTAAAACAAAACTTTTTTCTTTTTCTTTTTTTTTTTTTTTTTAACTGAAGAGAGAAGGCCAGGCTTAATGGTGTATGCCTTTAATCCCAGCACTAGGGGAGTCAGAGACAGGTGGGTCTCTGAGTTCAAGGCCAGCCCCGTCTACTTACCTAAGGAGTGCCAGGACAGCTAGGACTTCATAGAGACCCTGTCTCAAAACAACAGCAAAAAATCGTAACTAGCTAATGCCCTTTTTTGGGTGGCCAGCTGGCTTGGATCTTATTTTCACGGGACCCACTGAACTAGAAGAAGCCCTGAAACCCCACACCCAGAGAGCCATCTTGAGAGCTGAGAACTGAGTGCCTGGACACTGCCTCCGAGGACAGGCCCTTCTCTCAACCCTGGAGAAAGGAGTCCAGCAAGAGGTTGGGATAATTATTTTCCGTTAACCTGGTAGAGAAGAGGCGTGTGGAGATTACATTCATAGGAATACAGAGTCCAATAGTCCTTCACACCCTACTCTGAAGCCAGTAATTCCACCCACTGAGGTTGTGTTTTACACATAATGTTCTTGCTGTTGTCTGACGAACACGAGGGTAGTCCAAGCTTGATCCATCAAGCTTGTAACACAATTTTTTTTTAAAAAAAAAAAAAAAAACAAATTCAGGAAATTAGTAGAGGACCAAGAAACTACATAAACCAACTTCATGGTAACATTATATATAAGTTTCTCTAAAAGCAAAATAAGATAAAAGATTGATTTCCAAAACTCAAAGAGTACCCTCCGGAATGTAATAAATCATACTATAGAGAAATCTACCACTTGTTTATGGGTAAAGAGAACGAAGCATGCTTTTCTTTTTTTAACTTGTCATTGTGTTTTTAGAAAAGGGGCGCTGAATCACTACACAACAGCTAAACACCAGTGGACCAACAAAAGACAAAAAGAAAAAAGAAAGAAACAAAACCCTCCCAGTACATTCTGGAATGCTAACCAGGCCAATCTGGCTATCAGCTGCCAAACCTGCCCGGACAAGCCTTGGCACTGAGAATACAGCTTGGCAGTTTAGGGAAGGACAGTTCGGAAATGCTCCAATGAGAGCGGCTGAGAGATTCGGGTGTGGCTTCAAGGGGGCGGAGAATTGGCAGCTGGACAATGGGAAGTGTGCGCTGATTGGCCCAGCCAGCTTCCTCGGAGGCCATCCATCAAAAGAAACACGCCAATCAGCGGCGAAGATGCGTCCCCCGCGAGCTAGCCTGGTCCCCGACCCCTCTCCCCGCGGCCCTTCGCTCTGCGCTGACCCCGCGGAACGCAGCGCCTAGCTGGGGCGCTGAGGGTCCCTCCACCCGGGACGCCGGCCCCTCCCCGGGCCTCTGCTCTCTTGCCCGCCCGCGAGTCCGTTCCCCTCGTCGGCTTCTCGGATCGGGGACGTGGGCGAGCTGAGAGCAGGCCCGGGGAGGGTGGTCAACGCAGAGAAGACGTGGCTGTCAAGGTGAGAGGGGACTGTGGGGTAGGCGGCGGGGGCCGCGCGCTCCGGGAAGCTAGCCCGGGCTAGCCTGCGCTTGGAGAGGTGCAGCGGGAGCCGTGCTCTTGTCTGGTGCCTCCCAGTCCCAACCTGCACCCTTGAACCGAGTTAGTGGTTCCTCGCCGAGACCACTCTCAGCTCCTGTTCTGTCTTTAAATTGACAAGAGAACGATCGTCCTCTGTATCCAGGACTTAGGTTGTGCTCGGAACCCCGAGGAAGAGTACAATGCATGCTTAGACCAATGCTGTCCCCACCTTCGCCTAACTTTTTCTTTTGGTTTTTAAATGGTGTTAGACGGAGGAGCACCGTGTGCTAAGCACTCCGCCACCTTGAGTCATACCGTGCGTTATTCACAGACATTCCAAGAAACAGCTGTTGTTTCAAAGATGCGGACATAAGCTCATTATCTGGCGATAATTAAGCACCTATCTATGTGCTAAGCGGTTTGTGTGACTCCGCTTAAGCTACGCAATCTATGAGCTTAGGTAATAATCTTATTTCGACGTCACTGGTAAGGAACTGAGTAGGTTCACGCTGTTAATCTATATGGCAGAGTACGCACTGTCATTTGCCTTTTTGGTTTGGGTGTGTCTTGTGTGGCTGTGTCAGTTTGTGGCATGTGCTGACAATGAATAAGTCTTTCCTGAAGCTGGGAGTGTTTTCGTTTGTGTGCTGTACAAACTCACAATTTAGGGAATGTGACCGACTGGGAAAAGGTAGAAATTAACTTGCAGCCCTTTGCAGTGTCGTAGACTTAATGGAGGGAGGGGGCCATGCGCTCTAAAGCACTTCTTGGCACAATGCAAACATGGCCAGGCAGGAAAGCGTTCTTACTCTTTTTTTCTGGGTTTGTTCTATTTATAGATGATAGAGGTACTGACAACTGACTCTCAGAAACTGCTACACCAGCTGAACACCCTGCTGGAACAGGAGTCTAGATGTCAGCCAAAGGTCTGTGGCTTGAAACTAATTGAGTCTGCACATGATAATGGCCTCAGAATGACTGCAAGACTAAGGGACTTTGAAGTAAAAGATCTACTCAGTCTAACTCAGTTCTTTGGCTTCGACACAGAGACATTTTCCCTAGCTGTGAATTTACTGGACAGATTCTTGTCTAAAATGAAGGTATGTTTAAGCTACAATACACTATTTCTTAATTTTGTTCTGAGTGTGTTTAAGAGATCAAATTGCTCAGTGGTTAGGACTGCTGGTCTACCAGGCAGCAGTTCAGTTCCTAGCACCCAGGTGGGCAGTTGACAGACATCTGAGGCCCTCTTTTGTCCTCCTTCAGCACCTACAGAAATGTAGCAAACATTCACATATATACAAATTAAAGTTAATCAAAAAGGGGAAAAAGCCATCAAATTGCTGGTTTAGAGCTGGTATTGAAAACACATTTTCAAATATTATGGTAATGCTTTCTTCTCATAATCAAGAGTAGTAATACATCACTTATTAATTGTATACTGAAGTAGAAAATAATCCAGCATCAGGCAATTAATTGTAGTACTCTAGTAGGAAAGCTGGCTATATTTAAAAACCTTCCTTGGGCCAGCAAAATGATTCTTGCTGCATATGTCTTAGTCAAAACTGAGTTCTGTTCCTGGAACACTTAGTGAAAAGAGAAAACCAACTCCCAAAAGTTGTTCTCTGGCCTTCAGACATGCCCTCATATCCATCTCTCCCTTAAACACACAGAATAGTAATGAAAATAAAATTAAGGGCCTGTCATAATGGCACATGCCTTCAATCCTAGCACTTGAGAGGCAGAGACAGGCAGATCTCTGTGAGTTCAGGGACAGTTGGATCTATCATGTGTTCCAAGACAGCCAAGGCTACACAGTGAGTCCATTTCAAAAGATAATTAAAAAATTAGAAATCTTTCTCAAAAATGTTTTACATACATTTGTATGTTTGCATGTGTGTGGGCACAGTCATGCTACTTCCTATGTGGAGGTAAGAACCACGGCAGGAATAGGTTCTCTCCAACCACTGTGTGGAATTGAACTCAGGTCATTAGGGTTGGTGACCAGCATCTTAACCCAGTGAGCCATCACACTAGCCCAATCAAAACCTTTCTTGATAGACTGGATATTTCTATTCATCTACATATGTTCATAGATTTAAAGATGTTTGTTAAAGTCAGAATGTTAGGTTATAGTTGAGAATCAGATGTTTCTTAATCACGATCCATGTATATTATGGATCGTATATGTATACGTTCTAATTCCATTAACCATTTGGCATTTCCAGCGTCAACATTTCCTGCATATAACAGAAAAGGTAGCATTGTCTGAAGGAAGATCATTTATAGTTATTTCCCAGTCACTGACAAAATATTTATATGGCTTTTAAAGCTTAGCTGTTAAAACTGAAGCTATCTTCCCTACCCACTCAAAGCCACTGGTTTCATAAAGTCAAAGGCACATAAGACTTACAGCCTCCTGTCCGAGTAGATGTTAAATTTGTTGGAGCTGAGATATTTGTCTCAGATACGATGGATCTTTCATAACGATGGTTCAGTCCTAGGTTCTCTTTGTGTTCCTTTTACTGAAGCATGGTAAAGACGCACTGCTATTGTGTTTGTAGGTACAGGCAAAGCATCTTGGGTGTGTTGGACTGAGCTGCTTTTATTTGGCTGTGAAATCGATTGAAGAGGAAAGGAATGTTCCACTGGCCACTGATTTGATCAGAATAAGTCAGTACAGGTTCACAGTTTCAGACTTGATGAGAATGGAAAAGATTGTGTTGGAGAAAGTATGTTGGAAAGTCAAAGCTACTACTGCCTTTCAATTTCTGCAACTCTACTACTCACTCATTCAAGAGAACTTACCATTTGAAAGGTAAATGAACTTTGTTTTGAACAGCAACAAAAAGGTTCAGAAATCAAAGGAATACTGTCTGGCTGTTGCATAAAGCTGGTATTTTTAAAGGAGTCTGAGAAAAATCAGTGTATGGCACCTGTGGTCCCGTGGACTCTGCTGCCTTAGAGAAGTGAAAAGACAGCTGTTGATCATTTATTGAAAGTTCCTTTTTAAGATTAAATGGCATTTCTACTTTACAAAACCTAGGAAATAAGCATCTAACACAAAATACAGAAATACGTTCAAAAGATGTATAAATTTTTATTGAAACAAAATCATGCTATTTGTGGTATACTCCTGTTCACTGAATGGTTTTTTAACCAGAATCATTCAAAACTCCTGCTTAAGAAGTTCCTGTCACTGATAGGAGAGAGTCCTTTTCTTCAAATAATTTTCTACAAGTGTATACGAGTTTCATTTTAAAACTGACTTCAGTACATGTCTAAAACTGCCAACTAGATATAATACTGTCTACATAAAAGCAATCTCATTTTCTTTTTTAAAGGAGAAATGATCTTAATTTTGAAAGATTAGAAGCCCAACTTAAGGCATGCCACTGCAGGATCATATTTTCTAAGGCAAAGGTAAATATTTTATGAGATTACGCATAATCACAATGACCTATTTTTACTGTTGATTTTTACTTTATGTTTATCTTTTCAGCCTTCTGTGTTGGCATTGTCTATCCTTGCTTTGGAGATCCAAGCACTGAAGTATGTGGAGTTAACAGAGGGAATAGAGTGTATTCAAAAACATTCCAAGGTATGCCAACGTTGTAGCATCAATCCTATTTACCAGCTACAAATTTATCTACTATATATCTACAAATTTATCCGAAAATAAAATAATGTCATGTATTGATTAAAGCTTAAGTGGTTCTCCCCTCATGTTCTTTGGATGAGGAGGAAATATGGGATTAAATTTATTACTATAAATACAGTGGGGCTTTTATTATATGTTTTTTTAAATTTATGTACAGATAAATGGCCGAGATTTGACCTTCTGGCAAGAGCTTGTATCCAAGTGTTTAACTGAATATTCATCAAACAAGTGTTCTAAACCAAATGTTCAGAAGTTAAAATGGATTGTGTCTGGACGCACTGCACGGCAACTGAAGCACAGTTACTATAGAATTGCTCACCTCCCAACAATTCCTGAAACCATCTCTTAGTTGGTAAATCTGGTTGTTCTCTGTATACAGCTTCCAATGTGATAATTTTCTGTTCTAACTGAAGAATTGAAATACTCTCAATATAAACATGGGATTAAAATAGTAAAGGAAAAAATAACTGTTAATCTTGTTAGCGAACACTGAAAGATATTCACTGCATACAATGTACAGCAGTTTTAAAAGGGACTTAGCAAACCTCTAGATACATGGTAACACTTTTGTCAAATGATTAGCTCAAGAAAGAGAATCCTCCAAACCTAAATTTTAAAAGCAGTTACTGAAATAGCAGTTTTTAATTACATATCACCTCACTGAGGCTTAAAGTTACAGCCCAAGCAGAATGACAAAAAATGTGACCTATATATAAACAAATTTGAGTCTGTTCATTATGAAAGTGAAGTATGAACTTGGATGATGGACTTACAAAGTAATATAGGGGAGACAGTCTCTACATTAGATTTCTGGAAACTCCTGAGGTGTCTCAGTTCTACAGTTAGTATTTTACCTCTATCGCAGTCAGACTAATATAAATTATATGCATAAAGATATAAACTTGGTCTCTGATACATATACATTTTTGCCATCTAACTTTCTTAATCATAGCAAAAATTTGTCTTTTTATGATTAAAAAATAATGTTGCCAGGCATGGTAGTGAATGCCTTTAATCCCAGCACCTGGGAGGCAGAGGCAGGTGGGTGTCTATAATTTTGAAGCTAGCCTGCTCTACACAGTGAGTTCCAGGACAGCCAGAGACTACATAATAGACCCTGTAAAAACAAAAACATAAAGGAAAACAACAACCAAATAAAAAAATGTAAATGTTGCTGGGAAGATGTTCAGAAGGTAAGGGTGCCTGCCCCAAGCCTGACAACCTGACCCACACTACAGAAGGAAAACAAACTCCCACAAGTGCTTTGGCAAGTTCTTCTCTGACTTATGCACATGCCTCACAGCCCTGCAGTTAACATGTGATCATGCATCTTAGACATCACCTGTTCACCTTTAGCAGCTCACAGAATGTAGGCAGATTTCTGTTGACTTGGGTTTGTACTGTTTGCCTAAGCAGTAGGATTGCAGCAGCAGTTAACAAAAACTGTTCCTGCAGTTTTTCTCTGCCACTGATAAGATTTAAGCTAAGAAAGCTCACGTTAGCAAAATGATTTCAGCGTTAGGAAAACTTCTGATTCGAGGCTTGGTAGAGCTATGCTTAGATTTGAATTCACCCACGAAGCATTCAAATCCAGGCTAAAGACAAATGTGAAATAAAACTGTGAACCTTCATTTAAACCTTTATCTAACTTCCTAGATTGGATCAATATATGGTGTATTGAAAATGATAAACTACTTAATTTAAATCTCAGAATTTAAATTATGAGGTTTACAGCAAAATGAACATTTCACAAACGCACTTTTAAGGTATTTTAAGAGGTACTTAAGCAGTAAATGGTTTAAATGGTTTCTTGGCACCCATAACCAAGTAATAGCTAACTTAGAGGTGGGATTTTTTTTTTTTAATTGCTATATGAGAATTACATTTGCACTTGTGGGTGTTTTATATAAAGCAGATCTCACAAGTTTTGAAAATTTATTGTTACCTTTAATATTTCTTCTAGAGAATAGGTGGTTTGTATCTATAATAAAAGAAAAATTCTACAGATTTGCTGCCTCAATCTAGTCCCATTTCAGAAAATTTGTTTCTACTGCATTAATAACTGGATGAATTATCACTCTGAAAATTTATTAATTGCACTAAACTTAGTTCAGGCTTGATAAACACACTCTAGAAGTTTTTATCAGACTTTTTTTTATAATCTCTTAATGTAGACTATTGTTTTAAAAGAATGAATGTATTTGCAAAACTTCCCTTACTGTGTCTTAAAGGAAGTAAGGAGCCACATCCATAGTTATAAGACCACCATGGTTGTGTTCAGATTCTCCGTGCTGGCCTTGAATGTAGAGCTACACTGTTAAATTGTAGGCAGGTCCTCCGTGCACTGTGCAGCCTGAGTACCCAGAGTGGCTGTACCCATTTTGACATGTAATGGATAATGACATTTTCCACTGAGAAGCTGAAAAACAAACCAAAGAACCAGTGTATTTTATCCTTAACCTTTGTCAACCAGGTTTTAAGGATAACATTTCAGTTCTTCCTAAAGGCTGATTTGCTTCAAATTGAAAACAATGTTGATTTTGAGTGGACAGAAGCAAACTAACCAGCTATCATGTTATGAAGGAATATACCTTTCAATAAAATTATTGAAATGCAGCCCTTCCCTATGTGATTTTTTTATGATTTAAGTAGTTTAGCAATATTATAAAATAAGTTTTCTTTATATTTTATATTAATTTTACTAAAGTATGGTGCACAGAAGTAAAAACAGAATCTTTCAATAGTACAGTTATGAAGCTGGATATGGTGGCACATGCCTTTAAGCCTTTAATTCCAACACTGGGTCCAGCCTGGTCTTCATAGCAAGCTCCAGGCTAGCTACATGGTGAGACCCTATCTCAAAAAAAATAGTACCATCATCACCTAATTACTTCCTAATTTTTAAAAAAAACACAGGGTAAATATGTTTGTTAAATGTACACTAAAACACTGTATAATGCTTTGTTGTTAATCAGGTTTTCATTTAGACACACTACTGCTATGGCTGTTATTCATAATGAAAATTTACATGTGTGCTCCTTACTAAGCTTAAGTTGAGCATGGGTGAGAACATACCGGAACATAGGAAGCTTCTCAATGGGTGCAACCCTTCAGAAAACAATACCCTGTCCCAGGTAGTTTTATATCAGTTTTGATACAGGCCAAAGTCATTTTAGAAGAGGGAACCTCAAATGGGAAAATACCTCCTGTGGGTAAGTCATGAGGAACAAGCCAGTGAGCAGCATTCCTCCTGGGCCCCTGCATCTGACCCTGTCCTCCTCTCTTCCATGATGGGCAATCATGTGGAAGTGTAAGCACAATAAACCCTTTCTTCCCTAAGCTGCTTTTGGTCCTGGTGTTTTCTCTTAGAAATCCTAAGTAAAACACACCCCTTCCCCCAATCACACAGTCAATATTCCCTCAGATATGGGTGGGGCCTCAAGAACTCTTTTCCTTTCCAAAATGAAATGTTAATGGACCCAGTTTTTTACAACATTTAAAGAGTTATAAAGAGGGCATTGTGAGGAAATGACAATAACCTATTGTATTTAACACCATAAACTTGGACATCATAAACTCCCCTTTCCAAGTACTTGAACTTTATGTATTTCCAAATATAAGCCACACATATAATTACTATTTCTGCTCTAATATCTGTAGCCAGCACTGAGTCTTTGGTATACCTATAACTCACCTCACATAAGTCCTAAAGAGAATGATGTTATCAGTTAACAAATGTACCTTGTACATATGTGGTACTAGGGGATGACTTTAAAATTCAAGTACTTCTGACTCTAGAGCCTTTTGCTCTTAAGATTCTGCATATTCTGTCCCAAAAGATAACTAATCCATGTGAAATTTC
Organism: Psammomys obesus; assembly: GCF_907164565.1. NCBI lineage: Eukaryota > Metazoa > Chordata > Mammalia > Rodentia > Muridae > Psammomys > Psammomys obesus. Next base: position 17,644,841 of record NW_026588752.1, on the reverse strand, counting down.
ACAATCTCCACAATTTAAACCATATTCTGTGTGCTATCATGATAGAATAGTATGTGGACTTTTTTAAAATAACAAAGTCATTTTTATCAAATGTGCCATCACAAAACAGCCTAACAGAATGTGCCATGTGTCTTACAGTGTTAACTGGGAAGCTTACACTTTTCCTAATCCAGAGCCAGATGATTTTTACATTAGTTCAATACATAGACATAGGAGCAATCAAAACTGCTACAGGATAATTCATAACCGAAGGTTATATAGTGATATACTATATTACTACTTAAAATATATTAAGCAATGCACAGCAACAAAAGGAGAAATCTTCAACTATACCTGGAAAACTAGATATTACTCTTGAAGATCCACAGAATTACTAGAAAATTAGTGATGATACAAAGCTGAAAACCAATAAATGAATAATAAGCATTGCATCCTAAACAGCATATAACCTTTCTAAGGTGAGTATGGAACATTCAATACAAGATAAATCTTGGGTCCTAAAAGCTAAAAAGCTGAAATCATATAAAATATGTTTGTTGAATAAAGTAGAAACATGTAACAGGTAAAATTCCAAGAACTTAAAAATGAAACTAGACTTTTGTGTTTCCAAGGATAAGCTCAAAACGGAAAGTTCTTTAAACTGAGTGAAAATGAATAGCACCATGTGTGGAATGGGCTAAATCAGTACTTGAAAAGCAAATTACAGTCACTGCATTTATTGACTCCAGTGGTCTTAAGAGCCAATTAAGATTCGAGTTTGAGAAAATGGGATGGAAGAAAATGTGAAACCCAACGGAACGGAGGAGAGAAAGCAACTGTAAACAGCTTACAACTGTCTACAGCTCTAGTTCCAGGGACTGTTAGGGCCTCTGTGAGCACTGCACATGTGGTACCTATTCATACACACAAAATGAAAAAAAAAAAAAAAGGTTAAACTATAAAAAAAAAAGTGATACATGTGACCAAGTTTGTGTGAGTGATTCTAACAAGCTAATTCAAAATGTAAAATTAGCACAATTTACCACTGTAAAAAGGAACCAAACTGAAGCAATTTTGAATAAAACTTCCATTTTGAATAGGGGTCAAGTGAAATAAAATGCAAATTCCCAAGAACTCCCTTGGTAACTGACACCTTGCTTGGCAGCAGTGATATACGTGGGTACCTGGCCTCCTGGTTGAGACAAGCTGAAACATGGACACTAGGAACGTCGACCTGCCACAGATGAATAATACAACCAATGGGAACGGGAGAAGTGTACCACCACAAACACATGCTCCTAAGGAAGTCCCCATCCCTACACCCTGATTGGAGGGATAACTCAGCACAGTTGTTTGTGCTTTTAGAGCTCAAAAACTCTGAAATATTCTGGATTGGGGTCGCAGCTCAGCTCCCAAGTCTGTTCTGTAGCCATGATTGATCAGTAGCCACCTGAATACAAGACATTTTCGTCATATGCTTAAATACTTACTAAGATGAACATTCAAGGATGCGGTCAGCTCCTGGGCCTGTGCTGCTGTCCCTGACTGGTCATTTTCTGCTGCCTAATTCAAATAAAGATCTTGCTTTGCTGAACTCCTGTGACAGGGTTGTTCTGGATTTTCGGACCCCAACATCACATTAACAAGAGGAAAGAAAATGAACAACTGATACAGAAACATCATCTGGAAATATTCATCACGCTTTCTTTTTTCTTTTCTTTTTGTTTTTGATTTTTCAAGACAGTGTTCCTCTATATGGCTCACTGGCTGTCTTGCTCTGTAGACCAGGCTGGCCTTGAAATACACCTGTGTCTTCAGAAGTACTGGGATTAAAGGCATGCAGCACCATACTTGCCTTCTACACCCTTTTAAGTTCAGGAACCTACAAATTAATAGTTGGGAAATTCAGCCTGATATAAAGGAAGTAGAGAAACTCTGCAGATAGCATTCCACATAATGATGAAAAGCAATATGCTCACAATCATATAGCAGAGCTGGTTCAGGGCTGGCTGATTTCTCTATTGTCTAGCCAGTAGAATCAGAAAAGATCAATAGGTTAATAGGTCTAATCTCAGCATTTGGGTGGAGGAAGGAAATCAGGAACTTAAGAACAGCTCAGCTACAAGTGATTTCAGGATCAGCTTGAGATTCCATCTCCAAAGCAAACAGACTAGGGTGAGGGGGTGACTACGGACTAGAAGGGGAAAATGAAACTGATTTACACAGAAAACTCAAGGAATCAAAAACAAAACAAACCCCACCAACAGAATACAAATTCCACAAATGAATCTGTGTACATGGGAATACTAAATTATAAATTCGATGGGCTTTAAATTGTTGCACCTAAAAATGAACACTGGAGAATAAAGACACACAGGATCTGTAAGCTGCTGGCATTCAGTGCTGGGCTTAGGCAGTGAAGACAGCTTCAACAGCCTCACACGTGGAATGTACTGATATGGAGATGGCTTTTGGTATGCTGTCAGTGTTGGAGGACCCTGCTGTTTGAGGTTGCAGTCCTCCCAGTCTGGATAGCCTTTCTGAGCTGGGTGCTAGATAGATGACTCCCTCTCCCCAGCAGGGCCTTCTACTCTCTGCCTGACCTCATTTGGAGAGTCTCATTAGGCACAGATGTCTCTAACCTTATCTGATTTATGACCTTTGGCACAGTTCCTGGCTAGCTCTCACCTCCTTGCATCTATGGAACAATTTAGGTACAGTGTTCCTGCTCCTATGACAGGACTGTGCTGTCACATGCGAATTAAACCATCACTGGAATCCCTAGCCTTAACTAATGTACACTATCCTGAAAACCACCCACCCACTCCACAAGGATTATAAAGCCTTTGTTCACTCAGAATAAAGTTGAATCATCTCCCTGAAATGAAAGTGGTTCCCTGAGGTCATTCAGTCATACTTGCAGCAAGCTGAGTTCCCGGTTCGTTGCCTCTGCTCCCTTGTTCCTGGGACCAGTGGACAATGAGCCACAGTCAAGTATATAGAGATTGGCGAAAAGCAGGCTACTAATGTAAGTTCTGAATATGCCACGAGAGAAAAACTAAAATAAACCTCACCGTTTCCAGTATGCATGCAGAGGTTTAACATGTGCACGATAAAAACACAACAGTGTTGACACACCATGCACATCTTGTTTCTGAAAGCATTCATCCACTAAAGAGAACTGGATTCTTAGACTGGGGCAAGGAGCGATTGACTGTGGAGAGTTGAAAGCTAATGGTGTGAGAACAAAGATTTAAAGTATTTCTCAAGAAATTGCTCAAAGATGTAAACATGCCAAAGGACACAGAAGCTACCTACACTGGTTTTACAATGGCCAAATTATATAACTGTAAGCATAAAGGTAATGAGAATAATTTTGTTTTTGTTTTTCAAGATAGGGGTTCTCTGTGTGGCCCTGGCTGTCCTGGATCTCTCTACAGACCAAGCTGACCTTGAACTCACAGAGATCCCACTGCCTCTGCCTCAGAAGTACTGGGATTAAAGGTATGTGCCAACACCACCAGGCTGAGAATAATTTTTAACCCACTAAGTAAAACAGTAAGCTCAAAGTATGGTTAAAACAGGAGGTACTTTAAAACTTTCCCACAAAACACCCAGAACTAGGTATTGCAGTGGAGAAATCCAGCAGATACCACCTTATTCACTGCTGTATGAAACATCACCAGCGTCAGCCACGGGGTGAAATTTTTTTTTTTTTTTTAATTTCTTTACCTTTGTTTTATGTGCATTGGAGTTTTGCCTGCATGTATGTCTACATTGAGAGTGTCAAGTCTTGGAGTTATAGACAGTTGTGAGCTGCCATGTAGGTGCTGAGATTTGAACCATGGTCCTCTGGAAGAGCAGTCAGTGCCCTTAACCATCTGACTGCTGAGCCATCTCTCCAGCCCAGGGTGAAATTCTTAGTTCATGACAGGATAGAGGAATATTGCAGACCATGGACCTCATCTGAACAAGCAACAGACAAAATTCCCATAATTTTCCAAAGTGCAAAAGCTACGTTAGGCACAGGTACATACCTGTAATCATTTGGCCTGGTAGCTGAGGCCAGCACATCACTAGTCAGAGGCCAGACTACTTGGTAAGACCTTGTCACAAAAACGTATCAAAACAGTAAAAGCCTAGGAAAAAATGGGAACATGTTCCAGACTGAAGTAAATGCCAGACCTCAGCTGGAGCGGCATGTCCTGGTTATAGGACTTTCTTATTTAAAGGGCATTGTTAGTAACAGTTCAGCATGAATGGCACAGGTCTAAACTGTAGCATCATGTCCATGTTGATCTTCTAACTTTAATGGCTGCATTGCTGAGAGCACTTACTTTTTACAATAAAAAAAATAAAGTCATATTGAGATGACAATATCAAACCAATTTATTTTTAAAAAACTAAGATTTTTAATGTTAATATTTCACCTCTAAGCTTTCTACACACTTCAAATTTTTTTTTTTTTTAAGAATTAAAAGACGGAGCTGGAGAGATGGTTCAGTGTTTAAGAGCACTGCCGGCTCTTCCAAAGGACCAGGGTTCAATTCCCAGCACCCACTTGGCAGCTCACAACTGTCTGTAATACCAATTCCAAAGTATCTGACACCTTCATACTAATGCACATAAAATAAAAGAATCACAAGATACAAAAAGGATGAAAGAGAAAAAAATTTTTTCTAGACAATCCTGTGTATCTGAATCAAATTAAAACACTTATATTCCCTTACACTCAGGAGCCTAAATTTTTTTTTCTGATTTTTCGAGTCAGAGGTCACTCTGTAGACCAGGCTGGCCTCGAAATCACAGAAATCTGCCTGCCTCTGCCTCTGAAGTGCTGGGATTAAAGACGTTTGTCACCACCGCCCAGCCTAAATTGGGTTTTTAACACTAACAGGTTATTTTAGGGTTTTACAAATTTTTCAATTTCTTGACATAATCACATAGGCTACACCACAGCAGTTAGACTATTTCACTAACTCAAGCTACCCAAAGTACTTCTGTGTATTTTTTTTTTCTTTCTTAAAATGTTTCCAGTACGGTACTTTCCTTGTATGAAGTAGCATTTTTAGACAAAGGGGTACACAATTACTTGGAAGTTTACTGAACATTATTTCTGCATAACACCAAGAAAAAAAATTTATTTTTTTTCATGAAGGCACCTTTTCATTTCACATGATTTATACTCCAATGTTTTTGTAGTAAAAATACAATTAAATATGAAATTAGTCAAATGTAGCATATAAAACTTAATGCAGAGCAATAAAAGTTACCATCTATCCACAGGACATCCGCTGTTTCTCCTATGTAAATCTTATCTGAATGTAATTGTTTACAACCATACTGAAATACACTTTGCAATCTGTTAACTGTAGATATCCGTATTTTTCATCCTCCATGTCTGCTGTGATCCACAAGACAGAGCAACTAAAGAACAGCAGTCATTTCTCAAGGTTTGAGAAGTCTGGTCCACCCTTTGTGTAGTTCCCTGAAATTTCTGCTCCACTAAAGTCAAAACCAGGATTCTGAAAGATATAAGATAATAAAACTTATAAGGAGAAGTTGAATTCACAATTGAACAAAAAGAAAAAAAAAGTTAAATATTTGATAAAAGATATCAAACTTCACTATAATCACCTACCGTGCCTAAAAGGCACCTTTCAACTTTCAGATCTGAGGATATGCATACGACAATGCTAGTGACTGTATAGTGAAACATACATCCCAATTTCACTATTTATAAACAAATTTTAAAAGCTTTTTTTTTTTTTTCTGGTGGGCATATTAAGGATTGAACACAGAGTCCCCTGCAAACTACGCAGGCGCTCTGCGCTGAGCTATAACTTTTAAACTTGATTTTTTATTCTTCTGAGACACGGTGTAGCTATGCTACCCAGGCTGGCCTTGAACTTGCAGTTCTCTTGTCTCATCCTCCCAAGTGGATGGAATTAAAGGTAAGCATAGCTAATACAGCATTTTCTTAACCTTACTATATGCCTTGCAGTGTTCTAAGAGCAGCATATTGATACATATTACATATTATGAAGTACTGACTCAAGCTTTAGACTTTTTTAGGGGGAGATTTCATTTGTTTAATGGGCATTTTTTTTGAGGTCCTACTTTCTGGAAAATATCATTTAAATACATGTGGATTTCAAAAGTAAACAAAGTAAAGACCACTGTTCTAGAGAAGTGTACATTGTAACAAAAAACCACAAATAACAAACAAAAACACAAACATCAAACAGAGCTTATTAAGTTTGACTTGTACAGTCTGACAGTAAGCACTTTAGATTTTGTAGACTACACGACCTCTGTTATAAACACTCAATTACAAGAAACTGCTATAAAAACCGTGTAAGATAACACGGTAATGAGTAAGCAAAGGTATGTCTCTGTACCTGCAGAGACATGCAGCAGGCTAAGTTTCCCCAGGCTACATTTTGCCAACTACTGACTTAGTGTGGTAAAGCTTTTAAGTGCTATAAAAAAGATAAATAGAAAGTATGGAAGACGAAAGAAACAGGAGAGAAAATTATAGACTTTAACGGGATAGTCAAAATGTCATTAACTATATAATGAGCTGAAAACTACCGGAGAAGAAACATTCCAGTCAGAATCAGGGAAGAGCCAGGCACATTGGCTCACACCTTTAATCCCAGTGCTTGGGAGAGAGATCTCTGTGAGTTCAAGGCCAACTTCATCTATATAGCAAGTTCCAGTCCAGCCAGAGCTATACAGTCTCAAACAAACAAACAAGCAGAGAAACAAAAACAAAACAAAAAAAGGAAGGGTAGGTAAGATAGTAACTGATCAATTATCCTAAGTTTAGGGATAAAAATGGAGCAGAGATTGAGGGAATGACAAACCAATGATAAGCCCAACTTGAGATGCAACCCATGGGACAGAGCCAACCCCTGACACTATTAATGATACTCTGCTATGTTTGCAGACAAGAGACTAGCATTAACCGCCTTCTGAGAGGCTTCATCCAGCAGCTGAAGGAAACAGATACAGAGACCCACAGCCAAACAACAGGGAGTACTCAGGGAGTTTTACGGAGGAGTGGAAGAAAAATAGAGGGAGTGTGAGGTGTCAAGGACACCACAAGACCTACAGAGGGACCTAACCTGGGCCATCGTGGCTCAGAGACTGAACCACCAACCAAAGAGCTGGATCTAGACCCCCTATACACATGTAGATGTGCAAGTTGGTCTTCATGTGGTTCCCCTAACAATGGGAGTAGAGACTGTCTCTGACTCTGTTACCTGCCTTTGGGTCCCTTTTCCCTAGCTGGGCTGACTTGTCTGTCCTCAGTGCGAGAAGATACACTTAGCTCTGCTGAGACTTGATGTGTCAGGCTAGGTTGCTACCCATGGGGAGCTCCCCTTACCTAAGAAGGGAAGGTGTTAGTGGGGAGGGGAAAAAGGGCAGGACTTGGAGGAGAGGAAGGAGGGGGCTGGAATTAAGCTATACAGTAATTAAATAAATAAATGGAAAAAAGATTTAAGATAGATAAAAAAATAAAAATAAAATTATTTCATCATATATTACAAATAAAAGAGACAGAGAGAGAACAACTTGGAAGATTCTGAGGAGAAAAAGGCATTGCTCTGACTTGCACTATAAAAGACTTCTTTAATTGCTACTTTAAGGTGACTGCTTGGAAGCCAGGTGCAGTGGTGCAAGCCTGTAATCCCAGCACTCAGGAGGCACAGGCAGGTGGATCTCTGTGAGTTGAGGCCAGCCTGGTCTACAAAGTGAGTCCCGAACAGCCAAGGTAGGCTACAGAGAAACTCTATGTTGAAAAACTGGAGGGGGGTGGTGGTGGGAAGAGATGACTGCTTGGCTGCTTGGGCAAGAGTCCAGGAGGCTAGTCAGAAATTTATTGAAGTAATCTAGACAAGAGTACTAGCAGATTGGGCAGCGTAAAGTGGTAAAATTTTGAATGTGTGAGGAAGACAATACTAACAAGGTTTCCTAAGAGTTGCCTGGTGGCTATGCAGGCTGGTGTGTAGGACTAACATCATGTCAGTTGTCTTCTTCAATTGCTTTCCACACTTCACTTACTTAGGCAGAGTGTCTCAAGCCTAGTGCTTCTAAACTCTAGGTAGTCTAGACAGGAAGCTTGCCCCAGAGAGCCTTTTCCTCAGCTTCAGTAGTGCTGGGATCAAAGGCAGCCATTACATCTCTTGAGCTTTTGTACAGATTCTGGGGATTCTCCAGGAGGCTTCTGGTCCTCATGCTTGCATGGCAAGTGCCATATGCACTGGGCCATCTCTGACCACCCCTGCCCATCACTGCTAATTATGAACAACTAGTTTCCATTAACTAATATGAAAAACAGAAAAAAATATAGGTGCTGAAATCAGTTTGTTCACTTTGAACATGTCAAGTCTGACAGACAGATAAATGGTTATGTTCATTAAATAACTGGACATGCAAACTAAAAATTTACAAGGAAAAGTCCAGGTTAAATACACTTGGAAGTGGGCATGATACAGATGGAAATTATTCACTAGAATTCTGAAAGTCTAGTGGTTAAGTAATTCATCTCCCCAATATCTATCCTGAAACATTTAAGCAGTTTCAGAGGTGAATGTATAAGCTTGTTTAAAATAGAGGGGAAAAAAAAAGGATGTTAAAACAATATCAAAGTGAAATAGCTAGATAAATATTCTCCGTATGAGAGAACCAAAGCTATTAGAAGGAATGGGTACTAGTTGTATGTAAAATTAGGGGAAGAGGCCAACGATATATTATTAAAAAAATAAAGCATCATGAAAATAATGTTTGAACCTTCACTTATGCTAAAAATCAAACTGACAAGAAGATCAATTAATGAGAGAGGCATGATGTGGAGGAATCAAATGACGGGACCCTGCCTTTTTATACATGTATACACTACCTTTTCAACTTTTTAGGTTCATTACTCATGAATCACTGATGAGCATTCAACAATCTTAAATCTCATAGCAATGCATATATTTGTGAAATTTAAAATCAACATAATAGGCTACTTTCTAGCCACTCACGTTAAAGTTCACTCAAAAGGTTTTTACAACTTAGTATCCCGCTTTATGAATACCAGAGTTTGAGTCCTGTAACTGTGACACACTCATTCCTGCATTTGACTTACTTCTTTCTGAAATCGCTCTAAGGTGAGCTTCCTCTGCATTTGATCTTGTACCCAGGGGTCAGCTGCATATTCAGATTCCAGAAGAGAAGTCCAACAGTTTGCAGCATCTCTCTTGGTCTTTGTCAGGACAATGCGGACCATTTTTCTATCCTCTAAGATAAAAGAACAAGTTATAGAGAAATTATAGTTCATCATTAAACCTTATATTTCCCAAGACTGTCAGGTAATTGTGATATGCAAGTGTTCCCAACACATTTCCCCATTTTTTCACAGCTACAAAAACAAGACTTAATACAAAGAAGAAATACCACCACGATACAATTTTTAAAAGTTTGGGAATCATAACAGATTATTCTTACCCAAAGTCCAGGTTCCTTCATCAGCGATTGTAGAATCAAACAATTTCCCCTGGAAAATAAATATAAGGTACTAAAATTACAGAATTTCAAAGTTTTATAAATTCTCATCATCAAGATTTGGCTCATTTCAAGCTAAGGTACAGGTTATAGCAGTTCCCCCTATTTGTAGGCACTCAACCTTGAACTACTCCTACTGAGTGAAAGGGAGTCCAGTTTACAAAATTTGAAAACTTTACCATACAAAAGATCAAAGGACCCTTTAAACAAAACAGATGAAAACATACTACTACTTACTGATAAAGAGTAAATGTAAAATTTATGTATAAAATGTTTTACCAAGTAAAATGAACAAGACAGGGACTTCTGCTGAAACCAGAAAAAAAGTGTTCTGTTTATTTTTTGGTTCTCTTTCTAGTTTTTGGTGGGGGAAGTGTAGTGAGACAGGGTTTCTCTGTGTAGCTTTAGCTGCTGGGGAACTTGCTCTATAGACCAGGGTGGCCTCACTGAACTCACAGAGATCTGCCTGTCTCTGCCTCCTGAGTGCTGGGATTAAAGGCCAAAACCACCACCCAGTAACTTTTTTTCTTGAAGTAAGGTCTCTCTGTCAGCAGTTCTCAATCTGTGTGTCTCAACCCCTTTGGAAGGGGGGGGGGAGGTAACATATCAGATATCCTACATATCAAATATGTAATCTAATGTAAATACATTAGATTCGTTACAGCAAACTTACACTCATGGAAGTGTCGACGAAAATAGTTTTATGGCTGGGACTCATCGCAACATCATGAGTAACTTGATTAAAGGGTCACAGCATTAGGAAGATTGAGAACCACTGTTCTATAAAGTCCTGAAGCTCACTATATAGATCTGGCTGGCTGGCCTCAAATTCAAGGAGATCCCAAATACTGGGATTCAAGACTTGTGCCACAAAGCCAGCCTTAAGACTGCTATCTTTTAAAGTCAACGTTATTAAAGCCAGTTCAATCTCTTTTGGGAAGCTGGCACTAGGCAAAGCCAATTTCTTAAGAAAAATTTCATCAGATATTGAAGATTTGATGTCTAGTTAGATGTGACTTATTTTTCATCTCCTCCTGCCCAAGGTTACAAAACGAGGCACCATGTCTCCCTTCCCCACTACACTACATGGCTATCTAACAGGCCAGGCCTCCAAACTAGAGGTGAAATATAGTCTGATTGTTACCTGAGTTTGAATAAATTCTTAACAACAACAACTAAAAAAGGTATGGGCCAGATTAAATCCATTAGTGAAATCAAATAAAAGGGTCAATATTTTCTTCAGACACGTTTTCATTAACTTGATGATCAAGATCCAAGAAACTTGTATTTGGAAAACCGACATCTTTGAATCCTCATCCCATTACCCTATCCTTGTTAGCAATTTCCTGGATCTGCCTACACATCCTGAATACAGTTCAGAAACCTTTGGCCTAGTTATCTGGGACTCTTCGACCTATAGTTAGCCTTCTATCAGCAGAGGAACCAAGAGGAATTAGAAGCAAACCAAATCTGTTTTAGAAACAAAGGGTAAAACAAAATCGTTACACTTCTGCTCGCGAAAGATCTGCGCTGGGAGAGGGCGAGGGTGCTGCGATGAAACCCCCCACCCCCTACGTCAATTCACCGCTTCTTTCTGCCAGCCAGGCACTAACCTTGGCACCCAGCAGTTATCCCTCTGAAACAGTGATATTTTAGGACTCAGGCTGCAGGGAGGCCAGAAGAAGGAACTCGGGACAAGCCCTGGCTGGCTACCTTGAGGATCTCGCGGCCACCCACGGACAGAGCAACGTGCCGGCTCTGCAGGCCGCACTGGATGTCCTGCGCGCGAGTGCCCGGGGGCACCTGGACTTCAATGAACACCTCCTCCAGAGTCTGGTACCACTGTCCCCACGGCGTCCCGCAGGGAACTACCCCACTACGCTCCTCAAACGGGGCAGACATCCTCCAGAAGCCGCACAGGGACAGCCCTCCGCCAGAGCTCGGCACCGGGAGGATGCGACTCCGGCTTTGCCCTCGGCGCCTTGGGGGGGTCACTGCACATGCGCAAGAGTCCAAACCGGCGTGTAGGAGTGTGCCCAGTGTTCCCTTTCAGAAGCCATTCAAGACAGTCGCGAGACCTGGTGTGAGAGAACCGAAGCCCAGAGATGTGGACACCCCGAGAACGGTGACGCCGGGACAAAGGAGGCAGAAGCCCTGGACCCTTTAACCTGTGTGACGCCAAAATAAGAACGCTAAGACGGGCCACCGTGCAGTGCGCTTGCGCGGACTGGGCTGCCCCCGGAACGTTGAGTAACACCAGACGTGATTGGATGCAGGTGTAGCTGCGGCGGACAGAAACAGTCCTTTATTGGCTACCGCCTTAAACTTACACACCTCCCGATTGGGCGCGGGAGAAGCGTAGTGCGCCTGCGCCTTGGCCCATGCGGGATTGGTCAGCTAGCTTCAGGTTTTCTGATTGGCTGACGCGGGGGGAAGTTGGGGTAAATTTGAATCCAGGCGAGCAGACAGTTGCAGAGGTGGTTGGTTGCTTTCACGTCGGTCTGGACCCGGGTGTCAGAATGTCTTTTCCTAAGGCGCCCCTGAAAAGATTCAATGACCCGTCGGGTGCGTACGGGTGCCGGAGCAGGGTGGGAAGGGGATGCCCCCTCTTTTCCTCAACCGTCCGGAAGCCAGATCAGGGCTGGGGTGCTGTTTCCCTTCAAATTCACGCGAGTGAACTCAGTCCCTCCCCCACACAGGCAGCCTGCAGGCGTGAAATTCTCCCAGGAAGCCGTCAGCACCGTGGAGAAACTACAGCTGGTTGCGGGGTGGGGGTGGGGGGGGCAGGGGAGGAGGTTGGGAGTTGGCGGGTATTACGTACTTAAAAAAAAAAATGTTACTTTCGTTATCATCTTTTTTGTCATTATGTACAATTGTAAAAGCATGAAGACTGAGTAATTAGTTAAGTAATAACAGCTGTCCTAGGGTTTCTTTTTCCACTCTTGAAACCATCCTTAAGAAATACTCAGTTATTTTAAAGATGAAACACTATAACTTGATTTGTACATGGCATAGTAATTTTAGTGTAGATGGTGGTACTGTCCAAAAGGTTAGAATAAAGTAATTTTTACACACGCCTCTAATCCCAGCATTTGGGAGGCAGGAGGATCTCTGTGAGTTCTAAGCCAGCCTGGTCTACAAAATGAGATCCAGGACAGCCAGGGCTACACACAGAGAAACCCTGTCTCAAAACAAAAGAAAGAGAGAAAGGGAGGAAGGAGAGAGAGAGACAGAAAAATAAATAGATGTTTCCAGGCCCAGTGGCCTGTGCTGCAGTTTTTATAAACTGTTATAAAATTAAATTGACAGAATTTAATTGACAGCCTCCTATGGATACAACCTGTGCTCTTAACCACTGTGGTGTATGTGCACAGTAACTAAGAGCCTTGGATAGTGATAGATGCTAACAGTACAACTGTACTGTTGTAAGGTCAGGAACGTAGGCTTTGAGCAGCCAGATGACCAAAGTACTCCAAAGGCCATTGTATGTCCTCTGTGATATATTGTGTTAATAGTCAGTACTCCATCTTTTGATTTCTGTCAACAGCACTGTATGCACAAGGTCAAGTGAATGATTAGATTAATCCAGCTCAAGGGCAGCACCCTTCCCAAGATTTTCAAATAATTTAGGTTCTACAGAGGAGGGAGGACTCTTGTTTTTTTTTGGAGAGAGGGTTTCATGTAGCCCAGGCTAGCCTTGAGCTCCAGCTGCTACCTCCCAAGGACTGACACTTAAGAGAACTGCACCACCACGCATGGCTCAGCTGCTGTTTGGTTTTAAGGAGCAATAGTTAAGACTTACAGTTTCAAGAATAACATTTGCCAGATGTTGTGTGTCAGTAGCAGCAGCTTCTAATCCCGTAATCTTCAAATCCTTTAAGGAAACTTAAGTATCCCAGGAAAAAAGGAAGGATTCTAATGTTTTGTGTTCACTGTGCTCTCCATATTTCTGCAAAGTATCTGGCACAGTATTTTCTGTATATTGTCAGACACAGTTGGCTAATTACAAAAGCATAGTCCATCCCACATCTCAAACAAGTTTGTTTTCTATACTGCTTAACACAACCATGAGCTAAATACTGAAGCCTTAGAAGCTGCTCTCTAATTGAAGAAGTTTTGTCTGGTGTGGAGATAGAATAAATAAATCCTTAAGAAACCATAAGAAGTTATTTGTTAGGAAAGATAGAAGGTGCTATGAGAATTTTCTGATTTTGGGACTCTGATAAAGCTAGAGGTAATATCCAGATTGAGTTCTGGAAAGTAAATGAGAACTGGCTGAACAAAATTGGAAGTCGACTATAAACTCTAAATGGCTGACAAGAAAATACAAAAGTCTGGGAGTTTGAGGCTGTATTTAATGTAATAAAACCCTCATTTGGCCCATTATGTTATTAGCTGATTTTATTGTATTAAGTGAGAAAAAATTTTATGTCTAAAAAATTCAAACCTATGTGGACACCAAAGAGATGAAATGGGCACATTTAAAAGTGCCTTCAAATAGTCTACATTTCTTAGCTGCACCTGTGCTGTCACTTGGCTGATTTTCAGTGTTCAAGTCTAGGTCTACATGCATAAGAAAGCCAGGAACATATTTGTATAAAGCACATAGTCTCTTGTATTTACTTTATAAAATGACAAAATTCTGAGGTCCAAAATTTTATTCATCCCACCTGCTTCTTTTCTTGTGGCTAAAATAAAATGGGAGAGAGTGTTTGTCTCAGACAGCCTGGCTTTTACTGCACTGACAAGCTCTTATTGATGCTACTGTTTTCCATTCAAAATATAGAAAACGGGCTTATTCTCCCTTACTCTCTGCTTCTGAGAGATGCTTCTGTGGAAAAGCTTGAGTAATACAGTTTTCAACTTGACAAGGTTAAAAACAACAACAACTTTGAAGCATTTTGAATGGTAGTACCCTAATCTTATCACCTGGCACATACTTTGAAAGAGGAAAATGTGCTAGATAAAGGAAGGCCCAGTGAGGCTAGATGTCATGCTGCATGTGATCTAAGCATCCTGGAAGCTGGTGGGGAGAGGATCATGGAGTCAAGCCTGGAGTGTGCAGTGAGTTCAGGGTGAACCTGAGCTACATAGTGGAGCTCTGTGAAGGGAGACCAAGACAGGGAAGAAAGAATATTAAGTAAAGAAATCACAGTCTATCTGGAACAATTTATAATAATTCATCAACAATGACTGACAATAGACTCAGACTGTCAGCATTTGCATTCCTGTGTGTGGGGTGGAGTGGAAGAGTTTATTTGGCTCCCAGGTTAGAGTCGATTCTCAAGGCAGAGACTGAACGAAGCAAAGGTGGAGTTCTGCTTACTGGCTTGCTTTGCTTGGCATGCTTTGTTATGCAACCCAGGACCACCAGTCCAGCGGTAGACTACCGACAGGCCCATCTGATGAAAGCAGTTCCTCAGTTACTTCTTCTTCCAATGTGTATAACCAGTGGTTCTCAGCCTGTGAGTCTTGACCCCTTCGAGGCCCAATGACCCTTTCACAGGGATCGCATATTATATACATTATAATTCGTGGCAGTAACATAATAACAGTTACAAAGTTGTAATGGAAATAGGTTATGGTTGAGGGTCACCACAACATGAACTATATATTAAAGGGTTGCAGCGTTAGAGAGCTTGAAAACCACTGGTTTAACTTAAGATCATAGATACTTATCATAGGCATTGCTAATATGATAATAGTATTAATAAGATTAAGTGATACATTGCTATTTTGTGTTTTCTGTAGGTTGTGCTCCATCTCCAGGTGCTTATGATGTTAAAACTTCAGAAGTATCTAAAGGACCGGTGTCTTTTCAGAAATCACAAAGATTTAAAAACCAAAGAGGTAATGGATCATTAAACAATGGTCAAACAGCCTTATAACCTAACATGATAGACAACACTATTGGAATTTTAAAATGCTTTTGCCTAGAGTTTCATGGTCCGGGGTATATTTTAATATCCTTATTTGGTATATTTGTGAAAGAATCAAGTACAGAATGATGTATATCACAAGGGAAATTAAGCAAGGTATTTACAGATAGTTTCCCTTTTGATAATTGCTTATTCTTTCTGTCAGAATATGGGACGATGAAGAAAGGGGTGGAGCGCTAACTCGGTACTTGGAACACATATTGCCCCTGCAGAGGGCCTGAGTTGTAACTGGCAGTCAAGTGCACATAGCCCCAAACAGACACATACACAAGTTTATGTTTTTGAAAATAAAAAAAAAATATCAGGAAGGTTGTAGGTTCCTTAACAAATAATTGTGCAAATAATTATTTGAAATGTACAATCTAAAAGAAAGCTTACCATGCTTCAATTACTGTCTGCAGTGAGAAGTTTGGAAATTTCATTGTATTTGGTTAAAACATGTAAATATCAATGGTTATGTAGATTTATTTTTTTTTTTTTTTTTGCAGAATCTCTACAAAATCCTCACATTGACAAAGATTCTACCTTGCTTGCTTCCACTAAAAAAGCAAAGACTTTGGTGTCAAAGGTGAGAACCACTTGTAAGACAACTGTTATATTCATTCCATCATTGACTATCTAACTGCAAGATACTGTATTTGATCAAAATGGCTAAGTGTGAACTCAAATTTATAAGTAAGCTGGCCTAGAAAGTTAGCTGCACAGGAGTAGTTGTTGTTCTTCAGGAGATCTGACTTCAGGTCCCAGCACCAGGAGCTGCAGTTAAAAATCTATTAATTAATGAAATAAGTATCATTA
Source organism: Psammomys obesus (assembly GCF_907164565.1). Lineage (NCBI taxonomy): Eukaryota > Metazoa > Chordata > Mammalia > Rodentia > Muridae > Psammomys > Psammomys obesus. The sequence goes on along the minus strand of NW_026588752.1, from coordinate 17,628,570 downwards.
GAATTCTATCAGGTTTTACGTTCTGCCTGTGTTATTAGTAAGTCTCTTTAAATGTGCTTTTAGTTCACAGTCACAAAGCCAATTCTTAGCTGGGCATGGTAGCACACACCTAAAATCCTCGAAGGCGGAGGCAGGCAGGTTTTTGTGAGTTTGAGACCAGCCCAGTCTACAAAGCCAGTATACGACAGCCAAGGCTACACAGAGGAACCCTGTCTCCAAGGGAGGAAAGCCATTTCTTTAAATTATAGAGATAAATCTGATAATTACATAAGGTTTTACAAACATGCCATGCTTTTTTTTTATTATCCCATTGGAATTGCTATATTTGTTTGTTGTTTGTCTGCTTTTTTGTGGGGAAGGATAAGTATTGGTGAAAAAAAGAGAAAAATAAAAATGTCAATGACTAACAGGAGGTTACTCAAACTGTTGAGCAGTAGTAGATTAAATTCTTCATAACAGAACTGACAATGGTGGCATAGGCCTCTGATGTTCTAGCACTTGAGTAGTAGAATAAGGACTAGGAGTTCAAGACTTCAAGCCCAGCCTTGGCTACATAGAGAGCTCAAGGCTAGCCTGAGTTGCATGAGACCTGACCACAGAAAGTTAGAAGAAAAAAAGAGCAAAACAAAAAGCTAATATTTCGTGACCCTCTACAGTGTTTAAAATAGACACGAAGGTGAGTGTATTGTGCACGATTTCAGTCCCAGCACTTGAAAGTTGTATTGTGAATTCAAGGCCAGTATTTACTACAAAGTAAGATGTCTTAAAAGACTGAAAATTAGGAGCTAAAGAAGTAGATCAGTGTTTGCTCTTTCAGAGGACCAAGGTTCGTTTCCTAGTGCTCACGAGGAGATTGACAACAGTTTATAAGTCCAGTTCCAGAGGATTCAGTGCTCATCTCTGGCTTTTGCAGTTAACAGGCGTGGATGTGGTCCACAGACATACATTCAGGCAAAATACACATACATGTGAATTCATTTTTTTAATTTGGAAAAGAACCAAAAATAAATAGTCAAATATCAGATTGGGCTGTGACATTTGTGGCGTGTAAACTCATAATTGTCCTTTGACTTTTAAACAGAAGGAGCCTCAGAAGAATGATAAAGATTTGAAGAGATTAGAAAAAGAGGTAAGCCACACTTTCAACTTACGGGAAATAAACATTCATATCAGAACCTCTAGGGAATGGTTCCTGGCTCGTCACTGGTCTCTCACTTGCTGTATTGTTACTGTCTCTCCTGAGGCTCCATGGCAGTGAGGGTGTTGTAGATTCTTACACTTGTAGTGATTGGCTGAGTTACATTGCGGATGAGTGAGTGGCAGTGCCAAGGTTGAGACTAATTATTTGCATCAGATTTTAGGTTGGCAAGCTTACCCAACACTGCCCCCCCCCTTTTTTTAGCACTGGTGTGTGGTATACATACATACTTGTATATATGCATGTTCACATGTGCATAGATGTGGGTGTCAGTATCATCTTCGATTGCTCCCGACCTTGAAGTATTGAAGCAGAGTGTCACAGAACCGGAGCTCGCCATTTCAGCTAGTCTGCCCGGCTAGCTTGCTCCAGAGAGCTCCTGTTTCTACCTGAAGTGCTGGGATTAAAAGAGGGCCATAGCACCTGGCTGGCATTTACATGGATCTGGGACCTTTAAACTCTAATCCTCATGTTTGAGCGGCAAGCCCTTTACCCACTGAGTCGGCTCCATAGCCATCCCCAGACATGTTGAATATGTTGTTTCTTTTTGTTTATGTTTACTGTTGACACATATTAGCCTCTTTTGCTGCTGTTGTTCAACTAGTAGAAACAACAAAACTGGCTTCTCACTGCTGTCTAGGAAATTCTACTTCGGACTCTGTTTTCTTGACTTAAACATTTAGCACTTCAAGCTGTAATTTAAATTTGTGTAAATAGGACCAAAGAAAATAAGAATTCTTACAACTTTTAAGTGATTAAATAGAGCTGTCTTACACTTGTGAGTTTATGGCAATTAAAAATCATTGTGTTTTGGTGCTGTTTGTTTGTCTCTATGTGTATCTGTCTCTGTGCTGATGTTTGAGACAGGCTCTCAGTATGTAGCTCCCACTGGCCTGGCAGAGCAGTTTGGCTTGAAAATCACAGAGATCCTCCTGCTTCCACCTCTCAAATGCTAACTATTCTATATTTATACATATCTTTAAAATGTGTCATAAGACCCATGGCAGCTCCGTATCCAAGTGGGTACCCTAGTAAGGGGAACAGGGACTGTCTCAAACATGAACTCAGTGACTGGCTCTTTGATTACCTCCCTCTGAGGGAGGGGGAGGTAGCCTTACCAGGCCACAGAGGAAGACAATGCAGCCAGTCCTGGTGAGACCTGATAGGCTAGGGTCACATGGAAGGGGAAGAGGACCACTCCCCATCAGTGGACTGGGGGAGGGGCCTACAGCTAGTATACAACGTGAATAAACTGTAATAAATTAAAAAAAAAAAGATGTGTCATAAAGTAAATATTCAAGTAGCAAGTAAAGTAAGAATATCTGAACATCTTATCAAAATGTAGGTTTCCTGTCTTCTGGTACCAGTAAGATCAATCCTATCTTTTTTTTTTTTTTCTTCCCAGATTCGTGTTCTTTTGCAAGAGCGAGGTGCTCAGGACAAACGGATCCAAGATATGGAATCTGAGTTGGAGAAGATAGAAGCAAAGCTAAATGCATCAGTCAGAGAGAAAACATCTCTCTCTGCAAGTAATGCTTCCCTGGAAAAAAGGCTTATTGAACTAACCAGAGCCAATGAGCTACTAAAATCTAAGGTAGTTGAACCTCATGATAACTCAAAATTGAATGGTTATTAAGCGCCTTCACATTCAAATTGTTTGGCAGTTTAAGCCTGTGAAAACAGCAGGTGTAGTTGCAGCTCTTTATTCACTTACAGTGCAGGTGTAGAAGTTCGTGTCTTCACTGGTTAGGCCGGAACGGTTCTGAATAGCATGTAGTAGGCAATGGCAAGCCATTAGTCTAACTGTGACTATTACATTAACTACATTATTACTATTAACTACTTTAAATAGTAGCCTACTTCTGTAGGATTATTTGTACATTTAAAAAAGTTATTATTAAAGGGCTTGGCATATAATGGGCTAAATGAAAAGCAGCTTTTTGTTTTGATATTTGCTATTTTCTCAACCCTTGAAACACCTCAGTAAATGTGACCATCAAAGACTATTACAGAATTTACGTTTTGAAGTCACTTTTACAGTCTTCTCTTGGAAAAAAGCCATAGTGCCACATACAAGTAATACGATACTCAGAAGCTGAGGCAAAGGAATATAGGTGGGAGGCCAGCCTATGACAAAATCATGTCTCAAAAAAACAAAACAAAACAAACACTCTTCTAAGGGTTTTCAGGGAATGTTGTAGGAAATAATGAACCGAATGTGCTTAATGCATATGTTTATAAGTAAATAACATAGTAATATATACTAGAGAATATAATATGGTTCTATTAACCACTGGGAGAAATAGAAGAGACAGCAAGTCACTGTTGAGTTGAGTTCATCATTTATTCAGGGCCTGTATTAGGCTTTGATGTAGGGAGTACATGCTCTTTATGTAGGGAGTAAAAAGTGTATTAGAGCCCAAGCGAGATTCTGACCTAGAAGACCCGGACTAGGCCCCACATGCTGCATACTGCAGGTGTCCCAGGTAGCCAAGGCTGGTTTAGCAAACATAGTTCCACAAGTCGTTCTGGGCTTGTCTTCAACTTTGCAGTGATCTTTCCAGCATATAACAGTAACTGGCCACTTAGACTGTATCAAAATAGGCTAGAAAATCAAGGAAGAAAGGAGAAAATAGTGCTGGCATACAGTCAGTACTTGTGGTCAAAGCTGTTCTCTCTGCCAAAGTATATTACACATGATAGCTCCAGTGACAGGCACATTAGTCAGTATTTAAGGAATTCTTGTGTTTTTGAGACAAGATCTTAGGAAACCCAAGCTATTCTTGACCTCTTGCCTTTATCTCTGCAATGCAAATATACAGGCATCTTATGCCACAATCAACCTTAAGTAATATGATTTAGCAGAAAAACATCTGAATTTTTATTTGTTTGTTATAGTTTTCTGAAGATGGTCACCAAAAGAATATGAGAACTCTAAGCCTAGAACTGATGAAACTTAGAAATAAAAGAGAAACAAGGATGAGGGTGAGTGATACATTTGGTGTGTATCCTGTCTGTTGACTCTAAGGACCTAAGAGTTGCTCATTTCCTAATGTAGCTATCTCTGTTGTGCAGAGTATGATGGCTAAACATGAAGGCATGGAGCTGAAACTGCAGGCCACTCAGAGAGACCTCGTAGAGTCTCAGGGGAAAATTGAACAACTGGAAGAAAAACTGTAAGTAGCAAAAGGAAAAAAATTGTTAAATGTGATGATTTCTTATTCTTTTTCCTTTACGTAACTGTTCTACCAAACTGTGCCTATTAACAGGGTTCTGCAATGTTTTAATGTACATACATGTTGTTTAATGAGGAAGTATGAGTCTTCTCATTTCCTTATAATGAAAACAGCCTAGCTTTTTGAATTGTTATACAAAACTCAATCCACTCACCCTACTGTAGCACACCAACTTCTATATTAGAACTCATTGACCAAACGTTACCATTGATCAACCATTCCCATGCTGGCCTTCCCCTGTTTTTCCCAGCTTCAGTAACCAGTGTTCTATGATAATCAATTTTTTTTTAATTCCAAAATTTTGTAGGATTTGTCTTTCTGTGCCTCCCTTATTTCACTTGACATAATGAACTGTAGTTCCATCCATGATGTCACAAAGTTCACTTTCTATACACTTATATACTATTCCTTTGTATATCTTTGATACAGTTTCCTTTTCCATTCATCTCTTGAATAGATGTCTGGTTTCTGTTACATGGCTCTTGTAAGTAATGCTCTTGAAGGTAGCCATGACTTCTGTATAGTGATTTTGTTTCTTTTAGCTGTCTACACACAAGTAGGATTGTTGATCTTATGGTAGTTTGTAGAGGTATTTTAATTCAGAACATGGCTGCTCTGGCAAGAGATCACATCCAAAGACCTTGTAGGTCTATGTGATCCTTCTGGGATACAGACATGCCTTTAATCTAGGAGACAAAGGCAAGCAGATCTAAGTTCAAAGCCAGCCTGGTACAGAGCAAGAAAAACGTAGGTTCAGGCTTGGTGATACACACCTTTAATCCCAAACTGTGAAAGTGAATTAGTTTGTAGAAGGAAGCACCCATGTTTGAAAGTGATGTCTAATTGAGTGGCAGAAATAAAGACGAATCAGAGAAAGATATGACAGAATGGGATATGCCCAACTCTTACTAAGGGAAGCTACTTTTAAGGGGCAATGAAGAGAGAGAGAGAGATTTACAGAGAGAGGTTGATTGAGAGAACAAGCTAGACACAGGTGAAGACAGAACAAGCCAGAGAATGAGGAGCCAGAAGATTAAAAGGCATTGCTGGAGTTAGCTTGAAGCCAAGCAGAGCAATTCAGGGTCCTAGAGAGAAGCCAGATAGAAAAAGTCAGCTGGGAGAGGAGTTTGAGCCAGAACAGCTGAGTTGAACCAGCTAGCTGTGAGCTAAAAAAAGAACAAGAAAGGATGAGCTTATTAAGCAGTAAGTTTCAGAGGCTGAAAACATTCTAGGCCTAGGTTAGATTGTTCAGAGGCTAGAAGCTTCCAGGACTTGGTCTAGGTTAACAGACAGAAGCAAAAAGCCTCTGAGAAAACAACTGAAACAGGCAAAATAAATGTTCACTCATTTTACAGTAGTTTATTTTCAGTTTTTATTTTCTTTTATGAAAAACTTCTGTTTTCCATAATTTTCCAAATTACTTTCACCAGTGTACAAGGGTTCCTTTTCCTCCATATCCTTATCAGCACTTGTTAACTTCAGTCTTTTTTAAAAAGATCTATTTAGTTATCTTTATGTGTGCATTTTGCCTGTATCTGCACCATATGCAGTCCTGGTGCACAGGACCACAGCAACTCTTATAAAGAGAAACATTTAATTGGGGCTGGCTTACAGTTCAGAGGTTTAGTCCATTATCATCATGGCAGGATGCATGGCAGCACACAGACAGACATGGTGCTGGAGAAGGACCTGAGAGTTCTATATCTGGATCTTCAAGCAGCAGCAGGAGACTGCCACCCTTGGCCTAACAACCTTATAAGACCTCAAAGCCCACCTCCTCAGTGACATACTTCCTTTTACAAGGCCACACCTAATAATGCCACTCCATGTGAACCAAATATTCAAACACAGATGGGGCCATTACTAATTCAAACCACCACAGTATTAAAACTTCATTAGAGATATACTTTGCAAATATTTTCTCCAATTCTATAGGTTATTTCATCATACAGACAGTTGCTTCCAGAATGTTTCTAGTTTGATATAATTACATTTATCTATTTTGCTTTCACTTTTTCTGCCCTGGGGTTTTGAGACATGCACACAAGCCAGTTGGCCTTTCCAACTCCAGTGTCCTGAAGCATTAGCCCTGGATATGTGCTAGTAGTATAACTATCTGAGTATAAAGGGTATAACCCGTTTTGAGTTGACTTTGGAAGCTGGTGGGTGATAGGGGCCTACTCTCATTTTTCTGCACATGGATTCAGTGTCCCCAGCACCAATAGTGAGGGTTCTCTAGTCTCCACTGCTTGTGCTGTAGGTGTGCTTGTTGCTGTTAATATACCTAATAGTCTTGTTTTCACTCTAACACAGTATCTTCATTATAGTAGCTTTGCACTATATAAAATCATGTAGTATAATCACTTGGGTTGCCCTTTTTTGCTCAAGGTGTTGTTTGGTTATATGGTTTTTCATTATTTCGTAATTTCATACAAGTTGTAGATTTAGTTCTTGCTTTGTGAAAAGTATCTTTGTCTTGTTAGAGGTTGCATTGAATTTGTAGGTTTGAGGAGTATGGACATTGTAACAATATTTTTTCCCATCTATAAAGAATTATTTACATCCTCTTTAAGTTGTTATATCATTATTTTATAATTTTCATTATGGAAGATGATCACCTCTGTTGTCGTTTGAATGGCACATGTCCCAAACATGCAAGCTCATGTTTTTAACCTGTTCCTAGTTGGTCATGCTGTTGGGAGGCTGTGGAACCTTGAACAGGTTGGGTAGAACTAAAGAAAATAGGCCTGTGAGGATGGATCCTTAGAAACTTTAAAACAAACCAAAAGAATTGCAAGGGATCAGTGAAAAGAACCAGGTATACTGATGCAGCATCTCTGAGGTGGAGGCAGGAGCATAAGAGGTCAGTCAGTCTTGACTACCAAGTGAGCTTTTTTCAGTCTCCATTTTGTTCATTTCTACTCAGATTTTTATTATTTCCTTTTATTAATTTAAGGCTGCAGTAGGTTGTTAAACAATTATTTATTTTTCTTTCTCTGAAAGCTTTTATTTACTAAGACTTTACTCAATACTTTTTTATTGCCTTTCTTAACCTCTTACGTGACAGTTAATCCTAATCATTTTCAAATATTATGCATGTTACCTTTTATTACTTTCATGCATCACCAGTTTTGATGAACAGGAAATAACCTAAAGAACATGTTTGCATCATTATGTTGAAGTCGTTGTCTAATCCAAACTGAAGCACTGGTATAGGAAGATAAGATTAATGTCCAATTATAGCCCTGTAAAAAATTACTGAGCTATATCCTCATATGACATAGGTTGTGAAAACATTAACCAGACTCAAAACATTTCCTCCCCTCGGAATGCTGCCTTTGTAATCTTGAAATATTCCCTGACCCTAGACTATTTTCTGTCTTTTATAAATTTCTATTTAGGGAAAGTTTATCATGATTCAGAGTACGGAAATCATTCACCATAATTCATATATACTGTCATGTGTATTGTAATTTATTTTATTTTCATTGCTTAGCTTAATTTCACTATATGACTTTCTCAGTTTATTCTTGATCATTTGAGATTTTTGTTTTGTTTTTTTGACAACTGAGTAAGACAGGTATGAATATGCTGTATGTGTTTGTGAGCATGTGTGTTTATATTTCTTTAGTAAGCATTTAGGAGTAGGGATTCTCAGACCAGAAAAATGCATATTAGATACTTTTTCAAGCTCAGAGTTAAGGGCTGGGAGTTGGCTCAGAGAACGACATGCCTGCTGTATAAACCAGAGGACCTGTATTTAGATCCCTTGTACCCACATAAAATTTGCCCGGGGGCTGTCTCTATAAAGATGGCTGGCCGCCAGCTGATCAACCAATATAACCAAAGCAATGAGCTCTACATTGAGGGACTCTGAACCCAAAAATAAGGTTAAGTGCAACAGATTAGGCCATCTGATCTTGACTTCTGGCCTCCATGAGCACACACTGCACACAAAACAAGTCTCACACCACTTACAGACTCCCACATGCATACACGTGTGTATCAGTACGTGCACTACTCATACGGAGACATATCTACAGATACACCACATGCACACAGAGCTGTGTTGCTTTATAACTCTTCAGCAAAGTGTGGCTTGGAGTTCTGTATTCATAGTGTTTGATATTGCTGCTCTATTTCAGCCTTTCTGATGCTATGCTAATTTGCCATTCGTCATTTGTTCCTGTTTGAAACAAGGTCCTGTGTCTCAAGTCTTCAGAGTCCAGATCCTCCTGCTTTCCAAGTTGCTGAGATTTACAAGGCTGTACCATACAACTTGGCGATAATTTATTATTTTAACTTTTGTTAATGTTGAATGCTGTTATGTACGTTTATAAACCTTATATATTTTCTATTATTGAAGTGTCTTATTTAAATCTCATTCATTCCTCAAACTAGATCCTCTTGAAGATCCTAAATCACATAGAATTAGGATTGAACACCATAGAGCCTGGAACGAAAGCTTCTTGGCATACAAAATGTGTTTTGGGTTGGTAAGGAAAGTAGGAAACCTGCAAAATAAGATCATTTCTAATGTATACTGTGGTTCTTATCATAACTGTTCCAACAGAGTATCTTTGGAAAGCCTTTTCATGTGAAGAAAATTTAGTCTCCCATGTTGATCTACATTGTTAATCTGAAAAAAAAATCACATGTAATTATAGGTAAAAATTTGACCTCTAGAGTTACCTTGTCTGACATAAATAAGTGAAGTATTTACTTCTTTTTTCTGATTTTTTTTTTCAGTGTTTCCATAGAGAAAGAAAAGATCGATGAAAAATCTGAAACAGAAAAACTCTTAGAATACGTTGAAGAAATTAGGTAATATAAATAGTAGTTTTAAAATTACCTTCCAGGCTGGGGAGATGGCGGTTAGTGGGACTGGCTGCTTCTCCAGAAGACCCATTTCAGTACTGCATACATGTGGTACACAGACATGCATGCAGGCAACATACTCATATACATTGAGTAAATGAATAATTACAGGAAAAGATTAATCAATAAAGTAAACTTTCCTGATTGGGAATATAACTTTCTTGATAGAGCACTGGGTACGGGAAGCCCTGGACTCAGTGTCAGCTGTTTTGTATATGCAAAACAAAAGCACCTCATTTTGCTGGACACGTTTCGCTAGTACCTTAAGAGGAATTCTCTTCAACATATTTTTGTAATGCAGCTGTGCAGCTGATCAAGTGGACAAATACAAATTTGATATTGCCCAGTTAGAAGAAGATCTGAAAGAGAAGGATCGTGAGATTTTATGTCTTAAGCAATCTCTTGAGGAAAACATTACATTTTCTAAGCAAATAGAAGACTTGACTGTTAAATGTCAGCTGCTTGAGAGAGAAAGAGGTACTGTGCTATTTCTATCACTTACTTTGCAAAGGCTTGGATACTGTTTATGAAAGCAACATTTTTCATAATTCTGTGAATAACAAAAAGAAATCCATGTGCTTTATTTAAGAAGTTGTAGAATGCTTTCTATTATTTCAATACATTGTATTCTGTGATTGAAAAGAAAGTTGTATTGGTTGCTGGCTTCTAGTCTAGGAAGCTGTTTGTAATTGGTGCAAACTCGAAGCTAGCATATCTGTGTTGTGTATATCAGTAACTGTCGCCCTCTTTGGAAATGCTTGATCTGTGTACTGTGCTGAAGCAAAGGGATGAGTGACTGCGGGAGCTGAGTCCCTTAACACTAGTGTTTAGTTATGGATGTTCCATGCTCTCCTTTACAGAAGATCTTGCCAACAAAGCTAGAGAAAGGGCTGAAAGTCTTAGTGCTGAGATACAGGTTGTAACACAGAAGCTGGTTCTGGAAAAAGAAAAATATGAAAAGCTGCAACAAAAAGAATTGCAAATCCAGTCACTTCTGCAACAAGAGAAGGTAGCTTACTACATTTATTTTTGTTTTGTAGAAAGACTATTTATAACCTTTTTTTATGTCAAAAAACATTCATGTATATACTTTGATTGTTTAGCCACAGATAATGGTAAACGTTTATATTAAGTAGATGACATAGGTATTTAAAGAGAGTGTCTAACAATAGAAAAACAAATTTGAAAATACAGGTTACAGGGGCTAGAGAGATGGCTCAGCACTTAGGAGCATTCACTAGCTGCTCTTCCAGAGGACCCAGGTTTAATTCCCAGCACCCACATGGCAGTTCACAACTGTCTGTAATTCCAGTTCCATGGCATTCGACATTCTCACACAGATAAATATGCAAACAAAACACCAATGCATATAAAATAAAAATAAATTGAAAAAAAAAAGAACCACAGGTTACATAACGATCTTACAATATCAGTGAGAAAAAAAGCCCACTAAAAAAAATACAAACAAAAAAATGTGATCATGTGATAGAGGTAAACAATTCTAAATGAAATTCAGTCAACTTGTAAAGATCTCCCCATGACAGTCAACGGATAGAGATTTTCATTGATAAGATGTCCAAAATCTGAGCCATTTCAGTGTGACGCTTTGGTGAAGGTTGAATCAATAGCAATGACCGTGCACTCCGTGATATATTTTGGGGCAACAGACAATAAAAGGGGTTCGGTAGGATAATATTAATATACACTGACCTAAAAAGAGCTCAACTTTTTATGAATTTAAAATCTGTATATATACAAAATATATAACAAAGCCCCCCCCCCCCCCCCCAAAGTGTATATATGTGTACAAAAATATATGGGCAATATGTACTCAAACCAAGTTACCTCTGAGAAGGAAAATGAGATTGGGATAAGGACTAATGAAAATTAATACTTAAAATCTAGAATTATTTTTCTCATTGATGTCTTATTATAAAACTTTAATGTGTGTATCTTACAACTTGAACATTTTACATAATATTGGGATCATAATACATGTTTTATCGTGTGTAGAATATTGAAGTATATATAATTATAAGACAATTTTAAAGCAGTTATAAAGATGGTTTTACACTAAAAATGTCAGAAATTACATTTTCCACAGTGTTAAATTATAACATATAAACGGGAAAATGAGTATGGTGTCTATATTTTGCATTTCCTTTAAGCTTTCTAATTTAGTTTCCATACTTTACTATTTTTATTGCATTCCTGTCTCTGTGAAGGTTTGTGCTGTCATGCCAGGTAATTTTGTGGGTACCTGTCTGAATGCAGGAACTGTCTGCCAGTCTTCAGCAGCAGCTCTCCTCTTTTCAAGAGGAAATGACTTCAGAGAAAAATGTCTTTAGAGAAGAGTTAAAGCTTGCCCTGGACGAGTTGGATGAGGTACAGCAGAAGGAGGAGCAGAACGAGAGGCTGGTTAAGCAGCTGGAAGAGGAAAGGAAGTCAACTGCAGAGCAGCTGAACCGGCTCGAGGAACTTCTGAGAGAGTGTGTACTATTAATGGGTCTTGTCTTTACGTAGGACTTAAGGGCTTCCAGCATGTTCTCTCAGAATTCCCAAGTCACCATGTACATGCATGGAGGTGGCCTTATCTTACAAGATAAGGAAGAGATACAGAGAAAGACATGGCAAGAATATGTATATGCTTACACATGTATGTACACACGTGTTTGTAAGCAGATATGGCAGTCAGAGTAGAAAGTTACCTGGCACACTTTTAATCCCAGGACCCAAGAGGTTAAAGCAAGAGGATGATGAGTTTGAGGTTAGTCTGGATTGCAAATTGAATTCAAGAAATCCAGACTATACTAGTGAGCCTTTGTCTGAGAGAAAATACAAAAAAACTTTTTCTAAAGCTAAAGACTTATTTATGCGCTTTACTACATTTTCTAAAAGCTGCTAGATATCAGCATGAAAACAATCTATTTTATATTTGAAAACATTTAAGCCTTTTTACTTTGTAAATGTCCTTAAGAGAATACAAACACTTCATTAGTGTGTGTGTGTGTGTGTGTGTGTGTGTGTGTGTGTGTGTGCGCGCGCGCGTGTGCGTGTGTGCGTGCGCACAAGCTCACATATCACTGCATGCATGTGGAGGTCAGAGGACAACTTTCAGGAGTTGCTTCTCTTCTCACCATGTGGGATCCTCGGAGTGCAACTCAGATCCCGGTTGACAAGTGCCTTTTCTCCCTCGGCAGTCTTGCTTCAGAAGTAACCATCAGAAGGCAGGTCAGAGTGGCTCATAGGTGTAGCCCCAGCCCTTGAGAGGCCAAGGCAAGAAGAGCGCAGCGAGCACGAGCACAGCCTGAGTGGTAGAATGGAGGAGTAAAACAGTCAGAACTGGCTGGCCAACATTCAAAACAACGTTCTTATTACAAGTAGAAAAAGTAGTATCTCACAGCTTTATATCAGTTTCCTATTACTTCAGTCCTATTATTACTTTCTTCTCCAGCATATGCATTAAAGCTAAAAGTGACAATTTTATAATTTATAATTGAGAAACTTATAGTTTTTATTATTTGCCTAAAAATTTTTTTTAGCTAGGTATGGTGGCACAACTTTAATCCCAGCACTTGGGAGGCAGAGGCAGGTGAGATCTAGGACAGAGTAACCCTGTCTCGAAAATCCAATGTGTGTGTGTGTGCATATATGTGTGTACATAAATAATAAAACATGTATTTTTAATATATTAATGTTTTTGTGAGATGGCTATTTGAGGTGTATGTGTGTGAGTACAGGCAAAGGAAGAGATCAGGACAAATTTCAGGAGTCAGTCCTCTCTACCATGGGTTCCAGCGATCAGACACAGGTCGACAGGCTGCATAGCAAAGGCTTTTATCTGGCCCTCGAAATTTGATTCTTGAATTTAAATTACAAATAAGTTTCTCATTAAGTTCTTGAAATTTCCTCATGGAAGTAAGGTGCTGTGGATGGGATATGAATGTGAGGTATTCTTGGGTGTCTCACACCCGCTCCTGTTGAGAAGTTAATAATTTCTTCTGGGATTTTTGTGCTTGGTGACAGAGAGGCACCGCAGGGCTTTGTGTTCCTCCATACTGGGGCAGTAGTACAAAGGTGTTATTATGGGGATTATTCTTCATTGCATCTGATTTGGGGGAAGAGGAACCTGAAGAAGTTGAGTAGATAACCCATTTCTTAAAGCAAGGTTGAGAATCATTCACTCTAGCAAAAAGAATTCTGATTATCCAAGATCTTTAATTGTTAGCTTCACTTGTTAGCTGTGTGACCCCAGGGGAACAGGTTTGATGTGTTCATATTCTCCTTCACTTAGGTGCTCTATGAGATGTTGTCTCTAGTCTTTGCAAGGCTAGACATTTTAGGTTCAGATTAAAAAACAAGAACTGAAAGTCACTCTTCTAAGGGATAAGGAAAAATATTTTTATTACAAACCATTTAGTGGCATTTGATGGTTTCTGCTGTAGCTGTTCTTACTGTGCAGTGAGTTTGCTCCTCAGTTGTCTTAATTTGAGTGCTCGCTTAGGATTGTGTATAGTTCATTTTTACCTCACCATATTCTCTAAGAGGCCTTTCATAAGCTCTTGTGCACATCTAAACACATAAAAGCATCTTAATAATATGCAGTGTTTGAAAACTACTTGAGATTTGTAGTATACATTTAGAAAATTACTTAAAACCTATTTTGTTACTATACAAAACCGCTCATCAAGATTTTGTCAAGGTTGGACATCTGCGATCCTTTCACTTGTATGTGGAGATGGGAGGATCCTGAGTTCAAGGCCAGCGTGGCCTAAATAGCAGGATCTTATCTCAAATAGAAAAAAAAGAATGAGTAACAGCATATGTGGATTTAATCATATAATCAGAATGTCTATAATATTTACTCTACCTTTTAAAAGGTTTTAATGTGAAGTGTCTTTAACTATGTGTACTTTCAATAATGTGTTTCAATATACAGATTTAAACTCCAGTAAAGTGCTTTTAGCTGGTGTTGCATTCAGTCAGTCTTTAGACCTGACAACTCTGTAGATTGGCTTTACAGATTATTGTTTGTTTTTCATTGTTTTTTCTCCTGAATTAGCTACATACTGCAGGAGACCTGAAAAGAATTCCCATAGAAAGCAGATATAGATGAAACCAGTAAACAACTTAGTAAAACTGTCATACAATGAGATTAAGTCATAAATGTGTATTTTTAAACGGATACAGCAGTTATGGAAAGGAGCATATGTGATAATATGGTGCACAGTTTCTGATCTTTAGAAATTGCCCTTTTTCTTAGGAAAGAAGCCGAACTGGAAAAGAGTAATGCTGCTCACGCACATGCCACCTTGATTGTGCAGGAGAGGTACAGTGACACAGTGCAAAATCTTAGAGACGTTACTGCTCAATTGGAAAGGTACTTTTCTTTGTAGTGCCCACTATTGAAAATATGGATGGGGAGAAATGTTTTCCCACAGAAATTTATGAACAGAGCAATCCAATGGAGGATGACTTCTATTAACCTTAAATTCCATCACGGGCAGTCAGTGTCATCTAGTAATCTTCCTATACTACAAAGCCAGTCCAGGACAGCCAAGACTACACAGAAGAAACCCTGTCTTGAACCACCACCACTACCCCCCCCCAAAAAAAAAAAAAAAAAAAAAGTTCAAGGGGGCTGTAGAGATGGCTTTCTTGGTGTGTAAGACCCAGGTTCAGTTTCCAGTGCTCACATGGTGGCTCAGCCACATGTAACTCCAGTTCTGGGTCCTTGAGCACTGCACACACGTGGTTCACAGATAGACGCGCATAAACAGGGTTACGTAAGCTCATTACCCAGAGCACTGAATTTATATTCACGTACGTGCATAAGGTTTTTTTCTGCAGAGAAGTATAGAAAATCTAAGCTTTGTCATGGATATGGTAGTAAAAAGTATTAATTGCTTTCATTTTATTAAGCTGTAAAGCATCAACGCTTAAAGAAATAGAAGATCTTAAGCTGGAGAACTTGACTCTACAGGAAAAAGTAGCCATGGCTGAAAAAAGTGTAGAAGATGCTCAGCAACAGATGTTGACAGCTGAAAGTACAAATCAAGAATATGCAAGGTGAGTAACAAACGCATCAGTCAGAAAAAAAAAAATGACAATTTTCATTGGCTTTGTTTTGAGATAAGAGTCTCACTATGTAGTTACTATGCGCCACCCACACGGTGGCTCAGCCACCTGTAACTCCAGTTCCAGTATCAGATATTATCTTCTGGATCCTTGGGTACTGCACATGTATGGTTCACAGACATACGTGCAGGCTAGACACGCATAAACAGACAAGGTCATGTAAACTCATTATTCAGAGAACTGAGTTTATATTCATGTCTAAGTGCATGAATATAGTGTAAGTTTTTTTCTGCAGAGAAGTATAGAAAAAATCAAACCTTTGTCATGTATATGGTAGTACAAAGTATTAACTGCTTTCTTTTTATTAAGCTATAAAGCATCAACACTTAAAGAAATAGAAGATCTTAAGCTGGAGAACCTGACTCTACAGGAAAAAGTTGCCATGGCTGAAAAAAGTGTAGAAGATGCTCAGCAACAGATATTGACAGCTGAGAGTACAAATCAAGAATATGCAAGGTGAGTAACAAACGCATCAGTCAGAAAAAAATGACAATTTTCGTTTGTTTTGTTTTGAGACAGAGTCTCACTATGTCTTACTATGTTGTCTTGGCTGGAACCTTCTGTGTAGAGCACACTGGCTTTAAATGGAGATCTTGCTGACTCTGCCTCCCATGTGCTGCAATTAAAGTCCAGTCCCACACCCAGTTAGAATTATAACTTTTAAGAATTTTCTTCTGTTGGCTTTTGGGGTATTTTGTTTGTTTTCCAAAAGAAGGGGGAATAAATTACAATAACTGCCAAATGTTTAGTGGATTCTTCTTTCTCAAATCTAAGGATGCTTCTAGATTTGCAGAACAGATCAACACTGAAAGAAACAGAAATTAAAGAAATCACATCTTCATTTCTTGAGAAAATTACTGATTTGCAAAATCAACTCAGACAACAAGATGAAGACTTTAGGAAGCAACTCAAAGAGGAAGAAGCAAGGTAACTCAGGCTTGACCGTGAGTGAGTGGGGTGTTATTTTTTTCTAACAAATTGACAAAATGAAATTTAAATTTTTAAAATTTAATTTTCCCATGCAGAAAAGCAGAGAAAGAAAATGCAGTGACAGAATTAACCATGGAAAATGATAAATGGCGTCTCCTTTACGAAGAACTATATAACAAAACTAAACCTTTTCAGGTTCGTTGCTTATAATTAAACTTGTGAACTGGAGAGATAGATGGTCCTGCCATTAAGATACTACCTGCTCTTCCAGAGGGCCCAGGTTCACTTCCCAGCACCCACATGGTGGCTCTCTCCTGGCTGTAACTCCAGTTCCAGGCTATCCTCTGTGTGAAAAAGTGAGAATAGTGCTTGTATTGTTTTTATGTTTTTATGCTTTATGTGAGATTAGTAAGATTTGAAAGTGTAGGTCAGGCATGTTCTAAATGCTTATAGTGCTGGTGTGAGGCAGGAGCAGAAGGGTGCACAAGTCTTCTGGTTTGTTTCTGTGTAGGCTTGGCTGTCCTGGAACTCTGTAGACCAGGCTGGCCTCGAACTCACAGAGATCCACCTCCCTCTTTAATCCCAATTGCTGGGATTAAAGGAGTCCTCCACTATCACCCAGTGGGTGCACAAGTAGAAAAATATGTTTTGTTTTGTTTTCCAGCAACAACTGGATGCTTTTGAAGCAGAGAAGCAAGCATTGTTGAATGAACATGGTGCAACTCAGGAACAGCTAAATAAAATCAGAGATTCATATGCAGAGCTACTGGGTCACCAGAATCTAAAGCAAAAAATCAAGCATGTTGTGAAATTGAAAGATGAAAACAGTCAACTGAAATCGGTTTGTAAAATAACACTTGTATTCAGATATACTAAAAGCCAAAAAAGTTGAACAATTTGTAGAGGAGAATTCATCTGAGAACTTGTGGGCTTACTTAGTGTTGGCCAGATAAGTGTTGTTTTACTTAGTATTAGAAATGGCTATGATAATTGGGAAACAGCATAAAGTTTTACACATTCATTTCTGTTTACAAAATACCCATTCCTTTTTGTAAATGCCATGAAGATAAACAGCATTCAAAAAAGTAATTATTTAATTTTTTTCCTTCTAGAAGGTTAATTTATATTTTATTTTGGAATACAAAACAATGAGTTACATTACCTGACCCTATGGGTATCTATTATATGTTGATTTTGATTCTTCCTGGTATATACCCAGAAGCTATAAGCTGGATCATGTAGTGATTTTAATTTGCGTTTTTTAAGAACTTGATATAGACTAGTATACATCCTGGTAATTAAAAGGTGACAGTTCTACCCTCAGTATAAGCCCATGGCCTCAAAAGTGTCAAAGCAAGTTTTGAGATTTGATGAGAAAGCAGTTCCATTGATGGATGGGTCAGCAAAGAGGAAATCTGTTTTGTTACTGTGCAATTGAGAGGACAGTGTTTCAGAGCCATCTTGGGAAGGAACCTATTATTTAAAACTAAACTACCTTGAAGGCCTAAGAATAAGAAACAATCCCAAGTCAGGGCACCAGAAGGTAGCCTGTCACAACTCCAAAGGTAGCCCTGAGATGCAATTCCCCACAAGCCATAGCGCAGACAGTCAAGGGCTCAGCTCAGGCAGTGAAATGATGGGGAAGTAGCTCTGAGCCTAAGATCAGTGGGTGTTGGATCTTTGCAGCTTCCAGTCTGCAATTAAGTTCTGTAGAGTCTGAAGGTCCAGTGATGGACTTGATCTCCTGTGAAATTTGTTGTGACTCCAGGAGGCCAGTCTCAGCTCTGACTCTGTAGTATTTCCATTGGACAGACTCTGAGCTAGTGTTCTAGCACAGGACTGGGGCAGGTAATCCTCTCTTAGTGGCACCCTTGGTGCTGTGGTTCTCAGTGACTGCAGAAAGAAGGTGAGAGATAGCCTCAATTTCTCTCAGCTTTGCATCTCCTTAGAGTCACTGTTATAAACCAGAGCAAGGATGATCAGTGTTTCCAGCACTGCACAGTGTGGCTGAGCAAAAGAAATCTTGTACTCTTAATATATTTGCCCAAGAACATCACCTCAGGAAGTATGAGCTGCTGGCAAAATGGGCTCATCCTAGATAGGCTTTGGGAGTTGGGAAAAAGGAAAGCCTGTGTTCTTGTGTGGTTTCTAGAGGGGAGGGAAGGAGCTCTTTGGTTTCAAATGCCAGACAAGCTTTTGTGGGTCTTTTTGAATAGCTGTTTCTTTCCTTATTGTGCTTTTAGGACCATTACCAGAGGGAGAACATAATTGCTTGCCTTTTTATACTGTCCCTGCCACAGATTATAATGCTGGCAAACCAAAAGTTGATTTGAGGGCAATATATTTGTACCTCAATTTTGATCAGAAAAGTGTACGTCTAACTATAGGACAAGAAATTTTAAAATAATTTGTTTACTTTGCCAGATCTGTTCCAAATCAGTCTTAGTGAGTAGTTATTTTTGCCATTAGCTTTGATGCATAAACAACTTTTGGAATATGTCTATAAAAACAATAACACATTTTATCACTGTGTGCCTTAGTGATTATATTTTTCTTATACAGGAAGTGTCAAAACTCCGATCTCAGCTTTTTAAAAGGAAGCAAAATGAGCTCAGACTTCAGGGAGAATTAAATAAAGCTCTGGGCATCAAACACTTTGACCCCTCTAAGGCTTTTCATCATGAATCTAAAGAGAACTTTCCCCTTAAGACTCCATTAAAAGAAGGTAAAAACAAAACAACAAAAAACTAGTATATTTATGCACCTGTCATTCTCTCTCTCTCTTCTTTCACAGCAGTTGGTGACTTAAAAACTTTTATAAACTATGAAACTGTTGATATCTTCTAATATAGAAGAAATTTTCACTGAGTTGATGTATTCAATGCCATTTTCTCCTCCCTTACTCTGCTTCTGTATGTCAAGATTCCCTGTCCTTCAAGCCCTATTCAGATTACGTCTTCCTGAACGTCTTTCATTGCTCCAATCAGCAGCTCTTCTGTCTCTGAACTGCATCTCTCTTTTGCCCACAGCTGTTCCTTCTTTAGAACTCACTTTGTGACCCAAGTGTATCTTAGATCCGTATTTTTTACATTTCAATTTTAGAGAAACTTTTTCTTGGCAGATACTTTGTATAAGTATATATGCATTATATTTGTGCATATGATATGTGTATGTATACATATGATATTATATATGTATATTATATGTGTGTTTTATATATGTTATAATTATTGTACAGAATGTAAAATTGCTTCTCCTGTCTTTAAGAAAATAGGTCTGGTTTTAGTTTATAATGACTTAGGAATTTGATTTGGTTTGGTTCTTAAAGATTTGAATCTAGGCCCTTGAACATGCTAGGCAAGTGCTGTACCTCAGCTACATCCACAGCCTGGCCCATCGGTTAGCAGTTTAATATAAAATACTTACAACTCTTTGTCGTACTCTTTTCAGGTAACACAAATTGCTGCTGAATTCAGATGTAACATCAAGGATCATGGAAGTATACGTCTGAAATACCAATTGAAGATTATTTTCTTTATTATTCTTGATATTGTGTTTATAGTATATATTATATAATGTATTTAATTTCAACTGCCTATTTTTAGGTATATGAAAGGACATTCAGCGTTTGTTATCAAAATGTCTTGATTGTAGAGTTCTTTCTCCTCTGGTAAAGAGTGGAAAGGCTAAAGCACTTTGGCTTGCCCTTGTGTTTGCAATGACTTACTGATCATGCTCACTCTGGCCTCTGTCATCCATCTCCTTTTCACTTCAAACAGAAATAAGGGCACCCTTAACTCCACAGTAACCTTGGTTATTTGTTTTCTTCTTTTTTTTTTTAATCAAAGTCACTGGATTATTTTAATTATTTCTAAATTCTTTGGCTCTATTCCAGTTGTAAATTAAAACATATAACGGCCTATAAACTTATATATATATATATATATATATATTTTTTTTTTTTTTTGAGATTACCCTGTTAATTTTTAGATACATTGGAAATCTAAAATTTTGGGGGTGGGAGTGTCATGAGACAGGGTTTCTCTCTTTAGCCCAGGCTGTCCTAGAACTCTAGACTAGGCTGTCCTTGAATTCAGAGATCTGCCTGCCCCTGTCTCTTAATTGATAGGATTAAAAGCAAGCACACCATGCCCAGGCTCAAGGAAATCTGAAAAACTTTACATATTAAGATTTTTAGAGAATTTGTCATCTGCATAGCCTCTGAGTGTGTATGGAATATAAAATAAAGTCATATAGAAACTCATACGCAGCCAGTGATTTAATTTTTATTTAATGAAGTTACAGCATTGCTTCTGTTTAAGATGTATTTAATCATATCTACCTACATGCTAATTTGTCCCAAGAATCATAAATGATATCTTTTATTTATTTCTTTTAAAGGTTTATTTATGCCAGGTTTAGTGGAACACACCATTAATCCTAACACTCTGGAGGCAGAGGCAGATGGATGAGATTGAGGTTGACCTGGTCTACATACTAAGTCCCAGGCCAGCTAAGACTATATTTTTACATTGAAACTTTAGTCATTCTTCTTCTAATATACCATAGAGATTTAATAGCTTTTAATCATAGTGACCATACACAGGGAAAACAGAATATTCAGATCTTTTGTGGACTACTGGCTTAGTAATAACTTATCTACAAAGTATTTGTGGGGCTGAAGATCAGGCTCAATGATTAAGAGTCCTTACACCACAGTCATAAGGACCAGAATTTGCGTTATAGGACCCAGTTAACAAGCAACATCTGGAACATGCCTGACAACCCAGGTCTGAGACAGGATGCGACAGGAAAATCACTAGGACTCATTGGCTTCTGGCCTAGTCACAAAGACATCAAACTCCAGGATCAGGGAAGGGCCCTACCACAAAGGATGGAGAGTGATAGAGGATCACACCCGATTGCCCCCACCACCACACACACACCGGATATAGAACAAATTCTTTGGCTTATTTAGGTTAAGTGAAATTTTGGTACAGTTCCTGTCCTGACTCATGAGCAAATAACCAACTGCCTAAGTATATGTAGTTATGTGGTCACACTGTTCTGATTGCTCTTTGGCTCCACTGTCCTTTGTGAAAACCAAATCTTGCGTTTGGCAGTTGATTTTTATCCCTTAGCCCTGGCATCCTGAGATCTTTTATTCCGATTGCATTTAACTTTGCAGATTCAGTGGCTACTGCTCTCAATTTAAGGTCTGGCCTCCAGGGGAGATTGATTATGGAACTCTGTAAAGGATCCCGGGATAAAGTGTCCAGTCTCCTGGAGACCATGTATTCAAGTTTGTGGTATAGAGGGGAGATGGAATCCTTTGAAGTTGGCCTAGTGGAAATAAATGAGGATCCTGAGGGCATAACATTTGTGGTTGTTTGAATGAAAATGGCCCCCATAAGGTCATGTATTTGAATACTTGGTCACCAGTTGGTGGAATTGTTGGGGAAGGATTAGGTGTGTTACTGGGGTTTGAGGCTTCAAGAGCCCTTGCTATTCCCAGTATCCCAGGTGTCTCCTGGCTGTCCCACAAAGTAAAGCTGAATGGCTTGCTTACACACATTGCGAGGAGTTATATTTGTACCTATCAAGGCACAGTTCTTTGTGCAGATGAGAAATTGCTGTGATTTCTGCTCCTGTGGTGAAGCAAAATGTCTGGTATAAGGCTTCTCTTGAATGGCACTTCTTTGCCTCCTTTTAAACCCTAGAGTGGACTGAACCGGTTATAGAAAAGATTATTCATGATGGCAAAGGCAACAGTGACAGTGGCAATAGCGTCAGGACAGCAGCACAAGAATCAGAACACCAACATAGCACATATCAGAAGTGATGAGAAGGATTATAAAATGCTGAGAAAGGCTGGAGTGAGGCCTCTGTGATTAAGTGCACCAGCTGCTCTTCCAGAGGATCAGAGTTCAATTCCCACCACCTGCGTGGCAGCTAACACCTGTCTAGCTCTAGTTCCAGGGTATGGCATGGTCCTTTCTGACTTTCACAGGCACTGCACTCATGTTGTACAAAGATGCAGATAAAACACCTGTAACATAAAATTAAGGAGTTGAACAGGCATGTAGGCACTGATGGCCAGAAGAGTCCCAGAGAGCTGCCAAAACTTAAGAGTTATGGAATTCAACACTCTTGGTGCAAGAACTATGGCACTTTGCACTCTAGAGCTAAGGATCCGGACATTCATGAACTATGATGGTTGTAACAGTACAAGGTGCCACGACCTTTTGCTCTCTGCTGTCACTGCCCATTGCTGACAGAAGCCATTTATAGAATGTGTCAAGGACCAAAGCTGCTAGTGGTTAAAGCACAGAATGATAAGATTTAAACTTGATCCTAGAATCCAAAGTCCCTGGTGAAGCTTTTGGGTGTATTAGCCTTGAACACTCACCTAAGATTGCCATCAGCAGCTGCAGCAATAAATGTGATTCATATTCAAATAGAGTGGACATGTATTGGTAGCAAGATCACTAAAACAGCTTTATTATTATGTTTACTTACGCGTGTGTGCTCTCACACTTGTGCCATGGCACATTTGTGGAGGTCAGAGGATAATTTATAGGCTTGGTTCTACAGGGTCCAACTCATGTTGGTGGCAAGCACCTTTTCCCACTGAGTCCATCTTAATAGCCCTTATTTTGTTTTGTTTTTCCTTGTTTTTAAGTGAGAGATGCTGTATGGAGATTCAAAGAGGAGATGGTTAGATTTCACTTCTACAACTTTGGAGGCACAAAAATTGTTCAAAGAAAGGAAAACATTGGTTTTTGCCTTTTGAGTACCATAACTTAAAAGATAATCTTTCAAACTTGCAAAATATATATACACACCCTATAAAGGAAAATATATTTTGACATTGTTTTCCCATGTGCTATATGCCCACTGGGTAGACTATAATGCTGAGTGACACACACATACACACACACAATGTTTCTCTGCGTAGCCCTGATTGTGCTGGAACTTGCTCTGTAGACCAGGCTGGCCTTGAATGCCAGCCTCTGCCACCAGACAGCTGAGATCAGAGGCTTGAGCCACCACTGCTGAGCTGAGAGATACTTTAAATTTTGTTTGTTTTGGTTTTTTTTGTTTTGTTTTGAGACAGGGTTTCTCTGTAGCCTTAGCAATTCTGGACTCATTTCGTAGACCAGGTTGGCCTTGAACTCATAGTGATCCTCCTGCCTTTGCTTAATTAAATGCTGGAATAAAAGGTCAATTTCAATACCAGCTTCTGTTGATTTTAAAGTTAAAACCGTGCAATGCCCTAAACTCAAACAGTGTCTCAAAGCCTAACTACACCCAAGTAGTCCTTGAAACTGTTAAAAAATTTGTTGTCTGTGTTTCACTCCTAGAAAATGGCTGCACACTTGCTGTTACCAGCAGGTGAGGGAAGTACTTCAAGCAGAATTTAGTGCTTGGCTAAATTTAAGGAGAAGGTAGTTATTGGAAATGACCACATCTCTGTGTTGTTAGCACGAGGCTTTTTAAAATTGCCATTTGAAATGGTTAAGTTTAAAAAAAAAAAAAAAAAAACCCTGGGGAATTTTACTGAGGGTTCTTTTACTGTAAGGTGTGAACCCTGTGACATATTTCACAACAGGAATCAGTTGCACAGACAGTGTGCCTCCCAACCGTTGGCCCATTGTAGCTCTAGAAGAGACAACGTCAACAAGTTCTACTAAGGAATTGCAGAGCTTCTTTGTTTTTATACTTTGTCGTTCTGACATATGGATTTTAGTAGTGGATCCTCGCTTGACTTGGCAGCTAAACATGCAACTTCTCATTGGGTAGTTTTAAAACTAGCAGGAGGAATCAGCTGCCAGCTTACTGCACTGTGGAAAGCTGCACGAGATTCCAGGATTGGAATGGAAATGCTAATTTGAAAGGTCGAGCGGAGCTGCGGCTCACGTTTTTTGGCTTCCGTCTGCCCTGTAAGGGCGGAGCGAACAAAGACCGGGCCAGAGAAGCCAGACGCTGAGGTTCCCCTCGCTGCGTTTTCCCAAATTAGTACTGGAATCATGCCTGAAATGCCGGAGGACATGGAGCAGGTAAGAGCTAGCAATTCAAGACACAGCGTCGACCCATCATCGCTTTCAAAGCGACTCGAAATGGCTGGTAACGGTTGAAAGGGTGTAAAGAAAATATTTGCCGGTGCCAAGTATGTCCTTAAGAAATAAGAAGCTTGGGACACAGGATAAACTATTTTGGGTTTCTCACCCAGGAAACCAAACCCATTTGGACAGAAACAAAACGTGAAGCAGAACGATTGCTTCATTCTCCGCACGAAGTGCAACTGTGGTGAAGTTAAGATTTAAGTGTGTAAAGTGTACGATTTAACCAGCGGTGCATGCCGGCTTTTGTCTCGCAGGGCTGGAATCTGCTACAGAGACTCTCAGTTCCGGTTTGCGCTCTTTTAAGACGTGACCTCGTTCGGAAATCCGACATTGCCTGTAAACATAGAACCTTCTCTTATTAAGCAAAACGGTTAAAAATCGCACTTAAATATACCCCTCTAGAGCTATGCCCAACTTTTGACAAGCGTCAAACCGTGCTCTTATAAGGAGAGGCAAGCAAAAATTTCCTCACTCACCGACGAGGTTGCTCTGAGAATCAAACTGCTAGCTGCAGAAATTCTCGAGTCTTCCTATTAGGTACATTTTATAACCCCCTGTAGGAAGAGATACACACATTCCAGCTAGACACTTGAAACAGGAGGGAGCTGTTCCCTCCCTCGGACCTTTTCTTTCTAATTCTTTTAACTTAGTGTTGGGCTAGATAGCCCTTTCTTTTAATAACCATAAGGCCTGGATTAGGGAAAAAAAAAAAAAATCGAAAAGTGAGGGGCCGCAGGCTGCCTTTGTTTTCTCTTCCAAAGAATCACAAGAAACCAGGGAATGGGGAGGGTGGGGTGTATCCTCTGGCTCTGAGGAAAACTTTCAGGCAGCTTGATCTTTAGTTTAAAAATAAACCGAAAGGAAAACGAGGCGTCTGCGGGAGGGGCGGTGGTCACGTCTTGGGGAGAATTTTAAGTCCCTTATATCGTGGGTGTCTGGAGAACAGACTGTTGGGTAGAAAGTGGGCGAATCCGCTCGTGCGTGCCGGCTTTTTTCAGTCTAAGTTTCACAGGCTTGCCTGTTGCTGCTATACTTTGGAGCTTGGAACCTGCAGGAAATATAGTTGATTGCTGAGTCAGACTCCAGGGGCTGTTGTTTCTGATTAACTTTTAAACACCACACAGGTTTGGAAGAGTGCCCGGCATTGTGCTCTTCCTTTGCTCCATCATTTTAAGTTTCTGCAGCTCCTCCAAGGCTTGGCTCCAGTAGCTCCTGGCAGCAGCCTCTAAGTGGAGCGTCCAAAGGGGAGTCAGGAAGCTTGTGAAGCCACTTAAAAGTAGACTCTGAGAAAAAAAACGAAAACTGCCTTTTAGAAAGTATCAGTCAGGGAGGCAGGGGCAGGTGGATCCTGTGGGTTCCAGGCCAGCCTGTTCAACAAAGCGAGTCCAAGACTGCCAAAACTACACAGAAAAACCCTGTCTTGAAAATCAAAACAAAGAAAAAGAAGGAAAAAAAAAAGTACCCAGATAATATTCTCTCCCACGCCTTTTTATTTTTAATTACCTAAAAATAATTAAACATTTAAAAAAAATTTCACAGCATTTTTTAGCATTCCAGAAGAACATAGTTTCCAGAGATATTAATGACTCAGAGGACAGCACTTATTTTTACTCTTTTTCCCGGCCTTAAACAAACAAACAACCACACCTTGCCTAGGTTGGTCTGCCACTCCCATAATCCCAGAGTTTAAGAGGGGAAGCTGGAGGATCAGAAGTTCAAACTCTTTCTGAGCCCAAGGCCAGAATGAAAGCCAAGCTGTGAATGAAAGCCAAGCTGTGAGTGTAGGGAACCAACCTTAGGTGCCTCCCCTCCTAATTTCACGGATGTTTTAGTCTACTTTGCCGTCGGTTCTTAGGCACTTCGCAGTCTGCAAACCTAGAACTTTAGGAGAATCGATTCTTTACCCCTTCACTAAGAAGGAGAGATTAGGAAAGCGCCTGCATTCCTTGCTTGGCACCAGCGCCTGCGTGCACTAGCTCTTTAAGAACCGGCACGTGGGCTGAGAGCGTCCCTCGGAGTCCCGCCCCTCTGCGAATGCGTGTCGGGAGGCGGCCAATCAACAGGCGCGACCATGGCGGCGGAAGCCGGAAGCGTCAGCCGGGAGGGCCTGGGCCTAGGGGAGGAGGGCCAAGGGCGCGGGCGCTGCGGCCCCCGGCTGTGCTGCGCGGGTGGAGGCTGCGGTCCGCGACTGCGGCGGCGCCAAGACGGCGGGCATGGTGGGCCGGGAGAAGGAGCTCTCCATCCACTTCGTCCCCGGCAGCTGCCGGCTGTTGGAGGTGAGGTGCGGGGCGTGGAGCCCCGGGTGGCGCCTCTGAGTTTGTTTACCTCGCTCCCAGCTAGGCTACGCTTACGCGGTAGCAGCCGGGGCGCTGGGAGGTGGAGGCTCCCGCCGTCCCCGGGGGCTGGTTAACATTTGAGCCCTGTTTTCGTCTTTGTTTTGTGTTCCTGGATCTTCACACAGAAGGGAGGGTGGCTTCTCCCAAAGGGCGGTGTTGGAGGTGTCAAGTTGGTGAATTCAGTTTGCACCAGGGCACGTTACTTCAGGCACTTTATGGACGTCTGTGTTTACAACTATGCGATTCTGTTAACGCTCAGTCTCAGGGGTGGGAAAGCGGGCATAAAGGGTCAGGCTTTGCCTCAAGTTTATTCTGTAAGGTTTGATCAGGGACTCCAGTACAGATCTGTTTGGCCCTGGCCCCTAGGGTTCCGCGACCGTATTTTGCATGGTGGGAGACTGCTGATATTTGGAAAATGCAGGTCTAGTAAACTTGCCCCTGCTTGTTTCCAATTCCGGTCCATTATTCCATTTCAAGCCCCCTAGCATTACTGACTCTCAGAACATATCCAGCACAGTAGATAAGACTTAATTCCCAAATCTACGTGCCTTGCAGTTTTGCTAATGCAATTTTTAAAAATTATTTATTTTTATTTTGAGACAGCCTGTGCTTGTTTTATGTCAGTTTGTACAAGCTAGAGTCACTGGAGAGGAGGGAGACTCTAGAGAAAATGCTTCTATAAGATTGGGCTGCGTGCAAGCCTGTAGGGCATTTTCTTAACTAGTGATCGACATACCTCCCCGCCCACCCCCCAGCCCATTGTGGTTGGAACCACCCCTGGGCTGCTGGTCCTGAGTTGTTTAAGAAATCAGGCTGTTAAGCCAGTAAGCAGCACTCCTCCATGTCTTGTGTCAGTCAGCTCCTGCCTCTACGTTCCTATCCGGACCTTTTTCAGTGATGAACAGTGCTGTACAAATGTAAAGTTTGTTTTATTACAGTAGTAGTAACCCTAACTGGGACAGATTCTCTCTGTGCAAGCCCTTACTCTCCTGGAACTCACTGTGTAGACCAGCTGGCCTCCGACTCAGAAGCAGATTCCTCTGCTTCTGCCTCCCAGAGTGTGGGATTAAAGGCATGGGCCACCAGGCCCAGCTATTAATGTAAAATTTATCTCCAAATGAATGGGCCTTAGCTAAATTTCAAATTTATTTGCAGTTACAGACTGCTGACAACACATGTCCAACTGTTTATGCCTGCATACATGTATGTATGCATGTAAGCTTAATGTGTTTGTACAGTTCTGTAAAAGTGGGAAGTGGTAAACTGGGTACTAACTCGTATGCCTATGATTGTTTTGTTTTGTTACCAGGGTCTAACTGTGTATTCATGGTTAGCCTCAACTCTTTGGAGATCTGCCTGCCTCTACCTCCAGTGGACTGGGATTAATGATGCCACCACAGCCAGCAATGTTTTTAATTAAGAAAAAAAAAAAAAGGTACAACTCGGAGTGGTACAGTCCTTTAATCCCAGCACTGAGGGAGGCAGAGGCAGGAGATGTCAGTGAGCCAGTGAGGACAGCCAAGGCTACACAGAGAAACCCTGCCTGGGAGGTGGGGGGGGTGGAGGGGTGGCATTAGCTGGGGTATGATGATTTGTGTGTTAATCCCAGCACTCTGAAAGCTGAGGGAGAATGATTTCCAGGCAAGCCAAGGCTACACACTCTGTTTTGAAAAAGCAGAACATCAACAGAAGGTACAGACAGCTATGATATGTGGATATTTGTTGCTCTCTCAATCAGTGCAACTGAGATTTGCTCTTACTGCATGCTGAGAATTGGCATAGCTAATGTTAGAGAGGCACCCCTTCTCAGAATACTGCCTGTGGGTACATTGGGAAGACAGGGCGTTGGCCTTCTGCCATCTGAAGTCCATTCCTACTTAAGCAGTCTGGATGTCTTGTTTCTTAAATCCCAAGGGTGCTCCAGAATGTTATAGAGGTAGGAAGTCAGTGGGAAACTTTTTTTTTTTTTTTTTTCTTTTGGAGCCAGAACTTGATCTATACCCAGGGCTGGTCTTGATCTCAGGATCTTCCTGCATCAGATGACAAGTGCTAGTGCTGTAATTTCGGGAGCACACTAAGCTTACACGTGGACTTTCCAGTTTGTTTGGGGTTTTTTGGGTTTTTTTGTTTACTAAGTGTATAGCTGTGTACCATGTGTCCAATACCCACTGAGGCCAAAAGAGGGAGTCCATTCCACTAGAATTGGAGTTAGAGGGAGTTGTAAGCAGCCTAGTATGGATGCTGAGAACCCAATTCTGGTCCTTTTTCTTTCTTTCTTTTGTTTTTTTTTTGTTTTTTTTTGTTTTTGTTTTTGTTTCATAGTATGGGTGTTTTACCTGTTTGTTCACAACATGCTCCCCAGGAACTGGAGTTACAGATGGTTGTTAGATGCCATGTTCATGTTGGGCTCAAACCAGGGTCCTCCAGAAGAGCAGCCAGTGTTCTTACCCTCTGACCCACCTGTCAGCGTGCCTCTTTCATTGTATTTTCCCAGGCATCTTCATGGTATTTATCACACATCAGGGTTTTCTGAATCTATACTAGACTTAGCGTGTTTTGACCCCTTTCATTTCAGGTATGTGTGCGTGCACGTGCGTGCATATGCATGTGTGTGTGTGTGTGTGTGTGTGTGTGTGTGTGTGTGTGTGTGTATACAACTGTGGTTTTTGTGACAGGGTCTTGTTTTACAGGCATGGGTGGCCTAGAATTCCCTATGTAGACCAGGCCTTACTCAGTTTGCTGACATCCTGCCCCTGCCCACTGAGTGCAGGGATTTAAGAGGTCATCATCAGTACACCTGATTTACATGTAAACCTTTGGAGAGTTATTCTCTTGCTAAAGTTCGAAGAAAATTTTGCCAGCTCAAATTTTTATTTCCATAAATTCCCTGGCTTAGAGCCAGGTTGTGTTACAGCTACCACCTGAAATTTCTTTAATTTTTAAAAAATGTTTTGAGATTGGTTGAATTAAAATTCTTAATACTTTTTTGTATACTGCACCCCCCTTCATACCTCTTTTGATTTCAGCTTTTGTATATTCTAGAAACACCCGATTTTGGAGTTCTTAAATAAAGTGTACATGTTTACTAAATCATTTACCGAAAGTTAGAGCTCAAAAATGTCTTTAGCTGTTGCATATTATATATGTATATATATGTATATATATGTGTGTGTATATATATATATATATATACACACATATACACACACACACACAGCTCAGAATTAGGTGACTTTAACAGAAATAGCACTGCATGATAAAATCTAATGAGCATTCCAGCCACATGCTGAGTTTACAGATGTGACACCTTGATGGCTAAAAATAGTATATTTAAAAAAGGAAAAATTGACTTTTCCTTTTGCAGGAAAAGTGTTAGTCGATTTTTGGAACTTTGCCTTGGGTATACAGAAATCAAATTATTCCTTAAGTGGTGACTTTTTACAATTTCTGTGAGCACATTTTTTTCAATAACAACACAAATTTTATGGTTTCTGTAGCTATCAGTCATAAGTATGCTGTGTAAGTTAATTTAGTGCTGACAGATGGACATATTTGCTCAAATTTAAAATGCATGTTTTTTTTTATTTATTTAATCTTATTTTATATCCATTAGTGTGAAGGTGTCAGATCCCTTGGAATTGGGGATTGGCATTACAGACAGTTGTGAGCTGCCATGTGGGTGCTAGGAATTGAACCCAGGTACTCTGGAAGAGCACCCTTCATAGCCACCAAGCCATTTCTCCTACCCCTTATTTTTTATTTTTCATTATGTGTGTGTGTGTGTGTGTGTGTGCGCGCGCGCGCGCGCGTGCTTGTAAATTCAGTTACCCCCAGAGGCCAGAAGAGTTATCAGCTATAGAGTTTAAATAGTTGTAAGCTACCCAATGCCTGTCTTCTCCAAAAGCAATGTGTGTTCTTAACCACTAAGGAGTCCTTCTAGCCCCAATGAGACTGATTATTGAAACTTACTGAGCGGGGAGGGGTGGTGTCTTATGGATAAGAGTACTGTGTTGATTTGTAGAGAACCCAGGCCTCGTTCCCAGCATCTACTTGGTGGCTAGAGAGTTGCCTCTAACCCCAGTTCTGGGAGATTTTATACCCTCTTCTGCTATCCCCAGGCAACATAGGTAGCGCACACACACATGCATGAGGCAAAATACTCAGACATAAAATAAAATAATTAAAAACAAATACTTTAAGTCATGTGGTTGATGCAGTTTGATTAATCTAGCTTTAAAACTGACTTTTAGCTATGTGACATTTAATTTTATAAAGGTATTTGGTACACAATAGTGGCAGCTTTCATTTCTTTCAGAGAATTGTTTTCAAACTGTGGCTCTCCTCTCTTCCTACTTCTAGGAGGAAGTAAACACCCCTAGCCGGCGGGTTCTAGTTACCGGAGCCACCGGGCTTCTTGGCAGAGCAGTTTACAAAGAATTTCAGCAGAGTAACTGGCACACCGTTGGCTGTGGCTTTCGAAGAGCAAGACCAAAGTTTGAGCAAGTGAACCTGTTGGACTCTGAAGCAGTCCATCACCTCATTCATGATTTTCAGGTATGGGTTTGTATATTTGGAATTGTACATGTCTTTTGTTAGTGGTTGTCTGGATTACACAGAAGGTGTGCTTACTGACAGGAAGCTGTGCTTGAAAGCTGCAGCCTGTTGAGCAGCAACAATGCAGAGTGTACTTCCTTCTTTGCAGTGACCCAGGGTGTTGGGGCCACAGGCCCCGCATACTGGCTTTCTCCCCAGAGTCCTCCTCCCTCTCCTGCACAGCCTGTAGCATGGCACAGCTTGTGTTTATGCTTTCCTAGTCTCACTTGCCATCAAATGTCCGTGTATTATCTGGGAACTGAGAAAGAAAATATTATTTCTACTTTAATGCTGAAAAAGTATGGTCAGAAGAATTTAAAAGTAGGAATCTGGGAGCATGAGTACTGCAAACACTGGGGAAAATTGATTTCAGGCCACATGTCCAAAGAATAATGTATTATGTCTGTGATGGGCCAGGATATTGTATTTGAAGGATCCCAGGTGTTGTACACTCAAATTTGAAAGCAATTCGTAGAGTCCTTGAGCAGGTGTTGAGAAAATTGGGTGTGTCGGCATTTTCTCTCTCTCTGATGTATTTTCTGTGTATGGGTGTTTTGGTGTCTGTGAAACATGCATACAGTGCCTTCAGAAGACAGAAAAGGGTGTCTGATCCCTTGAAACTGTAATGATTTATTTGTTATTTATATGCATTGGTGTTTTGCCTACATATATGTCTGTGTAAGGGTGTCAGATGCCTGGGGAGTGAAGCTACAGACAGTTGTGAGCTGCCATGTGGGTCCTGGGAATCAAAACAAGTCCTCTGGAAGAGCAGCCAGTGCTGTTAACCAGTGAGACATCTCTCCAGCCCCTGAAACTGGAGCTATAAATGGTTACTAGCCATCATGTGAGTTCCAGCCTCCAGCACACAGACTTTTAACACCAATCTTAGTTCTTGCTTTGTCCCACTTGCATTAAAAAAGCCTTCTCTCTGTAAAAGATATCCTGTGTTGGGCTCTTTAAATGTGTCGTACTCACTCAAATGTGAAGACCTTTCTTTTCTCAGTACTTACCCCTGTGTCCTGGTTAGTTGTCAGCTTGACAGGAGCTAGAGTCATAGAGTCATCTACAAGGAGGGAGCTCAGTTGGGAAAATGCCTCAACCACATTAGTCCATGGGGCATTTCCCCCCCCCCCCCCACCATTTGATTAATATGACTGATGTGGACGGGCTTGAGTTGCATATGAAAGCAGACTGAACATGTCATGGGGAGCAAGCCCATGAGCAGAGTTCATCCATTGCCTCGGTACCAGTTCCTGCCTTGACTTTCCTCAGTGATGCACTTTGGTATGTAAGTGAAATAAACCCTTTTTTCCTCAAGTTGCTTTTGATCCATAGTAAGAGTAAAACAACTAAAAAATGGTGGCTTACTGCGCTTATGGGCAAATGGACATGTGTTTTCTGTAGGTAGCTGAGTCTTGTTAAATGAGTGCTCACAAGACTTGAACTTAGGAATTTACTTGCAACTGATGGTACTTGCCTCTTGTCCTGAATTTATTAAATGTTAGCGCTGGCCTGTAGCATAGTGGCAGGGCACTTAGCAGTTTGTGTGGGGCCTGGGCCCTGATGAGTAAACAGTCATGATAGTCATGCTAACTATTCCACCACATTGGGATAGTGGGCTTATTTTGATTATAGATAGTTACTAATAGTTTTTTCTACGTTTTTGTCTAAGGATTACTAAGTTGTTTTTACCTTGGCTAGGGATGTAGCTCAGGGCTTACATCCCTGCCCAGCATGTGATGTGCAAAATGTACAAGGTAGCACTGTAGCACTGCCCCAAAAAGCAAATACAAAAAAATAAATTGTTCTTTCCTTTCCAGAGCGTGTGTGTGTGTGTTTGGGTTTTTTGTTGTTGTTTTGTTTTATTTTTTTGGTCTTTTTGTTTTGTTTTTAGGAAGAAAAGAAACCTACGATAAAACTGTGTTAGAAATTAAATGAGCCTGGAGGTGATAGCACACCTCTTTAATCCCAGTACTCAATGCACAGGTGGAGGCAGGCAGATCTCTGAGTTCAAGTTCCAGGACAACTAGAGCTATATGAAAAAAACCCTGTCTTGAAAAACCAAACCCAAGAAAAAAATTAAAATGGTTTCTTTTTAATTGAAGAGCTGTTGACTTAAGGAACCTTTTTCTTTGCCTGAAATTACGCTAAGGAATCCATGGTTCTCTATTGTTTTCCATTTGGGTTAAAACTCAATGTTTAACTTTCAGCCTCACGTCATAGTGCATTGTGCTGCAGAGAGAAGACCAGATGTTGTTGAGAGTCAGCCAGATGCTGCTTCCCAGCTGAATGTGGGTGCCTCAGGGAATTTAGCAAAGGAGGCAGGTAATGCTATATTATAACTGGGTTTTTGGTTTTTTTAAGACATACTTATTTTATCTCCAGAAATGTTTTGCCTGTGTGTATGTCTGTGCACCCTCTGTGTGCCTGGCATCTTTGGGAGTCAGAAGAGGGCTTCTTATCCCTTGAAACTGGAATTACAGGTGGTTATGAGCATCCATGTGTGTGCTAGGAAGTAAGCACAGGTCGTCTGGAAGAGTAGCCAGTGCTCTTAGCTGCGCTGAGCTGTCTCCCTAGCCTCCTTCACTGGATTTTTGAAGTTGAAAGTTTTGTAGCTGTCTTACTTGTGTTTTTGTTTATCTCAGGGAAAAACAAAATGAAACAAACAAAAAACCACAAAAAAAAATATTCTAAATTCCATGTAGAAGTAAGGCAGTGGCTTTATGCTTTCTTTTTGTAGCTGCAATTGGAGCGTTTCTCATCTATATTAGCTCAGATTATGTGTTTGATGGCACCAATCCCCCTTATACAGAAGAAGATATACCAAGTCCCCTGAATCTGTATGGCAAAACAAAATTAGATGGAGAAAAAGCGGTCCTGGAGAACAATTTAGGTAAGATCCAGCATTGATTGATTTTGAAATGTGTTTTTGTTGTTCATGAGTAGATGTGTTCTTAATTGATAAAAATATCCAGAATTGGTGTGAGTGTGTGTGTGAGTGAGTGTGAAATCCCGGCACTCAAGCTGGCCAGGATTATGAGTTTTAGGCTAGCCTGGGTTGTAAAGTTACATCCTGTCTTCCCCTCCTCTAATGAAAGAAAGGAAAGAAAGAAAAGGGAAAACAAGGACTATCGGTCACTGGAAATTAGAGAATGCATGCAGATGAGATAGCTCAAGAGGTAAAGGTGTTGCCACCAAGCTGAGGACTTGAGTTCAATTCCTGAGATTCACATGGTGGTGGAGAAAACCTGCTCCCTACAAGGTGTCCTCTGACCATTCACATGTGTACACACACACACACACACAAACACAAATAAATGTAATAAATTTTTTAAGGTATTCTATATCGTGATCTTTTTTCTTTCCCCATGTCTGTCTATGTTTACGTGTGTACATATATAAAAGTAATTTCTTTGAACATAAATTAAAAAGAAATTTAAAACTGGGAGCATGATATCTCTCCCATGTGCTGATTTCTCAGGAAGACAAGCATGAAATGCAGGTTCTTAAGAGAAGTATTTTTGTATAATTTTTTCAAGTATTTTTGTTTCGATCTAAAATCTGACTTTCTTCCCATATCTTTGCATCTCATTATATGTGGTGCTAGTTCTGCTGTGCCTTCTTCCTGTCCGTGGGAGCATGGTGCTCAACTTCATTTCTCTCTGGCCGCAGCACACTCCATGGCACGATCCTTGTGGGAACTGATGTGATGGGAGGAGTGTGCACCTGAAAACAGCCACTAGCTTGTGATGCCCTCACTACAGACATTTACCTTGTCAGGGTTTTCTGTCTTTTTAACATCATACATTATTCTGACTCAGAGGTAGGGTGCTTGCTGAGCATGCATGAGGCCCAAGGTTAAAGCTGCAATACCACCAAAGTTCATCAGAAATGAACCATCAGTCCTATATAAGTCTCCCTAGCACCATCTCCCTTGCTCTGCTTCATGTTGATATAACAATGCACAGAATGGATCATTTACAAACAGTTGAACTTTATTTCTCACAGTTCTGGAGGCTGCGAAATCCTGACATCCAAGAGCCAGCACGAGGTAAAGGCCTCCTTTCTGCTTGGCCTCAAGGAATCAAACTGGGCAGCTCCCCATTAAGCTCTTTCATGGTGATATCTTCATGACCTAAATATCTCCCCAAAGCCCTCCCCAGCCCAACCACCCACTCACACTGCTGGACTGGGAATTAATTTTGGAGTGGGTACATTCAGACCACAGCAAGACCTGTGTTTATAATACTCCGGCTGGGTGTGGTGGCACACACTTATAATCCCAGTGCTCAGGAAAGCAAAGGCAGGGGGATCTTTGTGAATTCAAGGCCAGCCTGGTCTACAGAGTGAGTTCCAGGACAGCCCAGGCTACAGAGAAACCCTGTCTCAACCCCCGCCTTCCAAAAAAAGATGATGAGCATTCAACCCTAGTCCCTAGATTAGTTTTGTTTGGTACTGTGTGTGTGTGTGTGTGTGTGTGTGTGTGTGTGTGTGTGTGTGTGTGCATGTGCGTGTGTGTGCGCGCGTGTGTGTACTGGGACAAATCCAGGGATGAATTCTTCAGTCTCCAGACACTTGGTTGAGTATCTTCTAGCAACAGTAGCATTGTTTCCATAATCACAGCATGGTTACCACAGTCAAGAAACCTTACACTGTTTTTCTCTTGCTATCAAATGTATAGCCTGTGGAGATGGCTTCCAATTTATTTGGTCCTAAATTGTTCTTCAGTCCTTTTGTCTGCATTTGACTTTCAATCAGTGGTTTCCGTTATGAGCTACATCCCATCCTGGTGTATTTTTATTAAAAGGCAAGGTTTCTACTTTCCTATTGTTTAAATCCACACAATTTGTCTTTACACCCAAAGTTGGAGAAGATCTAGCTGTGAAATATCCTCATGTGTTGTTCCTAGGGGCTGCTGTTTTGAGAATTCCTGTGTTGTACGGGGAAGTTGAAAAGCTTGAAGAAAGTGCTGTGACTGTTATGTTCGACAAGGTGCAGTTCAGCAACAAGTCAGCAAACATGGACCACTGGCAGCAGAGGTTCCCCACACACGTGAAAGATGTAGCCAGCGTGTGCCGGCAGCTGGCGGAGAAGAGGATGCTGGTAAGTCTTGCTAAGGATGTTGCCTGACTTGTGTCTTAGCAAAAGTTCTGTTTTGCTTATCTGTCCTTGAACTTCTGTGTGTGTACACAGATTATCACAGGCTCAAAATTAAATGTGCTTTTAAAAGTAGAAAACCAAACAAAAGCAGTTTATACAAAGTAGATGCTGTATTCAAGTAGCATGCAAGAAATAAATTCAAATAGAGAAATCCTCCCTTTGCCTTCCTAGTGCTGAGATTTAAAGGCCCAGCAGACTAAGCACAGACATTGAGAGTTCATTTTTTTAATTTATTATGCATGTATATGTGTTCATGAATTTGTTTGTACCACATATGTGCAAGTA
The DNA here is from genome assembly GCF_907164565.1 of Psammomys obesus. NCBI lineage: Eukaryota > Metazoa > Chordata > Mammalia > Rodentia > Muridae > Psammomys > Psammomys obesus. The sequence goes on along the minus strand of NW_026588752.1, from coordinate 17,591,690 downwards.
TACACATGTGTCCAAGAAAACCAGAGGCCTGTGGGTGGGTGGTTGGGTTGGGCAGGGCTTTGGGGAGATGTTTAGGTCATGAAGGTATCACTATGAAAGAGCTTAATGGGGAGCTGCCCAGTTTGATTCCTTGAGGCCAAGCAGAAAGGAGGCCTTTACCTCGTGCTGGCTCTTGTATCGCCTGAGAACTGAACCCTGGTCCTCCTAAAGGAACAGGAAGCACTCTTTTAACCACTGAACCATCTTCCAGCCCAGAGTGGGAGTGAATTTTAAGTATGTTGGCAATGAATAGAATATACATAAAAAGATTGGGAAAGTTTAGAGTACTAATGATGGCCACAGCATAACTACAGTGTTTTACTATGAAAATTATACCGCTGTATGTAGTGATAACAAGAGGGTTGTCCTTTGACCTCTATGTATGTGCTGTGGCATGCACATCCGAGTTCGAACACCCACAGTTAGTTCTTTTTTTATGTAAGGAGCTTTTTGAAACCTGTTAGAAAAAAAGAAAAAGAAAAAAACTCAGCAAGACTGAAAATGTCATAGCATGCCATTGTAAAGAGTATTTAACTAGCCAGGTGTGATACACGCCTTTAACCCCAGCACTCTAGAGGCAGAGCATGCAGAGCTCTTGAGTCCTAGTCCAGGACATCCAGGGCTGTGTTACACAGAGAAACCCTGTTTCCAAAACAAACAAACAAACAAAGAGTGTTTAATTAGTTCATCTCTTCTGGTTTCTTGAAAAAGGGCTTCACTTTGCTGCCTAGAGTGGCCTTGAATCCCTGTGTAGCCCAGACTGACCTTGTATTCAAGGCTGTCTTTCTGCCTTAGCTTCCTCAAATGTTAGGGTTACTGGTGTGTGGTACTGGGCTTCTCAGGTGCACACCTGTGATCCTGAGCTGGAAAGGGAGGCAGGGAGAAGCTGGAGATGAGTCTCAGATGTGTGCTCTCTTGAAGGACAGCCTTGTCTGTGTGAGATCCTGCCTCAAAACTGTTAAGTTTTGATTTTAACTTAGAATAGCTTAAAATGTTCCTCAAAATTAGTCACTATCAATTGGAGGCATTTGTAGTATTTAAAAAAAGGTCCTATGTCTACAGATTTGGGTATTGGAATATTTGTGGACATTTGATCTTAGGTATTTTGAGGAGACTATTTCAAAAAAGATATGTTTGCATTTTGATTTTTGGACCTTTAACTTTCTTGGAATCAAATTTGAAACTGTTTTGATTTTCTTTTTTCCTTTGTTAGGATCCATCTATTAAGGGAACCTTCCACTGGTCTGGCAATGAGCAGATGACCAAGTACGAAATGGCGTGTGCAATAGCAGATGCCTTCAACCTCCCCAGCAGTCACTTACGGCCTGTAAGTCTTGCGTCCCTCTGACTTTTTATTTTTTTAATTAACTTATTTATTCACTTAACAACCCTATAGTAGCCCTCTTCCTCCCTTGTCCCCCTCCCCACGCCCCTCTTCCTCAGTAAGGGGGACACCCCTACCCACCCACCCACTCATCAAGTCCCATCAGGACTGAGCTCGTCCTCTTCCCCTGTGGTCTGACTAGGCAGTCCTGCCAGGAGTCGGTGATCAACATGCAGGCAACAGTGTCCATGTCAGAGACAGATCCAGCTCCCCTTACTTGGGAACCCACGGGAAGCCTGAGCTGCCCATTGGCTACCTCTGTGTAGGGCCCTAGATCCAGTCTATGCACAGTCCTTGGGTGTATGTATAGAGCCCCTCTGGGTCTCCTGACTTCTTAGGCTGTTGTGTTTTTTTGATAACACTTTTCTGTCCTGGATAACTAATCAAAGTGAACTTGGCTTGGATCTTGACAGTCTCTGGCATAAGTTATCCCTGAAGAAGTCAGAGAGTATTGATGAAGTTTACAGAGAAGTATGGGTGGGGCTGGCTGGGAGTATTGGGGTAACCTGCAGAGCCTGACAACCTGAATCCATCCACATACTCTACTCATGTGAGTGTGTTCTTACATACCACAATTTTTTTTAGGTGTTGCCTTGATGCTTATTTTTTGTAGTTCTGATAAGATCAGGTTTTTTCCCACTAAGGGAAAGCTGAAATAAAGTTGTCAAGCTTCAGGATGTTATTTCCTTTACTCAGAAGTTGTTTTGTTTTTCTTTAAAGATTACTGACAGCCCCGTCATAGGAGCACAACGCCCCAAAAATGCTCAGCTCGACTGCTCCAAATTGGAGACCTTAGGCATTGGCCAGCGGACGCCATTTCGAATTGGAATCAAAGAATCTCTCTGGCCTTTCCTCATTGACAAGAGATGGAGACAGACCGTCTTTCATTAGTTTCTGTGCTGTGTATTTTTTAAATGAAAAGTATAGTCTGGCACCTTTTCAAGAATAAAGGAACTAGTTTTGTATGAGTACTCCTTAATTGTGACTCGTGAGTCTTCAGGTAAATGACGCTGTTGCACTAGGGGGACGCTGGACCGACTGAGGGCGGCAGCACCTTGTTTGCAGTCATGACTTTCTTTTGATTGTTCTGTTCCGGCTTACCTTGCTGTTCAAGTAATGTAAATTATGATTCTTGATGTCCGAGAGCCAGGATGAAACACTGTTAGCCTTTGGATGAAATGCATTGTTCATCTCTGTAACTTGCTCTTTTGTTTTGTTGACTTTTGTGTATTGACAGTTTCAGTGTGTGTAGAATCATATGAAAATCATCGGTGTTCATTATTTGCTTTGCTTGAGCCCAGATCAAAATGCTTGAAGAAAAGGAAACTTTATTTTTGCAACCTTAAGTATGGTTTTTACGCTTGATTCTTTAATGTGTTATGTATATCGGAACTTGTATAGCCTGATGCCTCCTTCATAGCTCTATGTGGCAAAACTTGAGTGCGCGTGTGTGTATTTTTTAATGTAAATACATATATCTGTCTCTTTCACTGTCACTAAGTGATATTTCATACATGTGGTTATAATAATGAGCCTTGTAAGTCTTTTGACCACTTATGAATAATAATAAATACTTGCTGGCATGTAACACCTTGGTTTCTTTTGGGTTTTTTGTTGTTTGTTTGTTTGTTTAATGTAAGGACTGTTGGGTGTGGTGGAACAAGTCATTAAGTCCACCAGAAGCAGGTAAACATCTGCCTTTGGGGCCACCCTGGTCTAAATAGCAAGTATCAGGCAATCCAGGGCTACAATAGTGAGAACTTGTCTCAAGAAAACAAGTGCAAGGGCTGTTTACCAATCATTCTCTTAGTTTTTAAATTACATACTTACAGTATCTGATATGAAGCATCAGCATGCAGTATGGCATAAGGTAAAGCGGAAGTGGACACTGAGGCTTTACACAAATTCTAGAAGTATCTTTTTATACCACCTGATTAGGACCAACTCCATGATCGAGCCACATTTTCCACGAAGGATATGCTGCCAGGAGGTGTGCAGTGTGAGCTTCTCATCTGGACTGTCATTTTCAGGTAACTTTAGCCTCAACACGTAGCTTTAATGTTTGCCTAGAATTTGGGAATTAGAGTAGGTCTTGTTTAGATCATTTGGTTACAGCAGCAGTCCCCAGACTACATTAAGTTTTGGAGTTGACTATATAATATTTGATACCATGGGCTGGTGCACTGAAATAGAATATAAAAATTAAGGCTTACTAGTTGGCTATAATGAATGGTATATTTCCAGTATTGGGAGGCTGAGGCAGAAGGATTTTTGTGAGTTCAAGGCTAGCCTTGGTTACATAGCCAAAACTAAAAAGTGAAATTGAAAATTTGGAGGTTTTCTTCAAAATGTACTTTCGAATTTCAAAAAAATTGAAAAGTGTGTGAGTGTTAACACCTGCATGTAAGTGCTCTGCATGGATACCTGGTACCAGATAAGGGCATCAGGTCCCCTGGAACTGCAGCAAAAGACTGTTGAGGAGCTACATGTGTGTTCTGCAAGAGCAGCCGGTGCTCCTATCCACTGAGCCATCTCTCCAGCCCCCTAATTGGTGTGTTTTTTACAATGCAAAATATAAGTTTGTGAGGGCTGCAGTTTTCTCGTTTTTTTTGTTTGTTTGTTTGTTTTATTTTTGAGCCAATCACATTGTGTATCTAGGGCTTTATATATGGAGATTATGCTACTATGAGGTGCACAAGCTCACGCTCTTGTCCTCTATTAACAGCACAGTACGCATTTTCTACAGTTGTTCTAGACTTAGGTTTTTGTATCAGTTACGCTAAATGTTTACACTGTTTTCACGTTTTTGAGTTTGCTTTACTTGCCTCAGGCTCCCCAGTGCTGGGATTTATAGGTATGTCACAGCAGTTGAGAAAGCCTTCTGCCAGAGGCACAGGGACCTCCCACCATTGCCCTTCATCCTAGGAATCACAGCACAGAAGAGTGCCACCCTTTGGACAGAGGCTTTTAGCGTACGGATATTTGGGAAGGTGTCCTTTTGGAGCTTCGAGCTCCTTGAGAGTTAAATGAAAAACAAAACAAAAACCTATTTCACAAGCCCTGGGAAAACATCTGAAAGACAGACTTGCAAATACCTGTTCATCATGCTTTTGGGGCCAGATGCCATGCTTATTTTATTACCTTCACTTTTAGTTGTAAGATAATTTTATAATGACTGCTCGGGGGTTTTGTTTCTTTCTCTGCTGTTTAAAAATATTTTCTAAAAGGGTAAGGGTGGGAGAAGTGGGTTACCAATTAAGAGCATATTCTGCTTATAGGTGACTCAGAGTTGGGTTCCAGTGTCCAAATCAGGCAGCTTCTAACTTAACTGCCTGTAACTCCAGTTCCACAGGCTTTGAGGCCCTCTTCTGGCCCATCAGGAACCTGCACTTAGGCCCATAAGCATACACATGTACACATAAATCTCCCCTTCTGGATTTTCTGCCATGAGCATAGTTACGTAGTTTCTGGAAATATATTTAAGTAGATTTTAAAGAGAAATTATTTCGTCCGGTGTTTTGCCAAATGACTTCTGAAAGCTTGTTACTGTATTTTAACCACATAAATGTCAACATAAGTGGATTTAAACTCATATGGTTATGCCTAGAAACTGAACCGTTCAAGTTTATGTATTTATTTACAGTGGATTGTATCTAAGGTTGGCCACAAAGGTGCTCATCCCTTCAAACAGTTGTTATCCCCTCTCTCCCCAACCTGATTTTATGTTACAGCATATATACATACTATAAATCACTGAGCAATTTCCATTTTCCCCCAGTGTGTTAAACATTGTTTAAAACGTCATCTTTAAAATGTGAATTTGTCAAAAAGGTTTCAGAATGTTTTCTTTTAGTTTATTTGTTTAATCGCTTTACGGCCTGATCCCAGCCCCACCCTTATGTCCCCTCCCTCCATACCCCCTCCCCCATTCTTTTTCTCAAAGCTAGGTCCCCAAGGGTTACCAACCCACCCTGGCACCTCAGAACACATCAGGGCTAAGTACATCCTCTCCCACTGAGGCCAGACAAGACATCCCAGGTAGGGGAACGTGATCCAAAGGCAAGCAACAAAGTCAGAGACTGCCCTTACTCCCATTGTTAGAGGACCCACGTGGTGACCTGCTGTACATTTGTGTAAAGGCTCTAGGTCCAGCCCATGAAAGCTCTTTGGTTGATGTTTCAGTCTCTGTGAGCCCCTATTGGCCCCAGTTAGTTGACTCTAGGTCTTCTTGTAGTGTCCTTGATCCCTCTGGCTTCCTCTATACTTCCTCCCACTCTTCTATAAAACTCCTAAGCTTGGTCTATTGTTTGTTTGTGGGTCTCTGCATCTGTTTCCATCAGCTACTGGATGAAGCCTCTCAGAAGGCGGTTATGCTAGGCCCCTGTCTGCAAGCTTAGCAGAGTATCATTAATAGAGTCAGGGGTTGGCTCTCCCATAGGGTGGTCTCAAGTTAGGTTAGTCATTGGTTTGACTCAATCTCTGCTTCATCTTTAGCCCTATACTTTTTGTGGGCAAGACAAATTTTGGGTCAAAGGTTTTGTGGGTAGGTTGGTGTCCCCCTCCTACCATTGGAAGTCCCACCAAGCTACAGATGGTGATTTCAGGCTCTATATCCCCCTGCTAAGAGTCTCAGCTAGGGTCACCCCCATAGACTCACTGGAGTCTCCTCTGTCCCAGAGATGCTCCCCACACTGATTTCCATTCTCTCTGTCCTCACTCCCACCTCCCCCAAGATCCTGCTTTCCCTATACCTGATCCCCTTCGATGATGCGGTCCCCTCCCTCCATCTACTTCAGATATCGATTTTATTTTCCTTTCTGAGTGAGATTCAAGCATCCTCTCTTAGGCCATCCTTGGCTTCTCTGGGTCTGCGGATTGTAGCATGGTTACCCTGTACTTAAAATCCAAATGTCTCTATTTCCTTGACATCATGCTGCTTCCCCCCGCCCCTGCCATAGTGGGCAACCTGGTACATAGCAGATGGTGTTCTGACATATCTTTAGCACCTATAGAAATATTTATAACCTATGTGTGGCTGCCATACTCGGCAATCCTCTCAAATGCAGGGGCTGGGCTTTTCTTCCCTAGCCAGAGGCAGGGACATCAAGGAGAGTCCAGAGTGAGTCATGAGCCTGAGCCATGTAGGAAAAGAGGGGAAGATAAGAAAGAAAGGGGACCCAGGTGCAGCAGCAGGGAAACCAGAGGTACAAAAGGGGCCATTAACCTAAATGGCTGGAGTATGTGAGGACGTTCCTTATAGAATCCAGCCATTTTGGTTACCTGCCCCTTTTGTACCTCTGCCCTCTTGGTTGCTGCACCTGGTCCCCCCCCCCTTCCCCTCTCCACTCCCCTCACTTGGCTCAGGGTCATGACCACTCTGGATACTCCCAGATGCCTCTGACTCTGGCTATGCTCTCCCTTTTATCTATAATAAACGTTCTTCTCCTCCTTACCTAGGAGTGCTCATGTCTTTTCCCTTTTTATCTTTTTTTCATGTACTCTCTTGACCATCATCCTAAAGTTTCCCTTCTGGCCTATATTGGATCACCCACTCTCCATTGTTCATTTCTTGTACTGTACTTTCTTGTACAATGCTTTCTCTATTGGCTGCACCTCCCTCAGTAGCTTTCTGATAAAGGATTCATAATAGAGCAATGTTAAAACTTGACTGAGTGCCTGATGTTAAGTCCACAAGCCCAGCAGTGCTAGGTTGCTGTCCCAGCTAGCTTCAGCTATCAACTTGACACAACCTTGAATCAGTTGGCCAGAGGGGAACATTAATTAAATGTTTGCATCCATTAAGTTGACTTCTGGGCATGTCTGCATGTTCTTGATTGCCATTTTATGTAGGAAGGCCAGCCCATGGTGGGCGGTACCATCACTGGGCCTGAAGAATGAAGGTATGACTGCTCATGCTTTGGCCAGGCATGGAATAAACAGATAGCTTCAGACCTGTGGTGTGAGGCCTTTTCAGTGAAAGTGCATGAAGGTAAAGTTTGTCACAGAAAGTGAAGTTGGAAAAAAGTTAAGGCTGAGCACATCACTATCTCACAGTCTTGCCTTTAAGTGACCTGGGAGAGACAGCAGCCCAGAAGGGCCGTGAACCTGAGGTCTCCTCTCAAGCCATCCTCTTCCTCTTCCACTGATCACATCTTAGATATTTCATAATTAGTAATGTAGAGGGCCATTGTTTGGACCCGACTTGCAGTAAATCTAGTGGAGGCTTAGCCTTGGAATGTAGGACAACCAGTTTTAGTCTTCTCGCTAGAATATATTGGCATTCCACACACAAAGTTTGAAGATACTGAAGCTAACATTCTACCTTCCTGAGCTGGGCAGGGTAGCCCATGCCTGTAATCCCAGCAGTCGGGGAGGCAGAGGCAGGCAGAACTCTGTAAGTTCTAGGCTAGTCTGGTCTACAAAGCAAGTCCAAGACAGCCAAGGCTACACAGAGAAACCCCCTGTCTTGAAAAACCAAAACCAACCAACAAAACAAACAAACAAACAAAACATTCTATCTTCCTATGTCCATGTCATTTTCCTCATGGTCCCTCTCTCCTAAGCTTGTCCATATATATCTCATCAGTCCAGAACTCATCTGTGTTGGTCTGTCATAGAAGGAAGTCTAATAAGCTGGAGGCATTTGGGAGAATATTAATTTGCTTCTTTTTTTACTTCATCATTCCCCTTATCCAAGATTTATATCTATGTTTTGAAGAGTTTTCAGATTCAGTTAGTTTATTCTTTAGCTTTCACACTGCTGTCTAAAATTCAGCTTTTTCAGGAGCAGAGAGTGAGCAGATGTGGGAAAGTGAGCCAATTCCATTAGTCTCTTTGCTTTCTAGTATTTTGTTGTGGGTCTCTCCTTTCTTGTTCTTTCTGCTCTTATTATTTTACGTCTTATTTTTTTTCCCAAGGAAGATTTCTTTAAAGTATGATCTGTGTTTCCAGTCTGCTTCTTAATATGGAGCAGTGTAGACCATTATTGATTTTTGTGGGCCTGGATGCTGTGTGCCTCTGACCTGCCTTAGGAGATTAAAGTCTTGGCTTTCTTTAGCTCAATACCTTACAGAATAGTTGGTGAACCTTAGGCTCATTTGAATTGTGCTTCTTGTACACTATGTCTTTGGGAAAGTTAATTAACTACAACTGGAACATTTTGGATATTAGAAAAGGTCATCATTTAACTCAGATGAAATACTGCACTAATGACTTTATTTTTGCCTATTAATACTGACTACTTTCACCTGGAAAATGGATGCTAATATTAGTCATGAGTCCTATTATTTCTGAAGTATCTGTAGTTGCAAAGACATGATTTTTTTTTAACTTTGGTGGATTTCTTATTACAGAGTATCAAGGTTAAGCTTCAAACTAGCAAACAAGTAATTCTCTGATTCCTTCCAAGAACAATTCTTGGACTATGATTAAGGGTCAGGATCCATATTAATATTCTTATTCTGAGAGTTATTAATTTCCATCCTTCTCCCAATGTTCCAATAACTTTCTTAATAATTGCCACTTTCTGAAATGAGACTGGACTATCTTTTCCATTTATAAATGTGGGTTAATTTGATTTTAGTAACCAGTATTTGCATCCTATGTAGGATAGGATGATGTAAATGCTAAATGCACTGATACAAATAATAACTTCTATATATGGGCACTTCTGGGATAATCAGGGAACAAAGAAAGGATGTTGCTAAACTGTTTGTAGTTTTCTATATGGCTTTAAAGAAGTGGTTTGAACAAATTTAATGACCTTACAAGTCTGGTAGGTTGGAAGTTCAGGTAGGTCTCCCTGGACTAACATATAGTGTGTTTGTGTGAGGAGGAAATATGTCCCCAGCTCATCTGGGTTGATGGTGACAGTCGTCAGTTCCTTGGATCTGTGGGAGTGATGTCTCTGTTTTCTTGCTGGCTTTACACTGAGGGCTAATGTCAGCTACTAGATGCCACCAGATCCCTTGGTTTGTGGCTCCCTTCCTTCATTTTGTAAGCTGAGTCTTGATGTCAACTCCAATGGCACTATCTTACCTCCCTCAGACCACAGTCAGGAAAGCATTATTTCAAGGATGTATATGGTTAGATTTGGAACTTGTAAGAATCCAGTATCATCTTCTCATCAGTAAACTAAATTACTACTACAAAGTCCATTTTGTCATGTCATGTTATGGGAATGCAGGGATGAATACAGTTTGATTCATAACTAAAATTAAAAAAAAATTAAAATTTGCAGCTTTCGAATTCAAGGTAAAATTTTCTCCTAAAGTGAATGAATGTACTGTGTTTTGCTTAAATGTAGTAAAAGACAATTGTCAAAACACAACAAGCTTTAAATATACATTTCTTTTAATTGATGCATACTGCTCATGCATATCTATGAAGCACAGTGTGCCTGTCAATATATCAGAAGCAGCTCTTTTTTTTTTCTTATTTTTTTTAATTTTTTACGATTTATTTATTTACTTATTTATTTATTTATTTATTTATTTATTTATTTATTTATTTAATATAAATTGTAGCCCTGCCCCTCATCTCCTCCAGGTCTCACCCTCCCTCCCTCTTCCCCACTATCTCCTTCTCCTAGCCCCCTAAAAGAGTTCTCCTCCCCTGTCACCCCTGTCACCTGACACTAGCTTATCAAGTCTCATCAGTACTGCCTCGATCCTCTTTCCCTGGGACCTGGTAAGGCCGCATCACTAGGGGGAAAGTGATCAAAGAGCAGGCCACCAAGTTCATGACATAGGCATCTCCTGCTCCCGAAACCCACATGGAGACTGAGATGCCTATTGGCTACATATGAGCAGGGGTCTAGGTCCTCTTGGTGCATGGACCTTGGTTGGTGCATCACTCTCTGCAGGGCCCCCTGGGCCCAGATTATTTGGCTTTTGTTTGTTTGTGTGTGTGTGTGTGTTAGAGACAGGATTTCTCTGTGTAGCCGTGGCTGTCCAGAACTCACTTTGTAGAACAGGCTGGCCTTGAACTCACAGAGCTCCTCCTGCCTCTGCCTCCCCGAGTGCTGGGACCACAGGCAAGTGCCATGTGCTCAGCCTTTGACTGTTGGCTTTGTGGGTCTTATTGTGTAACTCCAGTCCTCTCCCAGTCCCAGAAGCAGCTTTTAACGTTTTTGCCTTTCTTCCTTTATTTGATCATTTTACTTTCAGTTAAGATTCTGCAAAATAACAAAGATAATGCTTAAAAACAAAGAAAAACAAGACTGGGTATGGTGGCACACACCCTTAAAACCCAGCCCTTGGGAGGGAGAATCTAGTAGATTTCTGTGACTTCCAGGTTGCCCTGAGCTACATAGAGAGACCCTGTGTCAAAACAAAACAAAATAAAACAAACGACAAAAATATACATATAAATTATTAATAATACCTATCCTGAAAATGATACTCATTTCGGTGGGACAGTCAAAAATGGGACAACTTCTTTTTGGTATTTTTATGTGTGACAAAACTGTTTATTTTTTTAAAGATTTATTTATTAATTTCACATATATGAGTACTGTATCTGAAGGTCACTTGCATGCCCGAAAAGGGCATCAGATCCCAATATAGGCTGGTTGTGAGCCACCATGTGGCTACTGGGAATTGAACTCAGAACCTCAGGAAGAACAGACAGTGCTCTTTACCACTGAGCCATTTCTTCAGCCCGACAAAACTGTTTAAGTTATAAGAAAATTAAAATGGAGATATTAAGTATTACAAGACATCACCTTTTTTTTTTCTGTCTCTTACCCCCAAAACTTCAGTGCATGATCTTGAGACAGACTGGCAATATTTTCTCCTGTCTTTTATCATGCTCTAAAAAGCAGTGATTATCTTGGAAGAGTTTCAAAAGCAATTAAGAAACTCCCTTATGTCAAGTTACGTCTCAGACAGGACAAATTAGATGTATGGGGAAATGCCCTGATAAAGTGCTCAGGAAATAATGAATCTGTGTACAGTTTGTAATTGCTCCTGCAAAAAACCCTCACAACATAAAAGGCCTGTTAACCTGCGACTGGAAACTCAGTCATGGATCTTTTTGTCTTTCATTACAAATGCAAATGTCTTTTGAAATGGAGCCCAGAGCATTTTTTAAATGTCCAAAATGTAATTCAAACATTGTTTATTACAGTTCTGTTTGGGCTCTTCATGGCATCGCAAGCTGCCTTGTAAATGGTGATTGTTCAGCCAGAGGGTCTGCAATGAAAAATGGCTGAGTTGGCTGGTGAAGGCAGAGTGTGCCCTGAAGGGCTGCTCCAGGCCAAAATGCAGGGTCAGGGTTAACACACACACACACACACACACACACACACACACACACACACACACACGACGGTGATGAATGGCAATTGGAAAGGCATTTAATAGTTAGGTGTCCCTGAAATGGCGGTACCGGGTTCTCTCTTCAGTCAGCATAACCCCATTTTGGTAACTACAGAGCAATGCAGGCTTCGTAGATTGCGGGTAATGAGCCTGTGGGGGCAAGAACTGAAGTGGGTCTTGGAGGCTCCGTTGGCTTCTGAAGCGCTATCATCTCCGAAGAGCGCTTTTATCGCAACGCTGGGAAATTCAAATATGATTTCCTTCCCCTACGTGATGCTATTTTTCCTGTGAGTAAAATGCTAACCACAACTCTTCCAAACAACTTGAATTTTGAGTTGATTTTCTAACTTTGGAAACATGGGTATGCCCGTCGCTAATTCCTCCCTAACCCCCGCCGTGAAGAGCATTAGCAAGTAGGGGGGCTACTACAGGGTTATTACAAGGTATTTATAGATCTCGTTTTATTTGTGGTGTTTGAAGATCTCTCAGACACGAACTGCTTCCAAATAACCTTGGGTTCATTTTTCATCTTGATCCAAATCCCATGGAAACAAACCAATCATGAAGCTCTCTGAAAAGTCATTGGGAGCCCCAGGCTCAGAGCCCAGCTGTGCAGCATGAACTATTAGGCCCCCGTGCTGCTGGAAGCTTTGAGTAACTGAGCCATGGGGACTGATGCCCATTTAGGAATCAAAGTCAGTGTTTTGCTTCCTGAAGCTTCTGCCTGAGCTGAGCAAGTGGAATAAATCCCACTCAGGAGTTCAGATTGTGTACACTTTATAGTTTACACGATTCCTTCCTTCTGAAACGATTCCACAAAGCAATGTCTTTCTTCTTTAAAGGCTAGCAAATAGCCACCACAGAGCCAAAAAGAACAAACTTCAGGATAGTCATTTTTACAGAACAAACGACGTCCAAGTTTGTCTTCATTAGGGTTCTATTCCACATTCATCGGGCCCTATTCTTCCTGAGAAGCTTCTTCACCCTTTTCTCTTGGCTTCACATGCTGTGCTCCTTGAACCCCCCCCCCCCCATTTCTCTTTGATCTCTGAGCTGTCTTTTGATACAATGCTACTGCTTACAAAATACCTTTCTAAATACTTTTTTTCATGTATAATTTATGTTTTGCTTAATGTAGCCTACTGGGTAGTTAGTATTATCGTGCCCATTTCATTGGTCGACAAATCCCAAGTGTAGTTCAAGGCGTGCAACTGGTCAGCAGTAGAGTAAGGGTTCATCACACATGACCCAGCGGCCCCACATCCACTGCTAGTGCTAGTGAGATCACCAGTTTTGGGTTTTTCAGAAGACAGCTTGTGGGGGTAGGTTCTCTCCTTTCACTAAGTGAAAACTGGCTCTCAAACTCATGTCTCCGGCATTGGCAGCAAGTGCCTTATATCCTCTAACCCACCTTGCTGGCCCTAATGCTAGTTTTGGGGTCTGAGGGGCATGGCTTGAAATGCAGATGTTGACACGTAAGTAGCATGGTCTTGAAAAAGTGGAAAACTTCTCGGTGATTTAATTTACTCAGCTACGAACAGTGATACATCTGTGAAGAAAAAAAAAAGGCCATAAACATTGCTGTCGTTTAGATAGTTTAGATATGCAATGTCTTTTAAACACGTGTCAAAGGTTTGCTTCCCATACACATATATAATCTGTACATGTTCAATATTTACCTTATACTAGAGTCAAGGTCCTCAGAACAAGAGACACACTTTGTTTTCCAGATATTCCTATGCCCACAGAAAACTGCACAAAGTAAATGTTCATAAGATGTCTGGATGACATCTCCAGCTTGGCAGATAGTGAAGTAAGGGGGGTATAGAGAATGATCTACCTAAACTCGTCATGAATGCAATGTGAGTATCCAACCTGACAAACTATGCATCCTTCTCCTCACACACAGAAAAGCTCAGCTGAAATCTGATGAGAGCTTGCCATTCTAACTGCTACTGTGGGAAGTGTAGCAGGAACAAAATCTCCATTTCATCCCCAGAAAATACGTAACTCATCACGTGTACCCTGCAAATCCAGTCCATCACAATGCCATCTGCAGTTAGAGTTGCCACTGTAAAATTAGTAGAACGTGCAGTTCCCAGATAAGAACCAGCCAGGAAAGGGCACCTCCACCACAGGGTGCACAGCGTGCACACTTAGAGACAGCTGATCTGTGGGGCGGGGACGGAGGCCAACTGCTTCAGAAGCATTTGCTCTGTGTCCTGACCCATGCTGGAGAATTACCCCAGCCCCCTCACTCTTCCTGGGGGCGTGGGAAGCCACAGCACGTGGCTGCTGCTCCACTTCTTTATTCAAAATCTATCTGAAGCTCACATCAGTGAGCTCAGGAATGAGAAATAGAGACGCTCTAGTCAAAAATGTGTCTGGTCAACAAAGTGGGCTTTTGTGACATTTCAGAAAAGATGCAGCCTTTGACGTGGTGGCTTAGAGCGCTGGGAAGTCCACCACCCCAAAGAGTAAAGATTCCTGAAGGGACTGCGGCCAAGTAACAATGAACTATTACTTATTTAGATAAACTTTCAGAGGTGGTTCATGTGCAAGTTAAATTATGTATGTATGTGTGTGTGTGTATATATATATATATATATATATATGTATATATTTTTTTAAACAAAGGTGGAGAGAATAATGCACATGATTATGTTCTTTGACTTATTTCATCAAACACTATGATTTTATTCATTTCATAGTTACAAATATACTTTGTTAGCATATAGGTAATCTGCTTCTGGGTTGCCTAGTAACCTATGATGTCATCATGTGTCACCCACCAGCTGTGTGGCAGACCACACAAGCTATAAAAAGCCCAACTCGTCACTTTGTTGCTCCCTTACTCTCCTCTTTTGGTCTTGCTTTCTTTCTTGCCCCCTCCCCCAGCATGTCTCTCTCTCTTTCCTTTTCCTTTCTATCTCTCCACCTCCATCCAGTAAATCTCTTTCATATAATATCTCTTTTGTGCATGGCATAATTTTAAAATAAATGTTAACATACTTTTTTCAGGTATTTTTAAAGCTTCTCGAATGTTGGGATTAAAGGTGTGTGCCATCACTTAAGTTAGTAGAGATGACAGCTTTCTCATAACTCATAGATGGAGCCTCCTCCTCAGTCTTTCTCAATCCATAAACCACATCCCTCAGCCAGCCTTCCTGTAATTAGTGTAGAATTATAAATAACAGTTGCGAGGGGTAGCTGGGTGCTCAGGTAAAGGTCCCATGACCCTCTTCACCCCCTCTTTCTATGAGGAAAGGTAAACAGTCACCACCCCCAACTGGGATGATCTTTCATGAACAGGTCTGGCTGAACTCCTGATGAAGATAGTAGCAATTGGAGGCTAGCCTGTATCACAAGATCTTTCTGAGGATAACTGTCCAGCTGTGTGTCTGTTGCTATGTTCCCCGCCATGACTGACATGGACTCTAACCCTCTGGAACTGTGAGCCATGAAATAAATGCTTTCTTTTACAAGTTTCCTTGGGCATGGTGCTTTGTCTTGGCAGTAGATAAGAAACCAAGACAGATCGTCATGTTTACAGGCCCATGAGAGGCCTGTAAGCAAAAGTACTTAGGGTCCTGACTCACCGAAACTATGTAATGAAGCTGCTCATTGTTAAAAAAAAAAAAAGGAAAAGAATTGAGAATTGTCCTTGGGGAAACTAAGGGGATATGAAGCTGACTTCAATGCAGTATCTGGACTGGAGAGAAGACTTAGTAGGACACTTGCAAAATTTCAAGCCCAGTCTTCACATTGAGTGCTTTGTCAACGTCAGCCTCTTGGCTTCCTAACTGGGCGCAGTTACTGGGCAGTTTATGTGAGAAGTGTGTGGGTCTCAGTCAGTCCCACCTGGAAACTCCAAAGGATATATTTGCATTTTTTTTTCTGAAATCTACAATTAGTTTTTTTTTTCTTTTTTGGAAATATAAAATTACTTCAAATAAAAATATTATTCCCTGGTCTTATTGCAAATGATTTGAGGCAAAATGATTTGAGTTTCTTTCATCCAAAACTCAAAAATGTCTTTATTAAGGAAATGTACTTCTCTAGAATTTTTACTACCAGCCTGTTGTGTATGGCTTGTTATCCTCAATTACTGATCAAGAAATTAAATTTTAAGATGTTTAAATAACTTAAGGTAACATAATAAATAATAGAGCTGGGATTCGATTCCATGCTTGCCTGCCTTCAAAATTTTATTATTAAGATAGAAACAATCAAGCAACTGGGCAAGTAACAGCTCTTACTTTGAAATTAACCATATTTTAAAGAAAAATTTAAATTAAAATTGTTTTATTTATTTATTTATTTGAGTATCTGTATGTGAGTTTATGTGTGTGTCTGTGTGTTTGTCTGTGTGTGTTTGGTATGTATCTGTGTGTAAGTATGTATGTCTGTATGTGGTATGTATATGTCCATATATGTGAGTGTATGTGTCGATGTATGTGTGTATGTGGTGTGTGTGTATGTAGTGTCTGTATATGTATGTATTTGTGTTTGTAATGTATGCATGTGTGTACGTGAATATGTGTGTGTGCTTATGCCACAACATACTTGTAGAGGACAGCTGTAGGATTCCTAATACATGGGTCAGAGGACAGCTGTAGGACTCCTTCTAATACATGGGTCCTGGAGATAGAACTCAGGTTCTCAGTCTTAGTAGTGAATCTCTATACCTGCTGAAGTGACCCTGATTCTGAAATTACTCATATTAACACCAAAAACCTTTAAAAATCTGGTTGCCATGTGGTTGGCTGGGGGTTCAGGACCTCTGGATACACAACCTTTGACAACTTAGCCATTTTTCCAGCCCCTTAATCATATTTTAAAAACTCTACCTGGATCCATAAGGGACTCCAAGCAGAACACCCCCAAAGTGGGCTATAGATAAGATGAAATAAAGGCAAAGCATTAGAAACCATTTCAGTGTCTTGTAAGCATGCAGAACTCTGTAATTATATGGTGCAGGAGGCCATGCCAATTAGCCTCAATTTGGACTTCTAGAAATAATTAGCACTTGACAGACAGTATGATCAAATAAACTAGATAACAGGCATTTTTCCAATGGGATATATACTGGTCTTAAGCCTTTGATGAACTGTTTTTCTATAGTAAAATGGTTTAAGGGAAAGCAAACAGTAGGTCATGTTAAAATATCCATTAACTAAACACCCTGAAAGGGTGTAAAATGCCTCCAGCTGCCAAGAAACAATTAGGCTGTAAATATGCCTTTGGTTACCTAGCCACACATTCCCTAAACATTTAGTTCTAATTAATTTTCTTCATTACACAACAATGCCTCTCCTAATTACACTAGAGAAATTCTATAAACCTACTAGCTATTCAAAGTCTTTATTGCACAAATTATTCTGGAAGGTCCCCATTATGAACAAATCCTCACTCTCTAATTTATACATACCTCATCTCTGTGGATGCGAGCTACTTAGGAAACCCTTGACAGCCGGGCAAGCTAATTCATTATGTGACCATATTTCAAATTAGTGATTTTAGTGAGATGGAACATCAAGGATGAATAATTTAAAACATACCAAGGTAAAGGTGGAAAGTACAACTCAGCAATCATGTAGCATCTAAATTCCTACACGTGTTGCCAAGGCTTGTGATCCCAGAGTCAGCAACAGAAGTTGACTCAAAGGAGCAAAACTCTTGAGCTTTCAGCAACTCATAAATGCAAAGGGCAGGAGTGGCTGTTTTCAGGCACCAGATGCAATACATCAAGTGTGCTCATACCCAGGACTGAACGTGACGGAGGACCAGGACTTTTAAAAGCAGGCAGACACTACCATTCAGTAAGCGAGGAAACCAGAGCCCTAGTGAAATGAGGTGACGGGATGCAGTCACGGTCAATATCCCAGCTGTCACAGCTGGGAACAGAAGGAAGGAAGACCCCCTACCCCCGAGTCCAAGTCCAGAGTTGTGCGTAGCACATACTATCTCTCTAGACACATGAAGTCAGTTTATCAGCTTCTTCAGCTAAGTGGTTTCCTGTTTCTTTGTACACTGGGTGAAAAGACAAAGTTTGAGCCCGGTTGAGCCATTTTGGTTTCCTTTCCCAAGTATATAAAAGTTTACGATCTTAGATATCAGGGATTTGGAGGATGGCACAGGACCAGTTAGAGGCAAACACATAGTAAAGTACCAGATTTGTAGGAACGAGGACTGGAGTTCAGACACCCAAGCACTCATGTTAAATGCTGAGCGTGAGAGTATGGGCCTGCCATCCCAGTGCTGTGGGAGGTAGAGACAGGAGGATCCTGTTTAATGAGCAAGTCTGCTTCAAAAGAAAAGGGGAGGATCAATTGAGGAAGACATAGGTCCCACTGTCAGCCTCTGGCCACACACGCACACACACGCACACACATACACATACACGCATGCAGGCACCCCTACATTGTGGTATATTAGCAACCTCACTTTCTATGTCTATAGCTTACTGGCTTAACAGCCACTTCTGTCCACATGCATTAGTTCTTTTTCTCATAGCTCTGGACATGCCCCTGACCAAAGGTTTATTTTGGCTTACAGTTTGAGGAGATGTAGTTTATCATGAGAGGGAAAGCATGGTAGTGGGAGCGGGAGGAAGCTGGTCACCTGCAGTCAGGAAGCAGAGTGACAGATGCTTGTGCTCCACTGACGTCACCCCCCTTTTTTTTTCCACTATGGAACCACATCCATTGAGTGTTGTTGCCAAAAGTGAGGCCATGATATACCTCCCCACTGTGGCCAAACTTTCTGGGAATACCTTTACAGCTGCCTCGAGGTATGACTCTAAATCCATTCACGTTGAGGATAAAGCTTGACCACCACACCGGGCTTACGAGCCCCCTTCTGATTCTTTTTATCTTTAATTACTAGTTTGAGAACTTCATACCTAAGCACGGTATTATCTCCACTTCATCCATTTTCTACAACTTCTCCCATATCTCCCATAATTCCATCTCAAATTCTTGACCTCTTTTTTAAAAATTGTTGTTACATTTCAATCCCCTCCTCAGTTCTTCTTTTTGTTCTTTTTTTTTTTTGTGTGTGTGTGTGTGTGTGTGTGTGTGTGTGTGTGTGTGTGTGTGT
>NW_026588752.1:17546762-17572837 GCF_907164565.1 Psammomys obesus | reverse complement strand
TGTGTGTGTGTGTGTGTGTGTGTGTGTGTGTGTGTGTGTGTGTGTGTTGGGGGCTGGTATACGTGTGGGTGCTCATGCAAGAGCATGAAGAGGCTCATGTGGAGGGTGTCAGAAGTCTTGCTCGATTGCCATTTACATTATTTTCTGAGGCAGGGTTCATCACTAAACCTTAAGCTTATCATATGGACTAGACTGGCAGACCAATGAGCTCCTTGGGTCTGCCTGTCTCTCTCCACCAACGCTGAAGTTACAAGCATATAAGACCATGCTCAGCTTTTCATTTGAAGGCTGGGGGTTTGAACTCAGGTCTTCTTGCATTCATAGTGAATGCTTTTACCCATTGAGCCACCTCCCTACTCTTGTATCTAAAAATGAATTTTTGCTCATGATGTCAGATAAAAAGAAAAGATGCAGTGTTTTGCCACTCAAAGCACGGTCTACAAATCAGCAGCACCAGTATGACACAGGGCACCATGATTTGCAAATTTACAATCGACAGTTTTACAAGGTCGAAGTTCAAATTTTCACTGAGGTTTGAGCAGCATGAGAGTGGAGCAGTGGTCCTGAGTTTCAGCGTGCATTAGACTCATGGGAAAGCACCTGCCTGTAGTGTCTCTGGATGAGGCTGAGAATTCGAATTCTAAAGAAGAGCCTTCTGAGACAAACCCCCGTGACCTCTAATGTAAACTCTGGGATTTTGCAGTTTTGAAGATTTGATTGATGACGGTCAAAGATGTTACTAGAGTTGTTTCAGAAAGTACAGGCATGTGCAGTCTTTTGAAAGTGACTTCAGAAATCCTACATGTTAAAGGATAAAGAGTCAATAGTTCGGTTTTAGAGGGAGGCTGTTGGAAACTGTGGAGTAATGACCCTATCACTGCCACCAGGAGAATGCCAGAATGTACTAAGTCAGTGGGTCTTGGAAGAGACTGAGCAATCTGAATTTTTAATACACACCCAGATGTTCCTCAGACAGGCGACTGATGGATGGGTCCTGAGCAATCTCGCTCTAAATGAACATCCCAGAGAAAGAGCAGAGTGTGCACCCTGTCAGCCATGCAATGTCTGTGCCCCGCCAATGAAGCAGTAGGGGTAAATGCGTCTCACAGCAGAGCAGCTGAAGCATTTTGAGGAAAGTGGTCAGCTGGACCCCTCTCTTGCTGATGTCCCTGCAGACCCTGCAAATCCCTCCTTTCTTAATCATGTCTGGCCAGCCACTGCACTCCTTAAGCTATTTACGCATCTTAAAACTTCGACTAACCTGTTGCAGCCATCCATCTGGACACGCTGTTAATTTGCAAGTGAAGAAAAAGGACTGTAGACAATAAACACACTAGCAAGGAGCTCTGTGAGGTGACACTCAGCCCAGTCTTTGGAAAGCTGAGTGAGGAAAACAGAGAGATTAATCTATTTTCATAACAGAAGGCAATGTTCTTTGGTGATGGGAAGAGAAGACAGAATGAAGGTAGCTCTTGGTACCTATGTGACTTGCCAGGCCGCCTCTAAGCTCAGTGTGTTCAGCTATAAAACAAAAAGATGGCATGCTTCTTCCTCATCTCAGGGAATTTGGAACACTCTGTGAACTGGAATGAGACAAAAACACTTATGAAAATGCAGAGAAAGATTTTATTAATTTTGAGTAGCTCTTCTTTATTTATGTGAATAGATGAGGGAATGTGTTTACATTAGTGCACGTCTGATATTTTACAATTAGTGTTTTCTTGTAGTGAGAAGAATACACGCATTGATCACATGGTAGCTTTAATATTTTTAGAAGGTTTATTTATTTTATATATGTGAGTGTTTTGCCTGCGTGTATGTAGGCACACTATATGCATGCCTGGTACCCTCAGAGTGCAGAAGAAGGTGTTGGATTCTCTGGAATTGAAGTTACAAATGGCTGTGAGCTGCCATGTGCATGCTGAGAACTCAAACCAGTCCTAGGTAAGAGCAGTAAGTGCTCTTAACCACTGAGACATCCAAGCCTAATCCGTTCTCTTAAGAGGAAAAAAAAAAAAGTTGATTCAGATTTCTATGTGTGGGTGGCAATTTAGGGATTCATTTTCCAGATTAGAGCTAAATGAGGTAGCAGAAAAAACATGCCCGTGATCTTAGAAGCAATTCTGTAACCAATTGTGCTGGCTAGTTGTATGTCAAGTGGACATACAAACTAGAGGTATCTAAAAGAAGGGAATCTTAATTGAGAAAATGCCTCTATATGATCTGGCTGTAAGCCATTTTCATAATTAGTCATTGATGGGGGGGTCCTATCCCATTGTGGTTAGTGCCATCCCTGGGCTGGTAATCCTTGGTTCTATAAAAAAGCAAGCTGAGCAAGCCATGAGCAGCAAGCCAGTAAGCAGCATCCCTCCTTGGCCTCTGCATTAGCTCCTGCCTCCAGGTTCCTGCTTTGTTTGAGTTTCTGTCTTGACTTCCTTAAATGATCAACAGCAATATGGAAGTAGAGGCTGTGAACCTTTTCCTCCCCAACCTACTTTTTGTTTATGATGTTTCTTCACAATAGAAACCCTAATTAAGACACCAAAACTGTGCTGAGCAAAATTTCTCTCCATGTTCCTTTAATTTTTAAAAGCTTTCTAACTACCTCAGGAGTTTATGATCAAGCCGAGGAGAACAAATAAAACCCTATAAAGCACTTTGTGAATAATTACTGAGCAAAACAAACTGTAAACATAAAACAGCACTGTCTGAAGTTCCCAGGTGAGGTCGAAGTTGCAACCCTAAAAGGAGAAATTGGGATTTAAATCCCAAATGCTGAGCAAAACTGCTTTATCACTTCAACTCTTTTACAACCAGCTGGAGCCAAATCTCCCGACTTGAGTTCAATCATAGCTGGAGAGAAATGTAGACCTCACTGTCGGGACTCCGGAATTACACAAACTTAGACCTCACCATCGGCTTGGCATAATTACATAGACTTTGAAAGTACTGTTTCAGAATGTGAACAGTGCACCATTTGTAGGAGAATTACCTTAAAAACCTGTTCAGTGTTCCATGCCTTCATTTGTCTGAGTGCCAGGGAAGCATTCCAGGTTACTGTTGCTGCCTTGACCTGCTTAGGGGTCAAAGCTATTCTAGGACACAGAGGAAATGAGAGAATGACCCACCAAAATGTGTCTAGGGGTATAGGTCAGGGGGAGTATGTATCCATGCATACTTGTATACAGGCCAAAAATTAATGTTGAGTATCTTTAGCTCTGTCCCCCCCCCCCATTTTTTTTGAGGTAAGGTATCACTGAACCTGGATTGTTGTATAAACAATCATTGATTGTTATAACAGTCAATATTGGAGATTGCTATAACAATCAATATTGGGGATCTAAATTCAGGTCCCAATGCCTAAAAAGCAAGTGCTTTATCCACTGAGCCATCTCCCTAGCCTCTGGTTTTTTAAAACGACTTTATTTTTATTAGTGCATATTCATTGTATGCAGTACTGGGTTCCGTAGGCACTTTTCATACGAGAATATAATGTAAGCCTCCCCCTGTATCGATGTTATGGCTCACACGATTTGCGACAAGATTTCTGAATCTTTCCCTGGCTCTTGCCTAAAAATTGAGAAACAGCATTCCCACTATAGATCTTGTCCTATTTGCATCCCTTCAGGCAGTTCCCAGCTTCATTTCTTAGCTAGATGAAAGCAGAAGCAACTGTCTCAACCCTTGCAATCCATTCATCACTAACTTAGGAGTATATATCAAGATGAGGGTGGTGGCTGAGTTCCATATACTGTTTTTCCATGACATTTATTCTGGAGAAGCTCTCGGGGGAACGAACAGGTAGAAATAAACATATAATGAGAAGTAAAGAAAAGAATCATTTATGAAGGTCTAGACTTACGGCTTTTATTGTGAAGGACAACTGTCATATTAAAGACTCGAGGCGGCTAGCTGAGGGCACACAAGGTTGTCTAAGCAGGAGGACGTGTTCGCCGGTGTTTAGTCACCAATGACCTACCACGTAAAGAGACTGATTATAGCTTGATGCAATGGCAGGTTTTAAGTTCATCCGTGAACAATGTGTCTGCTTTCCGAGGCCCATCATTTTGTTTACCGTGGATTTAATTTGATGTCTATTGTTTTAAATCTTTCCCCCTGTTACCCCATCTTTCCTTTGTTCTTAAATCAATGAAGAGTTCATATTGGTATGGGCAGGGTTCAGAGTCTAGCTTCTCTTTTCAGGTTGAACAGAGTGCTATTTGCTGTGTGCTCCGGGGGTCAAGCAAATCAATAAAAGAGGCCGACGAAATCCTGCCCTTGAGCAGGCTCAGGATCACTGTGTGCGTATTGTGGCAGAACCTCTTGACCCTGTTGTCTCAAGGGAAGGGAACAGACCCCAATAATATGTGCTCTGCAGATAACGGGCAAAGAGAAGCTGGACTAAAAAGTAGGTGGAGTTCCTCGCAGGGCTTTCCCTTTTTAGTTCAGAAATCAGCTTCGTATTAATTAGAAATCCGATTCCTGTTAGGTCAGTGAAACTCTGAGGCTTTCGCAGAAGTAAATTTTTAGAGGGACTTTGGGTCATTTTAGGGAAGACTAGGGCATCTTTACTTTCTCATGGAAATCCAGTTCTCTTACTGTTAGAGACAAAATCGTGTTCCTGTTACATGTCTCTGAGAATCGCAACACTCCTCCCATTCTCTAGTGCATACATTCTTTTTTGTCTCCCAATTCTGCAATGTTCCCTGTGTCTGCTGGGGTTAATCTAGATGTATCTTTGCATAGTTTCGTTACACTGTGTACATCTATTTGCTAATCAAAACAAGCTATTTCTTAATTTAATTTCACGGCAGTCTCTTACTTGCATGCAAAGTATTATAACTATATTCCCCGCTCCTGTTATCCCTCTCCCATGCCTGCTGACTCCTTCATCTCCCCAACCAGTTCCCCTTCTGCTTTCAAATCTTTACATTTTTTTAAAGTGTATACAAGTCTTGCATAAGTGGTCACAACTGCTGTGTGTTTGCGACTGCAATGGCCATGTCGTATTCAGAAGACAGCATTTTTTGCGATACTCCTCCCTATGCTGTAGCTCTTCCACACATTCTGCTGCCTCTTCTGAGACATTTCTTGGGCATCAGAGTCAGGTATATAGATGTCCCCATTGAGAATGAGCCAGCCTTTGAGACCTGCTCATCAAGGCTGACTTGGAACACACAGTACAGCTCAGGAGCGGGTTGGTGCTTTTTCAGTGTATCAGCTGAGGTGGACAGACTTGAGCCTGCAGGGTTCCACAACCAGTGTGATCCCGAAGAATCCCAAAAGCCTTCTTCAGCAGGTAAGGCACAAAGCATGTGTTTAAATAACCATGCCTCTTTGCTTTGTGCTATTTTCCAGTTAAGGCACACTTATGATTCTGAACGAAGGATTTAGGATATATCTCCTGACTGACTTCTGCAAGGCTTTAAGCCGTTTTTCTCATGCTCTTTTAGAAATTTTAGCACGTGTGTATACAACCTTATATAAATATATAAATGTAGGCACGCAAGTATATGCATGTGTCTGTTTCACTGTACGTATGTCTTTCTCTCTTTCCTTAAAAATTTGCTTGTGTTCTTGAGGGGATGTTTTATTTAGCCTGGGCTAGCCTTGAACTGCTGACCCTGGGTTGGAGAGAAGGTTTGGCAGATAAGAACATGTACTCCTCTTCTTGAACTTCTGATCCTTCTGACTCCACCTCCCAAGCGCAAGGACTACTGGCATCACCACTGTGCCTGGCTCATTGCACTTTCTATATTGTAGGCTTTTTAACCTTGAAGATTGTTTTTAAAATAGTTTTTTTACTCTTTGAAAATTTTATACATTTTGTATAGCGTATGCTGATCACTTTTATT
Organism: Psammomys obesus; assembly: GCF_907164565.1. Taxonomy (NCBI): domain Eukaryota; kingdom Metazoa; phylum Chordata; class Mammalia; order Rodentia; family Muridae; genus Psammomys; species Psammomys obesus. The sequence continues at coordinate 17,566,982 of NW_026588752.1, read as the reverse complement.
TACTACTGCCTCCTCCAACGTCTAGTCCCCTCCTCCCCAGCTCCTTCTAGATTCATGTTCTTTTAGTTGTTTTTCAGTTAATAACCTTGAGTTGAATTAGTTCTGCCTATGCGAGGGTGGGCTGCAGGTGACAGCAGCATGTCCAGAAGTTGGCATTTCACAGCTCTCCTCTTCATCCACTGGCTCTTACATTCTTTCTGCTCCCTCTCCCGAAAATTTCCCTGTGCCTTGAATAGTCGGGGTTGATATAGACAAACCATCCGCTCGATTTTTTATATTTTGACCAGTTACGAGTCTCTGTGTGTTAACTACCACTTGCTGTGAAAAGAGGTGTTTCTGAGAACAGTTTAAATATATGGTTATAAACATAAATGTCTCTAATACAGTTTGATGATAGGACCATTTAGAAAAATAACATTAGAGTCTACCGCTTGGGCCTGTGACCTCCCCAGTCACCGGCATTTGACCAGGTTTTCAGTAGTGCTATAGCACTACATTTGAATTCCCTTCTATGGACCAGGCCATAGAAGTAGCTGGTTATCGCCAAAACTTTTTTTAAAAGATTTAAGTGGGAAATAGTAAGAGCTGGAGGGGACGGGAACTCCACAAGGAGAGCAACAGAACAAGATAATTTGAACACAGGGAACTTCCTCGAGACTCATACTCCAACCAAGGACTATTCGTGGAGATGACCTGGAACCCCTGCACAGGTGTAGCCCATGGCAGTTCAGTGTCCAAGTGGGTTACATAGTAATGGGAAGAGGGACTGCCTCTGACATAATCTGATTGGCCTGCTCGTTGATCACTTCCCCCTGAGGGGGGAGCAGCCTTATCAGGCCACAGTAGAGGACAATGCAGCCACTTTTGATGAGAACTGATAGACTAAGATCAGAAAGAAGAGGAGAACCTCCCCTATCAGTGGACTTGGGGTGTGACATGCATGCAGAAAGGGGAGGGAGGGTGGGATCAGGAGGGGAGGAGAGAGGGGCTTATGGGGGGATACAAAATGAATAAAGTGTAATTAATAAAAAAATTTAAAAAAAGATTTATTTATTTATTATGGATACAATGTTCTGTCTGCATGTACACCTGCCTGCCAGAAGAGGGTGCCAGATCTCATTATAGATGGTTGTGAGCCACCATGTGGTTGCTGGGAATTGAACTCAGGACCTCTGAGCCATCTCTCCAGCCCTCCCAAAACTCTTATGCCACCATTACACCAGTGAGCCCACCTTGTTAGTGGGTCAATGTTGTAGCGTGAATTTTCAAGCATTGAGTAAGATCACTGCTTTTTTTTCTCCTGCAGCAGCCTGCATTGAACCTTCTACCATAATGTATGAGAGCCTACAGGAAGAGTTTTCTAATCAGTTCAAGGTTGATTTTCTGTCTTGTACCCAAACTAAGTTACTAGATATTACCTTAGCTGTACATACTACCTTAAGCAATAGGATGGTGCAACCAGGAGAACTGACAATAGCCTGTGTTGTTTTGAGTACCTCTTGGACCTTCATGACCAATAACTTGGAGGGAGGTAATTTGTGCCCAGCACTGATATGTACATGTCCCATGTATTCTGGGACAGCATTATCTACCCATGCAGGGTGCCCTAAGGTTTTTCCATGTATCTTTAGCTTTGGCTAAGCAACCCTCTGCCCTCACCATTTCTGAGGACAATATTCCCAGTTAATCCTTTAACCTGAGTATATCCCACCTCTCCTTTCATGTCACCCTTATTTTTTTATTTTATTAAGAAATTTTATTTATGAATTCATAGAAAAGAATCCAGATAAATGAGCTGAATTCTCCTCATCATCCTGGTTAATATGGAAGTAAAGTAATTCATAAATTTCTTTACTGTTATGGATTGTGCATAACCAATCATGTACCTTATTCTTCTTCAAATATTGTTTTTAGTGAGGTATATTTCCATAACTTTTGGAAAAAACACACCTTGGAAGTAATCTTGCTCTTGGTTGTTTTGCTGGTAACAACCCCATTGCTAAGATTCGCAGCTTACCTTTCACTTTCATTCCGTCCAGAACTGTTTGAATTTGGCAGCGTCTGTGATTTTATCTTCTACAGAGTGGGTGCTGTTAAAGATGAATGAACTTTAAACTAGTTTTATCCCCTCCTCTCCCCTCTCCTTCCCACGCCTCCCCTCCCCTCTCCCCTTTCTTCCTTTCTTCCTTCCTTCCCTTTTTCTTTTCCCTTTCCTTTCCCTTTCCCCACAAGGTTTATCATCAGTACCATTATAGCAGCAACATGATAGGAAAAGAAGAACAAGAGCAAGAACAGAAGAAGAAGAAGAAGAACAAGAACAAGAACAACAAGAACAAGAACAAGAAGAACAAGAAGAAGAACAAGAACAAAAATAAGAAACGGAAACTCACCTGTGTTCTTCTGTTCCATGCGACTGACTTTTTTTTGTTGGGTTGGAAGATTATAGGTTTCCAACTAGCTTTGGCATATACACACTTCAATCAACACCCAATTTCCCCATTCCTTTCTCCTTTCCTGATTCAATCCTGCTGCCTCTACTATCCCCTTTCTCTATTTTCTTTTGTTTTAAAAATTAATTTATTTTTATTAATTATAGTTTATTCACTTTGTATTCCAGCTATAGTCCCCTTCCTCATTCTCTCCCAATCCCACTCTCCCTCCTCCCATGCCCCTCCCCAAGTCTACTGATAAAGGGAGGTCCTCCTCCCCTTTCCTCTGACCCTAGTCTATCAGGTCTCATCAGGCCTGATTGCATTGTCTTCCTCTGTGGCCTGGTAAGGCTACTCCCCCTTGGGGGGGAGGTGATCAAAGAGCCAGCCACTGAGTTCATATCAGAAACTGCCCCTCTATATTAGGGAATCCTACTTGGAGAATGGCTGCCATGAGCTATATCTGTTCAGGGCTTCTAGGTTATCTCCATGCATGGTCCTTGGTTGGAGTAACAGTCTCACAAAAGACCCCTGTGCCCAGATATTTTGGTTCTGTTGGTCTCCTTATGGAGCTCCTGTCCCACTATCTCCCCCTTCTTTCTAAGATTCCCTGCATTCTGCCCAGAGTTTGGTTATGAGTCTCAGAATCTGCTTTGATACCCTGTTGGGTAGAGTCTTTCAGAGGCCCTCTGTGGTAGGCTCCTGTCCTGTTCCCTGTTTTCTCCCTCTTTCGATGTTCGTTCCTTTCTCTAATTTTATTTTAGCTATGTTTCAGCATTCCTTTCCTTAAGGCATCCACTCTTAGTGGCCCATTTCTTGTTTCCTAACTTTCTGTAAGTTACTCTTCAAAAGAAAATGATATAAGTTTACAAGAGAAGAATAACTTATTTTTTTTGTTTACTTTTAGAAACATCTTCTAATTTTACTATTTATATTTTGTTTTACATTTCTCTACCCCCATCTTCTTATTTTAATTTTAATTATCTTAATTTAAGTTTTTTGGAATGTCATATATAAATACCACATTTATGTCATTTCCATTTCTACCTCTCGCCGAATTTTATCTTCAAATTCAGCTGTTTAAATTTCTATTTATGCCACTACATTTTGAACAAGCTCCATTTGTGCATTTTAAATGAAAAAAAATAGTGTTTTTGTTTTGTAGATAATAAGTTCTTATTAGCTTGCTAGACTCATAAATGAAAACATTTGGTGTGAAGCTTCTGCTCCCTCTACTCTTTCAGTCTGGGCTCTTATGAGCACATTTTGTTTGTTTGCTTCTTTTCTTTTTCCTTCCTGATAGAAAATGTTCTTATTCATCTGGTCATTGTTAATTGCTCATTTGAAAAAAAAAAACTAGATGTTGGTTTTCCTAGGACAGTTTCCGGTCCTCATCACAACTGAGCACAGAGTACAGAGATTACTCAAATTCCGTTATCTTTGTGCACACCTCCGTTGATCATCACAACTCTTAAGCTGACCTGCAGGTCACACTGGGGTTCACTTGGCACTTTTGACAAATGCACAGCGCTGTGTAATCACCAGAGTGGGATCATACAAAGCCCTCTGTGCCCTGTTTATCCCTCCTCCATACCACACCCCAGAATTATTCTCTTCATGGTTTTTCCTTTTTTAGAATATCATATATAGTTGGAAACATGTTTTTTTTTTTCATTTTTCCCTTACTCATACTATCTTTTGTTTTAAATAACTGCTTTTAACCATTAAGCCAGCTCGTCAGTGCCTGTTTTTGTTTTTGACAGCATCTTATACCCATGTTGGCCTCAAGCTCCTTATGGAGCCAAAGATGACTTTGAATCTCTGATCATCCAGCTTTCACCTCCCAGCTGCCAAGAATGCAGTTTTGGGGTTGTTTTGTTTGTTGCTTACGGTTTTGCACTTCATCTATAAATTACAGTCTTAGGGACTTATCCTTAAAAAAAAAAAAAAAAGGAAAGAAAAGAAAAAAAAACCATTATATATATATATACATACACACTCTACATATATATACTCTCTCTATATATATCTATATATACTATATATTTATATATACTCTCTATAATACTCTATATATCTATATACGTATGTGTGTGTCAGACACACACACACATAGAGAGAGAGCAGTGTATCAGTGTCTCTGACTCTGTTGTCTGCCTTGGGATCACTTTCTCTTAAATGGGTTTCTTGCTTAGCCTCAATAGGAAAAGATGTACTTAGTTTTAGTTATACTACAACTTGATATGCCAAGATTCCAGGGTGGCGTGATAACCATGGGAGGCTTCCCTTTTCTTAACCTTTTCTGAGGAGAAAGGAAGGCCTGGAGAATGGCAGGAAGGTGAAGTGAGAGGAAGGATCTGGGAGAAGAAGAGGGAGGGGAGACTGTGATCAGGATATAAGATAAATAAAGTAAGCACTAAAAAATTTAAAAAAAGCAAGAACAAATATATATGAAAATATCTCTATAGTAGGATATGAAATTCCCTGAGCAACTGCCTTGCAATGTAATACCTGGGTCATATGATAATTCCCAGTTTAAAATTTTTTTTGAGAAAATCCAAACTGAAGTCCATAATGGTTGTACTAATTATACTCCCATCATCAGGGACTAAAGCTGCCTCTTTCTTCACACCCTTTTCAACCTTTGATGTCAGAATTTTTGATGATAACAATAATGACTGTGGTGAAGTGTTATCTCAAAATGGTCTTGATTTGCATTTCATTGATGACTAGGGATGTTGAACATGTTTTTAAATGTTATTGAATATTTGTGTCTCTTCTTTTGAGAACTGCCTATTCATTTTTTTTCCCTATTGGTTGAATGACAGTTTAATTCCTTTTTTTTTTTTTTTTAGAAAAAAATTCCTACTGTTCTTTATAAATTCTGTATATTAGCTTTCTGTCTGAGGCATAGCTTTGTGAAAACTTTCTTCCACTCTTTGGCCTCTCTGGTCTGCTAGTAATTATCTTTATTTCGTACACATAGACTTGATATTTTCATATTTTTCTATCTGGTGATTTTGGGGGCTAGTTTTTGTGATGTTGGAGATCTGTTTTGAGAGTTGAATTTACTAAATAGCTTTGGTAGTGCATCCTATAATAATGTGCTTGGGCAGCGAAGGCAGAAAGATGTTGAGTTCAAAGCCATTTGGGCAACATGGTAACTGTAATTCATTTGTATTAATTTTTTGTTGCTGTGATAAAACATCATGATCAAAGCAACTTATAGAAGGAAGAGTCTATTCAGGCTCAAGATTCCAGAGATAAAAAAATCGACATGTCAGGGAAGCATGGCAACTGGAGCAGGAGGCTAAGAATTCACTTCTTGAACTGTAAACAGGAAGCAAAGAAAGTGAACTGGAAATAGTTCTCAAAGCTGGCCACAGTGATGTACTTCCTCCAGCAAGGCTGCACTTCCTATGTCTTGCCAAACAGTGCCATCAAATGAGGACCACCATAATGAGAAACTAAATAAACAAAAGAAGTATCTGTCACGGAGAGTCCCATGTTTTGGATTTGAACAATTTTTCTCTAAAGTAAAAGCTGACTTGTCTGTTCTGTAGGAGGCAGAATCTATCTCTAAAGGCCATGTGGTTTCCATAGTAGCACATTATTTATTTGTTTGTGAAGAATATGCTGTAGTGGCATAATGCAGTTCACGCAGGTAAGGATTAACTTTCTAGCTTTTATCGATCTTAACATTCATTGGAATTCAGATATGGTAATCTTATCCTTTCATTATAAAACCTTCCATTAACATTTTATTAGTTAAAAAAAATGACCTATTAATGATTGCTTTGAGTTGAATTGTGGCCTTCCAAAAATATATGTTGAGATTCTAAATCTTGATGTCTCTGAGTGCAGTCTTACTTGGAAGTAAGGTCTTACTCCATACAGTGGAGTTCAAGTGAGGTCAGTCAGGCGGACCTAAGTGCAGTATGACTACATCTTTACAACAGGAAAATGTCATGAGAAACTGGAGATACAAATGTTGGAATGATGCAGCAGAAATAGCATGGATGGATGGCCCAGCCAGAAGGGAGAAAGACACAAAGAAGGATTTTATTGAGGGCTGCAAAAGGAGCCTAACCCTGTTGTCACCTTGACCCCGGGACACTTGTTTCCATAGCTGTAAGAACACACTTCTGGTGTTTTAAGAAATCTAAGATTGACGTGATTTGTAATATAAGTACCAAGAAACTAAAAGACCATGGCCTGCATTGGTTATCTTGTGGAAGACTGAGGGTTGATGATTTCTGAATTATATTTATTTTTCTACATTCGCCAGCTGGAATTCTTTGAACAGAAGATTTTTTTTTTCCGTTTTTCACCCAGGCTATTTGCCTTGCACTGAGATTTATTTACCTAGAAAGTCGGAATGCATGCTGACCTTCTTCCTCCACCTTTTTCATTATCAAATTTTCAGAGTAATGATTTGGTGCTCTTCAGTGAAGACCAATGAGTTTATTTAATTCCCAACCTCCCCTCTTCCCCCCTTTTGAATATATTATGGGCTTATGAAGAGAACTTATTTAAAGAAAATGTCCTTAATAAATTGTTCTGGGCCTCTGGGCTTCTCCCATTTGTAAATGAAATGTAGGATTGGTATCTCACCCTGGAGTAAAATGTTCACCAAGAAAAATGACCTTGTTAGGATGTCTAAGAAAATGTCTTTGGAGCCCCAGTGGAAGTCTATTGATGTTGCAATCGAGTCAAAGTTGAATCTGTTCAGATAATTCTCTGAATGCTGGTGTGACGATGGGTATAATTTTACTACTATTTGTTTTGTAGCTTGATAAGTCTTTTGTCTCCTTAGGACCGTGGCCATCCTACTCAGAAGCGGTTAAATTCAGATGTGCTCTCGGGATTTCCTCCCATCTCAAAACATTATTGAACTATGACCAGAACCCCTGCTTTTCTGGTGCAGGTAAGAGCAGAGTAAAGAGTTGCCTACGATCAAAAAAAAAAAAAAAAAAAAAAAAAAAAAAAAAAAAAAAAAAAAAAAGAAAAAAAGAAAAAAAAAGATGACATCTGGGCTTCCTGTGATATTGGCCTCCAAAGCCAAACCTTGCATCCAAGATTTATTGCTACTTGAAGCTGGAAATATCTAGAAAATGCACATTATGCACTCTTGCTTTCTTCTGCCTCCCTACTAAATTCAAGCTCTCCCAGTACAAGGCTGACTCTACCTATTGGATTCCTCAAATATCCAGTATGATGTTCTTAGAGAATGTGCACTCAATAAATAAATGACTTCAATTAGAATTCAGACAATTAAAGTTCCTCAGAAGACTAGTATACTTTAGACACATTTAGAGCAATGAACACCATTATGCAAGAAGATGGAATGGATCCAATTACCATAAAAAGGATATATTTGCTGTATACAAAATAACATGGGAGTATACTGATAAAGATGTCCATAATATAAAATAGGTTATGTTATGACATACAATGTCATTATATTAAGAAAAATAGTAGATGATTTACCATATGAATTATAGAATGTTAAAAGACTGTAATATACATGACGATGGGTTTATTAGAATGCAATTAAGAGAAAAAGAAACAAAATGTTTTAATATAGGGAATTTGTCATGGAAATGTGCTTACAAGGTTAGACTGCAAGGAACAGAAGAACTGGATGTTGAGGTGTCAGAGGGACATTCACTGTGAGAAGCAGGTGAAGACGCAGTTAGAGTTTATCAGTGCCTGCAGGAGTGGTTGGGAAGAGCTAAAAAGATGGAGGCTAAGAGTAAAGCCAGCTGTAGACCTAGGACCTAGGGCAGTTGTTACTTCAAGGCTGACAAGAACAGCAAGTGCATAAGAGACAGAGAAAGATAGGAGGCAGAGTATGCTTCCTGCCTTTCAGTCTTCCATCAGTGAGGTATGAACTCCTGTTAGGAGCACTGCAAAGCAGACTTTGGGTGTTTGCTTGTAGTTGGAAGGTTAACAGGAAGGGCTACTAACATACCACAGCTTTTTGGCGCTTCTGCATTGTTTGAATTGAGTCTGGGAACGGAGCCTGCCTTGAGACACTAGGTCATATGCCTGTTTGAGCTCTCCCTGTAAGCGCAATCTTTAGTAGCCTTGCAGAATTGCTCAACCAGCCTTACTATCTAACCAGAATATTTTCATCAAATCCAGAAAAAAATTCTATATCCTTTAGCACTCACTTTTAATTCCCTCACCTTTCATAGTTCCTGCTCTAGGCCACTGTTAACCTCTTTCCTGTGTCTGTGAATTTCTCTCTCTTTAGGCATTGTATACATTTCCCTTGCTTAGTTTCTATTACATCATAAAATTTCATCAAGGTTCATCCATGTTGTGTGATATCTTAATACTTCATTATGATTTATGAACTGACTAAAATTCAATTATAAGAATATATGACGTTTTGTTTATTCATCAATTGATTCATGGACATTTGGATTATTTCTATTTAAAAGCTGCTATGAGCACTCAAGTATGATTTTTGTATGGCTATATATTTTCAGTTCTATTTGGTATATACCATGCAGTAGAACAACATGGGTCACAGTGCTACGTTTGTGTTCAATATTTAAGAGTTTGCTAAATTATTTACCATACTTGCTAGCTTCATTTTGCATCCCTGTCAGCACTGCATGAAGGTTCTAATTCTGTACATCCTTGACTACACTGGTTCAGTATTTTTCATTATAACCATCCTATAGAAATAAAGTAAAAATTTATGATCATTCATATAAAATAAGATGGCATATTGCTAATAGTAATGGCATCTTTTCACATTCTGTTGTTCCTTGTGTATGTTTTTGAGAAATGTCTATTCAATCTTATGGCCATTTTTAGAATCGTTGGCTTATCTTTCTGCTGTTGAATTTCAAGAGTTCTTTATTTATTATGTATATTAGCCATTTATTAGCTATCTGGCATTTAACTTTAGTCTCCTGTTTTATAGTCGATTTTTCTTCTTTTTGATAAGTAGAAACTTTGCTACACAAATGTTTTAAATGGTTTTTGCAGGTCTTACATTTTAAAATATTTATGTACAAAGGCTATCATGATATTTCTCTTGGGTAGATGTTCTTGAACAATCCAGTCAAGAAAGGTCTCTTAGGACACCTTTATGAATCCTATCGGCAGGAACACTGCCAGCATATATTCAGCTGTGTTTCTAGATCACACCATGATAGTTTGAATAGAACCTCAAAGAGAGTAAACCCTGGCTGAATTTTTTTTTAGGGTGACACCCCTGTGCTTCTGAGTCCCATCTTGTCATCAGATATCCAATGAGGAAACAAGGGATTTTAAAATAACTTTGATGAAGTCTAATTACCTAGGTTTTTTTTTTCATGTCACATTTTACCATTCATTGCTTAATGCAAGATGGCAAAGATTTACATGTTTTCTTCTAATGCTTTATAGCTTTATTTTTTCACATAAGTCTTTGATTCAGTTTGAGTTAATTTTTGCATGTGGATATCTGGTTATCTAGCATTATTTTTTTAAGAAAGATTATTTCCTTATGAAATTATCTTGATGAACTTATTAAAAATTAATTGACTTCTAGATTCTTAATTTTATGCCATTGATCTATATTCTTGTTTCCGTGGTAAACCACACAGCCTTCGTTGGCGGAGCTATGTAGTAAAAATTTTAAATTGGAAAGTATGAATCCTACCTTACAACTTTACTCTTTTTCAAAATTATTTTTGCTACTTGAAAGAGCTGTGCAGTCCATATGAATTCTGAGACAATTTCTCTAACAAGGCCAGTTAGGATTTTGGTAAGAGTTATACTGCATATCATGTTGATTTACTCTTAGAAAAAATAATGTCATTATTATTTTGACCAGAAACTCTACTTTTTAAAAATGCTAATTGTCTTGGTAATAGACAAATATAAATGTCATTAAACTCTCTCAGATTAATGTCAAGATTCTATTCTATCTTTCTGGACATTAAAAAAGGCTTATTTATTTGTGTGTGTGTGTGTACACTGTGTGCATGGGTGTTGAAGAGGGTGGAGGCCCAAATATAGAGCTTTGTGCTCGCCTCTGCTACTCTCTGCTTTTGCCTTTGAAGCTTAGCTTCTTAGCTGGGAGCACACATTTTCCCTTTGCTGCAAGCCAGGCAGCCCCAGAAATTCTTCTGTTTCTAGGGGTCATATATCCGGCATCTATAAGTCATATATAAGATGCCCACTTTGTTCTGTAGATTCTGGTGTCCAAGCTCTAGTCTTTGGAAATACACAGCAAGCTCTGTTAACGGCAGAGACCTTGCTCCAGCCTTCTGCACTCCTTTTTTAGATAGCGTCTTCCTCCATGGTCTAGGCTTGCCTCAAACTCACAATCTTCTTCCCTATGCCTTTGAGTACTGAAATTACAAGCAGGTATCAACAAACCTGGCTTGCTTCTGTTTAGTAGAACCTACTACCTTGTTAAGTTTACATTAACTTGTATAAAGTAGACATCTATGTGACGTGGTGAGGACAGGTACTATGTTTATTTTTTGCTGAACACTATATGTTTAGGCTAAGCCCAACATCTTTCCAGTAGAGAGTGTGCAGGGTGCTTTGGGAAGGCAGATGTTGTATTGAAGAGTTAGGTTGCAAGAGAGGAAAGGTAAGCGGCCCTGACCGGCCTCCAATGTGATGCTAGAGCAGGTAAACACAACTCAATTTGATGTGATACATAAGAATACAGTTATGAGTTCCACCTACATGAAGTGCTCAAAATCCCAGAGCTGGGAATATGAAGTGCTTAAAAGGTGGGCCAGTTTTAAAGTTGAGAGAAATCTCCTAAAGTTAGACTGTGCTTATACTTGTATACAAAATGTTTAATAATGTCTTTCCTTGTGTACATTTAAAGACAAAGTCATTTGTTGTTGTTATTTATTGACAGGGTCAATAAAAAAAATATAGTCAAGGGAGGGATGGTTTCTGTAGTTTCAGATGTTAGGTCTTCCCCATTCTGGCTGGCTCACCTTGCTGGGGAACTTCTTTCCATTCTCTGTCCAGGCTGTGAGTTCCTGGGGCTGTCTACTGGGGAAAACCTTCTAGTGTTATCTTGCTATGGTGAGCTTAAATGATGTAGCCAGAGATGAGCCAGTAAATGATGGCAGGAAGGCAGTGAGGCAGGAAGCCAGGCAAGGCGCCACGGCAAAGGCGTGACTGACACCGCATGAGGTTCATGGGCTGTACCTCGTTGCCATCCAGGTACTTCTAATGACATTTTGTTTTCCTCTTGGTCTCCTTTTCCTTCTCTAAGAAAACTCCATGTGAGACGAAGTTCAGAGTCCAAGATCTAATTTGAATAGAAATTTTTTATTATAAATATTATCCATACTATTTAAAATGTATGTCTCTATACATATTGCTCTGTTTATAAATGATTTGTGTTTGCAAAAAGTACATTTTTAGGTAAAACCTTTAAAACCTCATTGGAAAACAGCTGCACTATTTTCTTTGACCACTAGAGGGCAATTGTGTCACATGTAAAAAAAAATGCCTGTCTACCACTTTCTGAACAGATGGTACATTTGTTAGACTTCATTGGATGTATTTTTCCCTTTATTGAAGCACAGGGGAATTTCACATTTGCAGGTAGGATGGGCAAAGACAGTTAAAATTTTATACTGTATTTTTATCTCTTTGTTTATGCTGATAAAGGTAGCAAAAGCAATTGATTTATTCTCCTTTTTTTTTTTTTTTTTTGCTGTTTTGAGAGATTAGTGTGTGTACAATCTTAGGTGAACACCCATCACTAAGACCCTGCCGAAGATATTCTGTTGATTTTACATTTAATTGGAAATGTCACAAAGCTAAGGCAAAACTCATCCTCAAACCTAGCCCTGCCCGTACCTCTTAGATCCTGTTGTTCCCAGGACGTCCTTGTGTTTTATCTGGCTCTGTAGCTACAATCCAGCAAGCTTTCTGTGGGGATGGTGGTGTGTGACCTTTCTTAACCCTACGATCATAGAAACTCTGAAGTGTCCCTTTCACAGATGGGCTGAATCCTGCTGGGTTCCTAATGTCCTTGCCTCCCTCTGGGAGGGAAGCTCTTAACTCAAAGCTAATCAGCCCTCTCTTCCCAAGGTGTGATGAAGCAGAGGCTCATGCATTGTAAAGGTAGACAGTTTTAGGATTCTTGCCTTGGGCATATGTGGTTTGTCATGCTGTATTGGCCCGTGCAGGCTTTTCAAATTAGCTGTCAACACTTAAATGCAAACGGTTCTCATTAAAGGCTCAGATTTCTCGCCTTTCTGGCAACATCGGACAGTGTGGTAGCGCTAGCCTGAACAGTTGCTGAGACTATCGGGGGCAGTCACCTTCTTTGAGGCAGTGTAGAACGGCTACCCACCCAGCCCCTCCCATGCTTTGTTTCAGAAACAAAGAGAAGTGCCTTGGTAATCACATTTGAAGTTTTTGTCAAACAAAGAAAAATGGTAATTTAAGCAGGGAGAGATTCTTGTCTCAAGAAAGTCAAGGCTAAGAGAAATAAGCTGACCTCGCTAGTTTGGAATTTCAGCACCCGGGAGAGCTCCGTCACCGGCCAGGCGGGCTTAACCGTTGGACCCTGTAAGAAGTGTTTCACAAAGTTTCTCTCTCACTAGCCCTACGCTAGGACGCTAGGATGCACTCACTCTGTTGTCCCTGTGCTCTGCTTAGCAAGAGGTGAGGGCACTAGCTAGCAGGTCAGCCACGCCCTAGTTTTTTCCTTCCTTTCCCGTTGGGAGGGGCGGCCCCTGGAACCCCGTACCCAGCGTGTCGGAGAGTCACTGCCTGACTGATCAGGGAGGAAGAGCACGTTAGAAAAGGGCAGCTGGAGTAGAAAGCTGAAGCTCCTGGGCTTCTGACACTGATGCCTCTCCAGCTTCAGCGGCAGCTGAGCCAAGCCTGCAGTGGCTGGAGAGGCAGACAGGAAATCCATTTCCAGCCGCGTGTACATCGGCAAAACGCCCAAAGCAAACAGCTCGGGAAGTTTGCCTTAGTGGAGACAAACTCACAACTTTGCTCCTTCAAAGCCCGTGCTTACAAGCCGAAGCCCGAGGTTCACTGGGACTATCTCGGCACCTTCAGTCCCGCAGGCAGAGCCTCTAGCCTTTTGTTACTGGAAACACAGTGCTCCAGCTGCTGGCTTCAGGCCATAGCTCCTGGGATGGAGACAGGACTGCACTGGAGTGTAGCCAGTTGCTTCCATGGGGAGAAATGGGGGAACTTAGGGGGAAAAAAACCCACACAAACACCCTAAGATCTGGCGTCTGGGGGAGTGTACTGTCATACCTTCCTGCAGAGCAAGGAGACCAGAAAGAGAAACTGAACCCGGTGGTCTGCACAGACAGAGACAGGATTGTCATGAATTCGAGATCAGTCTGACCCACACAGTGAGACCCTGTTTTCAAAAAACAAGCCCCAGCAAACATGTATACATATATATATATATATATACACACACACATACATACATATGAATATATATGTGTATGTACCAACTGAGTGCACAAAGGTGCTTAAAGCAGTCCCCTCAAACAGTAGGCGCCATTTAAGATAGATCTCTTCAAGAGATGCCATTGAATGTCACCTGTACCATGTCCAGTATTACGCACAACAGAGCTGATCTGTTAGCTTGAAATCGAAGACCTATAATGGCCGCTAGTATGTAGAAATAATAGTACAGATGTTCTGTCACCCTCTGTTCAGTAAACACTTTCCTGTGTGGGAAGTGAGGCAAAGGAGATGTATTTTTTATGAACACAACAGATAACCCATACATGCCAGGGGGCACCATGGGGATTGGGTAAATGACTGGCTTTATTGAAGGGGGACTTGAAAGCGAGAGGTCAGGACCCATGCCTCTGGTGGAAAATCCGTCTGATGTTGAGTCCTTGCTATGATGCTCTCTCAGTGCAATGCTGAGTGTGTTAGGTACTTCTGTCAAATTTAGCTTCTCCTGCCAGGAATGGGGTGAGGAGAGGGACGGATCTCTCCTATAATAACACGGGAAGAGAGCAATAGGGCTGACATTAAAACAATCACGGCCCACATGAGATGGGCCTCAAAGCCCTGCCACTTTCTACCACATGCATCGGCACCAGTGAATACAGCCCTCATCACCTCCTCCTTTTGTTCCACCCTTCCCAACACCTTGTTTTGGCACAGGCTTTGAGCCAGTAGACTAGGGTGTTCCATCTTGGCTTCCTGGGACATGATTCCTTCTTTAGACAATGTCTTCTTTCCGTTCCAAGTTTTCCAGTTTCATGATTTGGACCTAATCTTTTTTTCAAACTGAGTCATTGACTCTTCCTGACTATAATCCCACCAACCTTTGCTTTTCTTCAATCCTCTTCTTCTCAGGCTGTCCACATGGCTTGTAATTCCCTTTATTGTCCTCCAAGATGTAGCTCAGTTCTCCCTCCCTGCGTGTGTCTTAAACTGTACTTTCCCAGAATGCACCCTGTGTGGTTCAGCAGCCAAATAAACTGGGGAAAATTTTGCCTGTGTAAACTGAGTTTTATGTTAATGTACACCATGACTTTCTCAAAGGGTAGGGCTCTATACAGGGTTCTCCAGTGTTTGGCCTGGCAATCGCGTGTGTCTGTGCATATGCACTCGTGTGGGTGCACTTGCCTGAGTGGGCACACACAGAGGCCAGAGGTTAACACTGAGATGTCATTCTGTGTTTACTTCTCCACCTTGTTTTTGAGACAGGGCCCCTCTCTCTCTTTAAAAATTTTTGTTATAAAAATAATTTAAAAATTATTTATTTACTTATTATTTATTTATTTACAATTCACTTTACATCCTGGTTGTAACCCCAGCCGTCCTCATTTCCATTCTTACCCTTCTCCCTTCTCCTCTTCCTCAGAAAAGGGGAGCTCCTTTTCCCATCCACCCTAGCTCATTAAATTGCACCAGGTCTGAGCATGTCCTCTTCCCCTGTAGACTGGCAAGGCAGTCTGCCCAGGGGGAAGCGATAAAAAAGCTGGCAAGTGAATCTGTGTCCAATGCAGTCCCTACTTTCTTTACTAGAAGACCCACATGAAGCCTAAGCTGACCATCTGCCACATCTTTGTAAGGGAACTACATCTAGTTCATGCATGGTCCTTGGATGATGCTTCAGTTTCAGCAAACCCTCTGGGCCCTGGTTAGTTGCTTCTGTTGGTCTTCTTGTGGTGCCCCTGCAACCTCCTTTTCTATTTCCTCCCACTTTGCCACAAGACTCTCTACACGTCACCCAATATTTGGCTGTGAGTCCCAGCATCTGTTTCGAGGTGCTGCTGGGTAGTCTCTTGGAGAACAACTCTGTCAGGCTCCTGTCTGCAAGCTTAGCAGAGTATCATTCATAGTGTCAGAGGTTGGCACTGTCCCATAGAGTAGATCATTGCTTGGACCAAGCATTGGTTGGGCATTCTTTCAATCTCTGCTCTGTCTTTATCCCTAGAAATCTTGTAGGCAGCATAAATTTGGGGTTGAAGTTTTTCTGGGTGGGTTGGAGTTCCCCTCCTTCTACTTGGAAGCTAATCTTGTTAGAAGGTGTCCTCTTCAGTCTCTATGGCATCTGCTACTAGGAGTCACCATTTGAGTCCCCTCCTAGCCTTCCAGAGGCTTACCTTGACTTACCCACCTTCAAATGTTCTCTACAGGTCTTCATTCCTCTCACCCTCGCTCTCCGCAGGTCTGATCTCCACCCTCTTAGCTCTTGCACCCCCTCTCCTACCTTGTCCCCTCTCTTCAGCCACTACCTCTGTCTACTCTATCTCTCTTTCCAGGTGAGATTTCTGTATCCTCCTTGGATCCTCACTGTTATTTATCTTCTTTGGCTCTATGCCTTGCAGTATGCCTATCCTGTACTATGTGGCTAAAAATCCCCTTATAAGTGAGTACCTACCACGTGTATCTTTCTGGGCCTGGGTCACCTCACTCAGGATGATCTTTCCTAGTTACATCCATTTGCCTTTAATTAAAAAAAATATGTATAATATATCATCTCCCCACTCCCTCCAACCTGTCCCTCTCCCCTCACTTCCTCTCATATTTATAACCCCCCTTTCAGGTCTTATTTTGGTAGCCATGTTGTTGAGTTTCCATGGGCTTAGTTTCCCTGAGACATGGTCTTTTCCTGAACCTGAAGCTTGCAGTTTGGCTAACCCGCCTCAGGATCTGCCTGCCACTGACCTTTAGCACTGGTATTATAACCATGTGTTGTTTTCATGGATGCTACAAATCTAACTCCAAGTCCTCATGCTTGCATAGCAAGCACATTAGCCATTGAGAGGCTCTCCCTAGCCTTGGATGAAGAGATTCTTTCCCTCCTGTTTTTTCCTTCCATTACATCCTTCTTTCCTTTCGCTTCCTTCTTCCCCACATTCTTCTTGCCAGTTCTTATTTTATTTTACTTTTCTTTAAAAATAAACCCTATTATTAAAAAAAACCTCACTAATAAATAAAATCATTACATGCCCAAATTATCCAGACCCAAATTTTACACAACTTAATGACCTTGTATACAGTTAGATTTCCTTTACTTAAAACAACAACAACAACAAAAACAAAAACAAAAACAAAACCATATTTCATGGGACTTGAATACCTTAGTGGATGCTTTCTGGTAGATGTAGCTCTGACCATCACCGTTAAGGTTACTGAATTCATAAGCAGGATTCGCTGAAGGCCAGACTCTCGGGCTAATTGTATTCCTCGTCTGGCTGTGATGAGGGCAACAGTCATCCCAGCTACTGCTCTGCAGAACTTGTATTTTGCATTTAGATTTGTGCTGTTGCTGTCTTGCCTGGTACCCAAGACCTTCCTTTATGAGGCGGTCCTCTGAGTGCATCCTGCTTTGTCCTTTTCTGCATTATCCTAATTTCTTTGGCCCAGTTTGTCATTGCAAGGTTGAGCATCTGACCCTATTTCCAAACTGAACGTTATATTACTTGTCTTCCCACAAGGCACTACTTGTACCTACCTGGATCTTTTTCTTAATTTGCCTTTCTTGATATGCCTTTCTGGGTGCCCCCAGTATTCATGTTTAGTTCTATGCCTTGCTGACCTAATTTTCCCCTGTCAAATATTTGGTATGGCTTACTTATGAAGGATTTCAGGCTTTGGGGCAAGATGAAAATGAGTTCAAATCCCAATTTCACCATTTTATAATAAATACTTGGCAAGCACCTTTGTCCACTGAGCCACCTCATTGGCCCTCTATTGTTAACTCTCATAGGTGGCATGCACTGGCCCTGACAGTATGAATTACTTCCTATGTGCAAGGATTTCTGTAAAGAGGTATCTGCTCTGCCTTTCTTGGAGAGTGGGAGCACAAAAGCCTCCCGTCTCCACTTTCTCTTCAAGGGATGTGTCGTACTGGGATGGCAACTCAGTACTACATTTCATTGCTCTCTGGAGAAGTTACTTCATTTTTGAGAGCTTCCTCTTCCCCTTTCCATTGCCAGTTCTTTGGGAGATTGCAGCGTGCTTAATCATTTTGTACCCCCAACCTCTCATAGAGCCTAGCGCAGACTGTTTGAATGAACATCTCTCTGTTTTGTGTTGTTAGAACAGCTTTCCAGTATTAGATATGAGTCCTCCTTTTAGAACTTTGAGACATAAAACTAAACACAGAAGACAGATCTGTGAGCAAACTGCCCCCTTTTCCTCCCTCTCTACACTGGATGATTGATATCTAGGGACACAGCATGTTACTTCTCTTAGGATGCTGAACAAAATAAAAACTGTTCGTAGGAGGAAACACGACTACACATTTATTTATGGAGACTCAGACAGTGTTTCTAGAGACAGATGTTTTGTGCCATAATTCCTCTTGATGGCACTGGAGCATTAAATATCGCTGCAAGTCCAGTTTTTCACATTCTAAATCCTATTATCTAGGTTAGCTCATCTGTATTCAAAAGATCAATGTTGCATTATTACAAAGATCCTTTCAAGTGTAAAAAGGATGGCACTTCATTACAGAAAGTAAAAGAAACTAATCAAACTTTCTTGGTGAAATCATTGACTTTTTTAAGTAAAGGGCAAATTTAAGATTTTGAAAGTCCAAGATGCGAGAGAATTCAGTGGTTTGGGCTCACGCTGGCATGCATCTGGTTGTACCGTGTGGTCTTGGATAACCCAAAGAAGAAAGAGGCTTTTTTTTTTTTTTGAAACAATCTCAGTGCTCCCAGCTGTTCTCATTTCTTCTGTCGGTGCGTGGTTGTGTAGCTTGAAAAATAAATGAGATGCTGGTAGGAAAGTCAGAGAGAGAGAGACAGAGAGGAGAGAGAGAGGGAGGAGAGAGAGAATGAATACATAAGGTGTGGTATACAGTAGCATATCCATTGACCAGGTTGACACAAATTGCTAGGAAAAATTGCTAAATAAACCTTCACTATTTTTAAAATTTTCTCTTGGGGGAATGGAACTCAGACCCTCACTCCGGCTAGGTGCACAGCTCAGCCTTGTACACAATCCTAACTCTTATTTCAGCAGAGAGCAGCTGTTCTCTCATTAGGAGTGGTTGTGTGTATTGTTTATTAACATGCAGGGTGTTTGGTGGGGAGTGCATTTAGAATCAGTGCCAATAAATAAGAAGGGAGGGGACCAGGACTGTGAGAGAAAAGTTGAATCAGAGATGCACATGAGGCTGAGGAGCAGAGGACCTGAAGTGGCCTTCCCAATCTGTCTTCAGGGGAAAGGGAGAACTTGTCAGTATTGTTTGAAATGTATTAATTACTTTCCTCACCACTGTAACAAAATACCTGACAAGAAACAACTTAAGGGAGGAAGGGTTTAATTAGGCTTGGAGTTTAAGAAGGGACAGAGTTTATCATGGAGGTGCCAGCCACATGACTTTCACAGAGAGGATAGAGGAAGCGGAGCAGGGCCTCAAACCCACAGCTAGTGATTCGATTTCTCCTACAAATTTCTCTTGGTTTTGCCGTCTTACAAAACAGTGCCATCAGCATTCAACCAAGTGTTCCAACACACAAACACGTGTGGGATATTACATTCAAGCCAGGATGGTAAACTAACTGCCTGGGAAAAGGGCTTCGTAAGGCACTGGTCATTATTTTTCCCTTTTTAATCCACACAGTGAATATTTATGGGGTACACTGTGATACATACACATGAATGTAGGTGACATAATTGGCATGTCCATCACTTCAGACATTAACTGTTGGTGCTGTTTTTGAAACATTCGATGATTCACGCTGTTAACCATAATTTCCCTACTGTTACATAATACTAGATGCACCTCCAGTGTCATTCACTGCTCTCTGTCCTTCTTCCCCACTCTCTGTCCTTTCTCTGGTAACCACTATGTGACCCCATCACTTTGAGAGTCCAACTCTTTGGCTTCTACACTGAGTGAAAAACCTACGGTGTTCGTCTTTCTGTGGCTGAGCTATTCAGCTAAACACCATGTCCTCCAGAGCCAAATGGCAGGATTTCATTCATTTCTATGGATGTAAATAGCACTCCATCATATTCCTGAACCACATATTTTCCATGAATTTATCTGTGGATGGATACCTGTTGATTGCACATCTTGGCTTTTGAGAGCAGAACTGCAGTAAACCTACATGCACAGGTGATTTAATTGCCTTTGTATATTTATGTGCTATTGGGATAATTCGATCCTACAGTTGTTCTGCTTCTGCTTTTGTGCGTAACCTCCATGCTATTGAACATCATAGTAGTGCTGGTTTACATGATCAGGATCCACACATATGTAAATCTCCCTTTCTCCACATCCTTGTCATCATCACCATCATCATCATCATCATCATCATCATCATCATCATCATCATCATCA
>NW_026588752.1:17444037-17546752 GCF_907164565.1 Psammomys obesus | reverse complement strand
CATCATCATCATCATCATCATCATCATCATCATCATCATCATCATCATCACTTTGTCTTTTTATTAATACCCATTCTACTGGGGCAAGATGGCATTTCATGGTGGTTTTGAGTTAGATTTCCTTGATGATGGCATTTCTAAAGGGGGATGATTCCTAAGGTCTGTTGGTAGGCATCATTCTCAGAAGCCCTTTATTTCTAACCACCACCCTGACCTTCTTCAGATGAAGTCTTTATTGTTTTATAAGCCCTTGGACTGTGACAGGTGTTGGGGCTTACAGTGATGAGTGGCAATTTTACTTGCTTAATACATATATATGTATCTATATATAATTTATTTTTATGTTCATTCGTGTTTTGACTGAACCTATGTTTATGTGGGGGTATCAGAAACTCTGAAATTGGAGTTCTAGACTGGTGTGAGCTGGGAACTGAACGTGGGTTCTCTGGAAGAGCAGTCAGTGCTTTTAAGCACTGGGCCATCTTTCCAAGGACTTTTTATTTTAATGTGAGTACTTATTGATTATTAAGATATTCTGGGTAATGTTTGAAGCACTTGGATTTTATTAGCTTATTTAACTCACTTAGCCCTGAAAGATACCTGGAAAACTTACTCTTACCATTATGGGACATATGGGGAAACTGAGGTATCTGATGGTGAACTTTTGAAAAGGTTCTTTTCAGAATCTTGGGACTTTAATGATAAACTGTTTTAGTTTTTGTTTTTTTTAATTTTAAAATATTATTTATATATTTATTTATTACAATTTGTTCCCTGTGTATCACCACTGCAAAGTTTGGCCATGAGTCTCAGTATCTTCTTTGATACCCTGGTGGGTAGAGTCTTTCAGAGGTCCCCTGTGGAAGGCTCCTGTCCTGTTCCTCTGTTCCTTTTCTTCTCCCACATCTGATGTTTGTCCTGTTCGTCCTTCTGAATGAGGATTAAGCATCTTCCCTAAGGTCCTCCTTGTTTTTTAGCTTCTTTAGTATGGTAAACTCTTTTTAAATAATGTCATTTTGGTGAGGTCAAGAAGCCCTCACATTTTTAACGAATCTTTTCTGATACAAGTTCTGAGAGTCCAACATGATATCAAACTCATGATACAGCTGAAGATGGCCTTGAATTTCTGATATTCTTGCTTCTACCTCCCCAAGTCTGGGATTACCGGTATGTACCACTAAGCTTGGTTATGCAGTGTTGAAGAGCAAGCTCAGAGCTTCCTTTACGCTTTGCCAGCACTCTACCTAATGCGCTAAACCCCCTTCGCCCACCCTTTGTATTTTTGTAACTTATATCTGGGTTGACTATAAAATTTCCTTACTGAAATGTATTCGGTAAGGCCATTACTTTAAAGTCTCACTGTCTGCTAATGATAGCCAATAGGTACACAAGTCTATTGAGGATTTGAAATGTGGCAAGTGCAAATTGAAATGCTGTTAAAGGTAAACATGATACACACCAGATTTCAAAGATTCTTATGGAAAAAAATGTAAAAAATAAAAGCCTCATCAAAGTTTTATGCTGGTTGTATGTTGAAATAACAATATTTTGGATCTATTGGATTGAATAAAAGTATTTTAAAAATTGATTTCGTGAGCTATTACATTTTAATATGCCTACTAGAATTATGTGACTCCCATTGTATTTCTATGGATCAACATTACTTTAGTATGCTTGAGATTCTTTCAGTTGGGGATGTATTTTTCTCTTTTTAATGCAAAGAAAAACCTTACTTAGTTTGGTATGAGGATCAGGTTCTTTTGATATGCTTCATTTAATTTGTATTTATTAATAGGGATTCCATCCATCGGATAGCCATGACTTGTTTAGTGATTGTTGGAAACTAGTTAGAGGCAGCTGGAGTGAGCTGAATCAAAGTTCTATTGTTGTAGGGGAACAAGGTCATCAACTTGAAATTAATCAACGGATTTCAAATCACCAGGAAGGGGTATTTTACCCTCAGCTCTACAGGTTCAGCATGTAAATTGCTGTTTAGAGGAGAGCCTGTAGAATCAATCCAGCCTTTCTCCCTTCAGAAATTAAAAGCAATTTATTTTTATTTTTGGCAAACCCTAGAAAGCGCTTATACATCCAACTCCTTCTCCACACCACGTGTGCTGCATGTTTTTTAGACTTTTGAATAAAGAGGTGGAAAAATCAGTTGCTTTTGGGTCTCATAGGATTTGGAGGAGACTCCTCTTGGTCCCTGTTAGGGAGCCCATCTGTCCGCACCTAATACATTTTCCTTCAAATGAGTCAGAAACTTCAAAGCTAAACTTGGCCAAAGGAGCACTTATCATGTGGACTCCACCCAGAGCCTTATAAATCATCCCCGGATCACACCAAACTTGGCCCCCAAACTGGGCACAGATTTTCCAATCTGGTCCTGGAGTTTGCCAGAAGGCAGGAGGACCACAGAGATGTGTGGGATGCATCTGGCTTCCATCCCAACTTCTGTGGTTAGTCAAGCTCGTCGGGTCTGAGATTGAGTATACACACAGCCCTGTAGGTGAAAGACATTAGGCCACCTTGAGAGGTCCTTTTTTTTTTTTTTTTTTTTTTTTTTCCGGAGCCCTACAGAAAACACCTCCACAAATAGCTGTGTCCTCTAGGAGATCCAAAGATGGCTTGTAAGCTTGTGCATCACAAGAGCCAATTGCCTGTCCCGAGTTCTTCACAATAGCAATACCATTAGGATAACAAATCCAAGCTGGGTCCTGAAAGGAATTAACTTTTATTTATTCTTTTTTTTTTCCTGACGGATATGTACAAGCTTTTTGGCAAACTCACTCTTAAGTATAACAGGAGTGTCTCTTGTTTGATTCTAGTGCGGGCAGTCTTAAGATCTTTGTTGTTGTAGCTGTGGTTCTTAGCGGAAGGGAATGATAATGAACGGCATTGTTTAACACTTTGCTGTCTTTGGGTCAGTGCAACTTATTTCCTAGCCTTCGTTGAGGTGCACTCTGTCACAGAGGATTTGTCTGACTTCAGTGTGGTGGGGAGCAGGGCGGGGTTGTACACAGTCTTGTAATTTCTACCTAGGATATCCCTCCTCAATAAGCTGCCGTCTCTGCATAAGGAGAGATCTTTGTTGTCAATCTACTTCTTTTTGCTTTTCTTAACTCCATCAATTGTCACCTGAAAATGAAATAGAAGGATTCTTGGAAACAAAGAAACAGACTTTCCAGAACTTCTTAAAGTAGAGTCATTGCGTTACGAAAGAAAGTTTTCTCCAACTGGCTAGGTGGCAGAACAGGGGGGTAGGAGCTCCCTATCTGCATGTTTGAGCAGCTTAATCAACCTCTCTGTGCCTCAGTTTCTTCATCTATAAAATAAGAACATAAACAATAGGATATAATGAGATATAAAACTTTATCCTATAGAATTTCATGTGGCACAAATAAAAGAATACTGTGACCCAATTAGCATCGTCTTTGGACCATCATGAGTTATTCAATAGAAGGAAGTAGGTAGTCAAGGTGGAGATGAACGTTCTCTTTCTCCATCCTAAAGCTTTTCCATGTGGTGGTTTAAATAAACACTGTGAAAAATGGCACATGTGAGAGTCGCTTCCACAAGCATCTTAAAGTACAATGCACATATAATTACTAAGAAACATCTCTTCTTTAAATACACTGTTAGTTGAAGTCAAGTAAATTTGTTCTCAAGTGTGTATTTTATTTTCTTTGTTTCTTCCCTCTCCTTTTCCCTCTTCCTGCCCTACCTTCCCCCCCCCCCCCATTGTGTATGTGTGTATGGCCATAACCATTATTAAGTGTCTTCTACACTTTACTTTTTGAGACAGGGTCTCTCACTAAACCTTGAGCCTGTTGGTAGGCTAGACTGTAGGTTGAATGGCAAATGGCCACTGAGCCAAAGGATCCTTCTGTTTTTGCTTCGCCAGTGCTGAGATTATAGGTATTTTTTGTTGTATCCGCCTTTTACTGTGTGTTCTGAGGATCTGAACTTAAGTCTTTTTGATTGCATGGTAAATATTTTACTGACAGAACCATCTTACCAACCTTCAGTCGGTATTTTAAACATGTAGAAACTGTGCAAAGCATTTTTAGTTTAGACAGACATTAGTTGTCATAGTACCCTAGTCACAACCTCTAGACTCTTCGGGCTCATTTTTAATACCGCAGTTGACCAGATGTCTTCTGTGCAGACTCAAGCATGCACAGGGGGAGTGAAGGTACTCTTGACCTTTTTGGACAATATGATCATTTGGGCAGTCTTTGTGGCCCTGCTGCTGCCTACTGGAAAAGAAAATTCTTCTTTATGCCACGGACAAGTGTCTTAAATATTTGAAGATGGTAATTACCCCTTCTGGAATATTTCCTTCTAGGCTGAACATACACCGTTCCCTCAACCTTTCCTTATGTGGCTGGAAACAGCCTGTAAGCAAGAACCTCATGTTCTAGTTATCTGTTGCAGTGTAATAAACCTAACGGGCTGTGGTTAGAGGCACTTGCCTCATATACACAAGACTTTTAGCTTTGAGCCCCAGCCCCAAACAAATACAACCCTTACACACTTAAAACATTTTTTAAATAGTATTTATTTATTTGTTTGTTTACTTATTTATTTATTATTATGTGTAGTCAGAGTACAATTTGCAAGAATTGATTCTTTCCATCTACCATGTAGATTCCAGGGATCAAATCTGTATTGTGAATGAACCTTGGTGACAAGCATCATTTCCTGCTGATCCATTTCAATCGCCTCTAATAGTTTATTATCACATGCATTTGTTCTATACGTTGTGATAGTATATGGAGTGATAATGTAATAACTACGACTTGCAAATCTGTAGGCTGATTGGATTCATTTAGGTGGTTCTTACTTGGGTCTTTCAAGGGTCCATTGTAAGATTGGTGGCGGGACTGGGTTGGTTGTTTTTCAAAATGGCTTCATCACTTAATGTCTCTGGCCCCTGGTCTGGGATGATTTGAATAGCCATAGTCTGGAGTCATCTATGACAGACAGGGATCTACTTTTCCACAGGGCCTCTTGATGTGTTTTTGCTTTCTCACAGCATAGTAGTCTCAGGGAAGCTGGACCTCTTACATCTCTAAGAGATTGACAGTACTTTCAGTTCTGGGCCTAGAGGTTGTTAGAGAGCCAGCCCCATTTTATTGATCATAGAACCCACACAGATGCAAAGGGAAGGGATATGGGTTTGGAAGCACAGGAGCAGGAAAAAAAAATTTATGGCCACCTGACCCTCTGCTACA
Source organism: Psammomys obesus (assembly GCF_907164565.1). Taxonomy (NCBI): domain Eukaryota; kingdom Metazoa; phylum Chordata; class Mammalia; order Rodentia; family Muridae; genus Psammomys; species Psammomys obesus. The sequence goes on along the minus strand of NW_026588752.1, from coordinate 17,541,515 downwards.
AGGCCTCCTGATGATAATGTCTAAAGTCTCCTCTTAAAACGTGACTGAAGGGTCTAACATAGGGAATGGGACATTATAGCCTACCAGGCTATTGAAGAGGACAGGAGACTTTTTTCCCCCCATCTCCTGGCTGTTATTGCAATTTATAATCTCCTAATAGCTTTTCTAATAGCTGTCACCCTCCGTGGGTGCCAACGTATCAGTCGCCTCACATCTGTATTTCACAAACTCTTATTAGGCTGCTGTCTCCTATTTGTATCAATTCCTTTGTGAATCAAAAGGCAGAATTTGACTTCCGTTAAATGGAATTTTCATCCTTTTGGAGTAAGGTGGCTATTGTTTAGACAACAACTGTCTTTAGGACACACACACAAATTGAAAAGCGCTGTCATAGCTCAGATGGGGTTTTGTAGCCTTTTTCTTGCCCATTTACTGTAGCTAGAGCGAGTCTCCACAACACATATAGGCTTGTGCATCAGCTTCCTGTCACTGTGAGCAAATATCTGAGGAAGAAAGGCTTATTTCAGTTAAAGCTTCAGAGGTTTCTCTGTCTGTGGTTGGTTGGTCTCGTTGCTTTTGGTTCATTGGCCAGGCAGAACACCTTGGTGGGTGTACCGGTGTGGAGGAAGTTTATTAGGCTCTTGGCAGGAAAGCAGCCAAGGAGGGAAAAGGAAGGAGGATGGAACCCTACAATCATCTATAAAGGCATCAGGGCTAAAGATTTCTATTAGAACCTGCTTCTTCAAGGTTCCAAATAGGGCCAACTTGGAGACCAAGCATTTAATATATGGTCCATTTAGGGACATTCCACGACAAAAATAGCAGAGACACTCAAGGTATTGTCCTCAGAAAGAGGTTGGGGCTTTATGTTGGATTTCCAGGGGTTTTGTTTGTTTGTTTGTTTTGTTTTTTTCAGGTGGTGGCAGTTCCAGTGTCACTTTTAAAGGCAGGAAACCAGTGTTTTTCATTTTAACATTCTCAACTTGTTGATGCATTAGAATGTGGCTTTAAAAAACAAAAATGATTCTACATCTGGTGAGCTGACTCACGTGATAAGGGCTGCTCTTGCTACCAAGCTTGAGGATCTGAGTTCGAGCTCTGGAACCCGTGTGGTGGAAGGAGCGAACTGACTTTCACAAGTTGTCTTTTGACCTCCACACCTCCATGCTGTGCTGTGCATGGACACACATCTTCCTTCCACTATATATGTGATAAAGGTAAAAAAACAAACAAACAATTGATCATATTTCTAACACCCTTTCTGAGTCCTTGTCTTAGTTTTAATTGGTTTTCCACAGGAATCCAGTATACCTAAATACTGACAATTCTTCCACCTGATAGTTTGCATGCATTGGCTCTTTTATTGACTTGTCTCTTTCTAGTTCAGCTCTGCATGATTGAGTCAGGGCTAGCTTCTGACTTGAAAGGAAACATTCTGGCTTTTCTTCCTTGTGTATTCTGTTTGCTGTAAGTTTCTGTTTTGAAATTATTTATCAGGTTAAGGAAGTACCTTTCGTTGCTCCATTTACAGCTTGTGTTTTATGTTTTATTATTCTTATTGCATATTGACAAGTCGTCACTGAATTTGGGAGGTTCAAAGTGATATGATTTTTTTTTCCTTTTGGGACAAGGTCTCATTGTGCAGTTCAGGCTGGCCTGAACGCAAATTAAATACCGTACTTAGAGACTGTTGCAGCAATTTGTCGTGGCCGTGACATAGTGGTGTGTGACATATCAGTGGGCTCTTCCTGTTAAACAGAAGAGTCCTGTTTAACTTGGTGATGCCAAGCCAAGGCAGGCAGTCACAAACAAAAGCAGGTTCATCCTCCACCACGCGTCACTTCAGAAGACCTCAGTGGGAGAACAGTTGTAAGTTGGCCAAGTGCAGTTACACACCGCATGTACATACATATACATTTGCAAAGAACCTGTTGCTGTATCCATAGCTGTACCTCCTGAAACATTGTGCACCAACACAGCTGTCTGAAACCTTGTTGAGTTCTAGAATCTTCCAAGTTAAATTTTGTTTCTAGAGAAAATGAAGCTTTTTCCTCATTGGGGATTTTCTCATCCCAGGATATCAGAGGTGCTGGGGACAGTCAGTACAGCTGACAATCTCTTAGGGACTCTGTAGCTTGCTGACAATGATCTATTTTCAGCAGTTATTTTTAAGACACTGTATTCAAGCCTAGCAGGGCTTAAGCTACCCTTTCTATATAGAAATAATACTGATTTTTTTGGAAATACTTTCAAATTTTTCCACATACTGGTGCATTTCTGAATTGAAAAATGAGAGCTTTGTGACTTTTTGATTTTCTTTATTCACCAGCAAATGATTCTAAGTATTTTTATAACTGTTGCTAAACTTTGTACCTTTCCTCTTCTTCCCTTCTTTCCACCAACCCTTCTTCCTCTTTCCTTTTTTATTGCTTTCTGCTTTTTTTTTTTTTGTCTGTTTTGTTTTGTTTTGTTCATTTGTTTTTTTTTTTTTTTTTAAGACAAGGTCTCATGTAACCCAGGCTGGCCACAAACTCACGATGTAGGAAATGCTAGCCTTTAACTTCTGAATTCTGCTTTCACCTCCCAAGTGCTAGGATTGCAAGAATGCACTTCCTTTCCCTTCCCTTCCCTTCACTTCCCCTCCCTTCCCCTCCTTTCCCTCCTCTTCCCCCCCCTTCCCTTCCCTTCTTCCCTTCTCTTCTTCCCTTTCCTACCTTTCGGCAGTGGTTCTCCACCTTCCTAAATTTGCAACTTTTTAAATACTCATGTTATGAGTTTAAGTCCTCATGTTTTGGTAAGTTATCTTATTGCTATTTTATAACCATAATTTTCCTCCTGCTACCAATTATAATGTTAATATCTGATATACAGGATATCTGATGAGTGATCCCTGAGGGGATCAGGCCCCACAGCTTGAGAAACCCTGTCTTGGTGTCTCATGTGACCAGGTTTGCTTTAAAATTCTGACCCTCCCGCTTCTGCCACCTGAGTTCTGGGGTTACAGGCATGCACAACTGTTTTATCTGGTTCTGGAGTTCCAACCTGGGGTGTTACAAATGCTGGCAAGCCTTCTCCCAACTGAGCTCCACCCCCAGGCTTGTGCTTAATATTTGGCGAAACTTTACTCACTTAGTGCTATCACTTGGTCTTCGCTGTGGGCCCTGAAAGTGGAAGGCCACCTCATTCTGGGATGGCCGTTGAGGATTAGGTTGAAGGAACAAACAGTATCTGCCCTTATGCTGGTGAATACTTGGTTTTTCTTTCTGATCGGAGCGTAACTATATAGACTAATCATGTTCTGAATGCTAATGCAGATAAAATGTTTTTACATTCATGCAAATTATGCTGTGCTGAAGGGACTAAAGGGAGCCAGCTTGGCCCTGAAGGGAAAAACAGAGGCAGCAATTTCAAAGGCACTTGAACAACAATACTAAAATAAAATTAATTAACTCCCCTTTAAACAAATTCTTTTAAGTTTTCATGGCAATTTGATCATGTGTGAAAATTCTTGGCATGTCTTCTACAGGAAAGACACGCGTTCACTGTGAACTTTAAAGTTAAGAGGAAAAGGAGAGACCTGGAAGGAGAAAAGGGGGGTGCTATTAACCCCGAGCAAAGCAGAAAAGCACTGCAGTTGCAGGATGTGCTAAAAGGCCCTAGGGAAGACTCCAAACCATCTAACGCTGTAGTTCTCAACTGTAGGTCGAAACCCCTTTGACAAGCCTTTAGCTCTAAAAAATGGTTACATTATAATTCACAACGGTAGCAAAATCACAGTTAAAAAGTGCAACAAAAATAATTTTATGGCTGGGGGACACCATAACATGAGGAACTGTATTTAAAGGTAGCAGCGTCAAGAAGGCTGAGAACCACTGATAATGTTAATTCCTTTGTAAGTTTCCTCATAGACCATCAAGAGATAGGATGGGCAGGAACAGTTGTCCCAGGTGTACAGTAAATGTTTGTGGAATATATGTGGCTTGGGGTGGTCATGTGCTAAACAGTAGGGAGAGGATTTGCTGAGTTCTGGAACAGTTCAGCGCTGCTGAGAACCTGAACCCTGAAGAGGGACTGGATCATTAAAAGCCAGAGATATGCTAGTAATCTTTGTCAGCCTACATGGAGAGAGTTTTAAAATTAAATTCCATGTATTTCCAATGCTTGTTTTGGTTCTTCTGTTTGTTTGCTTGTTTTCCAGACAGGGGCTTGCTATGTAGTCAGGCTGGCCTCAACTTAGAATGTACACCAGGTGAGCCTCAAGCTCACAAGCATTTTGAACTTCTTGAATACTTTTGTTCGTCGGCATAAGCCACCTTATTTAGGAAAAGTGGGTGCTATTACTCAGAAAAATCATTTAAAAAATATCTCGAATTCCTTCCTTCTACCCTCCCTCCTTTTTTTCCTTTCCTTTTTTTTTTTTTTTTTTTTTTTTTTTGAGACGACAGTCAATATGATGCTTAGGTTGGTCTTTAACTGTGATCTTCCTCCTTCACCCTCCCAAGTGGCTGAGATGACAGATCTCTGGTGCCATACTAGGACTGGAGAAGTTACTTTTGAGGAAGTCTGTGGCTGAGTACCAGGATGTCAGTGTCCAGCATACACAGAGAAAAGCATAGATTTGTAACCTTTGGCTAAAGCTTATAAAACTTCTTTTGAATTGATTTGGAATCATCTGACAGACAGTGATGTCCTGGAATGCTAATTTGTATCTTTGGGAATAGTGAAATGCAATGCAATGGACCAATCATCAGGAGATCTGACAATATAAGCACTACTTATTTTGCAAGCTTGTTACAAGGTTAAAATGAAACAAATGAAAATGTTTTATACCCTGCTTTTACACTATGAGTAAGTCTCATTACTTGCTGAAGGTTATAATGTTCTCACACTTAGTGTGTGGATAAGAATTACTTGTGGTGTTTCTTAAAAATGTCTATTTTCAGCAACCCACAAATCACCAAAGCCTTAATACTTTTCCCACTCCATAACTTCTACAAATCCTGAGTATAAACCATATCAGTGCGACTGAAGGACTGAACTCATGAACTATAAAGGAAAATTCCTATGGTTGGTAGCTGGAATGGACCGCAGTGACGTAGTGACACAGAGAGTTAACAGTGCTAAGACCATATTGCTCTGGGGGATAAGCTGAGTCCTAAGTTTGAGGCTTGAAGGTTTGAAGGTGACCTTGCTGGGAAATGGAAGGTAAGATCACCAAGGTATCCATCTTTCACATGGCTTTCATTCTTAGGCAGACTGAGGAAACATGTAACCTAGCGCTATCCTTCAGGTTTGAGTTCTACTGGCTTGTCCTTTTGCAATGTCACATTCCTTACATCATCTTCAAAGACAGAGGCCCTACAGCTAATTCTGAGTACCTGGGCTAGTGGAACTGAGGCATGGAGGGCAAAAGCCAAGATATATTTCCTTTAAGGGCTGTTATCTCCACTAGTATCTCTGGGTTCCAGGTATCAATCCCAGTTGTCTCTGGCTCCAGTTCTCAATCACATCTTTAACAAGCTACAGCAGAAAACTAATCTTCTAGACACTGACAGTGCAAGCTACAAAAAGGAAGTATGTCCAAATCTTTGAAAAGTACCAATTCTCATGCTCTATCTTTATTCCAACAAACCAAAACAGTTGAGGATGTTGGATCAAGAATATGGAATATGGGTTTTTATTTTTATTTGTTTGTTGTTTGTTTTTTGAGTTAGTCTCACTGTCCTGGAACTCACTGTGTAGACCAGGCTGGCCTGTAATTCACCGAGATACATACTTGCCTCTGCTTCCTGAGTGCTGGGTATGTGCTAACCATGCCTGGACAGGAATCTTTAAAATACACTGGGGAGGAATAAGATTCAGAGGCTATTGGAGGACCACTGGGAAATTCAGCTATGTCATATTCTCAAAATTAGCTAAAAAATTGGTCACTGTTGGGTTTTATTTTCATATCAGTAGGTTAAATCCATTGAAGATACCTGCTAAGAAGAAATTCCTTTATCTTCCCTATGATTATCTGGGCTTCCTATGTTTTCTGATTTGAATTGAAAATGAAGTCGCTTGACTTTTTTTTTTTTTTTTATCTGTTCTGTACGGATGGAAAAAAGAAGCTAAAGAGAACAACCCCTCCCATCACCTCTACCACCAAAGAGCAATGCTACTAAACTAATGTGGAGGTAGGTTTAGTAAATGGAGCTGGCATTCTCTTTCCTCTTCTGCCACCTGCTTCAGTGGCCTCCCCAGAGTGTGGGTGCTGAGTCTGGTGAAGTTAGAGAGTCTCCCTTATCTTGTTAATTCATCGAAGTCAACATGGTACATAATGGGTCACGGACACAGATGGTGACTTTCTATGCTGTCTATCTTCGCTCTTTATTGAAAACCTTGTCATCACTGCCCCAGGTGTATTTTTCCCTTCAGAGGAATGGCAGGGAAGGGACAAGTGTTAGATGAAGGTTGCAAGGAAACAGCCACTGGGAAGGTTTCAGTCTTGGTTTTCCATCTTCGCTTTCTTTGATGCCATTTTATGCATTGAACCGAACATGAGAAGGGTTTGCTTTTGAAAAGCCCGTGTAGGAAAGAGTTGTTTTTCCTGCTTTGAGCTGTTCAGCCATCTGTCCCAATTTCTTCCTGGTTTCCTGTTATTTTCATTCTGCCTTTTATAAAGATTAACATTCGGTGCAACTACATATTCTATTAAGCTTGTCTCCTCACTACTTTATCTCATTAACTGCTTGATCACTGTGAGTAAAAATAATCTTCCATTAAGTCACAACTTCAAACGTGCCTGAGACTTAGATCAAGTAAGCCTTCAACAGCTTAAAAAAAAAAACAAACCACTCTTTAAATCTAAGAGGTTCACTTCAAAGGCAAACTGATAGTGTTCTCAGCCCAACTGACAGGTAAATAGTCATTTGTAACTAAAGATATGCAAGTGTGGAAACATGGCTCAGTCTGGAGATTGTAGTTTCCCATATCTTCTTCTCTAGTTAAGGCAGTTTAAAGCTTGTCTCTGAGAGAGGTTGGCTAATACAACATCCCACAAATAGGTGGGTTGTATCCCTAAGCAAACACCCAGCCTTCTGCTATGTTCCACCCTGGTCATTCTTTTATTTTCAATGTGTAATACTTTCTTCAGGAGTATAGAAGATATGCAAAAAAAAAAAAAAAAAAAAAAAAAAAAAAGTCAATAGTCAAGTTTTATGTGTTTGGCTCTTTACTGGACTGCCTTTCCATTACCCAGGTACCTCTCTTTCTCTGTTTCAATGAGCTTCCCCTCACTATAACAGACAGCTGATATAGTCAACTTGTAAGGGAGAAAGTCTTATTTTAATTTGGGGGATTCAGTGTATGATTAGGCAGACCATTACTGGGAAAGGGCAGGATATCATGTTGGAAGGCTGTAACATAGTGATGTTGACACTGCTCATCTTAGGAAGAGAGAAGAAAAGAAAACGCCTGGGTTTCACCATTTTTTGATGTCATGATGCCAATGGCTTAAAGACCTCCTGTGAGGCCCCACCTCCTAAGTTTCCACCATTCTCCCACAATGCCACACTAGCGAACAAGACTGGATCTATGGGGAACATTTAAGATTCAAACTATGAGCTTCATTTTTCATGCATCCGTTTAGAATCAGTTGACTCTTGGGAATCTCTCTTGATGTCCCAGACTTACTTGTTACACGAAGGAGGTTTTCAGGGCTGAGTGGAATTCTTCTACGTGTGAGTGACCATTATATCTTTTCATTTCTGTGGTGTTTTTGTTGTTGTTGTTGTTGTTGTTGTTTTGGTTGTCCCACTAGATCATGAATTGCATAATGGTAGGGTCTGCGTTACCCAATATTTCACATGATGCCTGAACATTGTGCTTCTCTGTGAACTTTAGATGACTTATGTTTGCAGGCTTGTAAGATATTCCACAGCAAATATAAATTATTTCTGGTCAGTGTTATGGATGGGATGCCAAATGTCCACTTCAGGCTCATGCTTTTGAACACTTGGTCACTGTTGGTTGGTGTTATTTTGACAGGGCACTGGAACCTTAAGGAGGGGAGGCCTGGACAGAGGGAGAATGTTGCTGGGAATTGGGTCATGAGGTTTATAGTTTGATGCTGCTTTGGGGCTGAACTCTCTGCTTCCTGTCTGCTGAGATGCAAATGAGCCACACAACAGTCTCCTACCACCATAGACCCAGAAGCTTAAGCTATTATGTTTTCTTATCACGAGGCTCCAAACCCTCTACACTGTGAGTCAAAACAAATCTCTCTATTCTTCAATTGCTTCCGTTAGATGCTATATCATAGTGACTAGCCAGCTATTGTTTAACTTTGCAACTGCTTGTTGGCTATTGAAATAGGCTGATGAGTGAGCGCCTTGAATTGAAATGGCTTTATCCACATCTTTGCTTCTTTAAGGAAGTTCCTAGGAAGATAATCAATAGACAGTAGACATCAGCCATTTAGGTCCTTACTGAGCTTCACAATGGTATCGGTTATTGGAGAGTTTGTGGCAGCAGACAAAGGTAATCATTTCTCCTTGTCACTAGAGAAGTTATCATAGTTTGTTTTTTCATCAGTTCCTCTATTTTTTCCATAAACTACTGTTACTAATAGTCTCTGTCCCCCTCCTTTTTTTCAGTATTTGTAACAATTCTGAAAATTTAGAGTTTTGCTCAGTCATTTTATGTAAGTACACACATATATATTTCTAGTCATATACCTATATTATTTTTAAATAAATTGATATATTGTGCATTTTTACAAATAAAATTTTTATTCCACAAGAGAAAACCTTGTTGTTTTGTGTCTTTTATATTTATAGTTTCCTATACTAAGATTATAGAAAAAATAGTTCAGAAAAGGCAAGGAGAATTTATGTATCTACAGAGTAAAATAATTAGATTAATCCATAATACATGCTTGTGAATGATCAGTTTTATAGTGGGAAGAAATCTACTTTCATATAATGCCTCGCTTCAGAATATATTTCAAATCAAACCTAAAAGATATAAAAGAATTAGAAGAAAATACACAGTACAAAAATGTACGTGAGTCAGTGTGCATGTAGTTTCAAGGATGACCAATACATTGGACAACCAATACATATGAACAATGAAAACCAAAGAAAGATGCTATCAGCTTGAGAAAATGGTAGACATGGAAAGGGTTTGAAGGAGGGTACCAGGAGAAACTGGAGAGAGAAAGGGGGAAGGAAAAGACATAATTCTGATTCAATTAAAATATATTGAAATATATATAAGAATTACTATGGGCAAAAAAAAAAAAATCCTTACTGTTAAGGTTTTGGGTAGGTATTTTCATCAGAAATTTCCCAAGTGGTTTGATATTGAGTGGAAGATTTAAATTCTTGCTGTCTGAACTTTATCTCTTTTCTAAATGTCATAACAATGCTTCTGCGACTTACATGGCAATAAGCAGTATGGTGAAGAGATGAGAACTGGCTTGGACTTAGAAAGAAAGTGTCCAAACATGATTTCATTCCATCCCAGAGTCATCTTGGGAGATACTGTCTACCTGAAAAGTGGTTAGCAAAATCCTTTCACTATCGACTTCACAGAGTGGTTCTGAAGATTGAATCAAGCAGTTCTAAGCAGAATGTATGTTTGTAGAATGCCATTGTTACAGTTTTCTTTCCTGTTGCTGTAATAAATGCCATGACAAAAAATAAAATAATAATAACTTTACACAGAAAAAGGCTCATTTGGCTTACATTTCCAAATCAGTCTGTCACTGAGGGAAGTCAAGCAGGAACTGAAGCAGAAACCATGGAGGGTGGTACTTTCTGTCTAACTCATGCTCAGATAGCTTTTTTCTATAAGCCATGCTAAACTGCCTAGGGAAGGTGCTGTCCACAGCGAGGGATGTGCCCTCCCACATCAATCATCAGTCAAGGCAGTCTCTCACAGATATGGTTGAAGGCCTACTTGATGAAGCAAATTTTCAGTGGAAGTTCCTTCCCTCTTCCCAGATGACTCTAGGTTACATCTAGTTGGCACTAAAAACTCACCAGAGTAGCTGTTTCCATAATACCAGCCCAGGATCCTTTACACTGGGCAGCCTGTTCCTATTTCACTTATAGAAACATTTTGTTGTTGTTGTTTTTCTTTTCTTTCTTTAATTGGGATGGTTACAAGACAGGGTAACCTTGATTGGTCTGGAACTAGCTTTGTAGACCAGGCTGGCCTCAAACTCACAGAGATCTTTCTGCCTCTGCTTCCTGATTGCTAGGATAAAAGGTATGCACCACCACTGGCTGGTAACAGAACTGTTATTTAAAGAACATTTTTACTTCTGGTTTTTCTCTGAAAATGGCTAACCTAATAGATTTGCTTGATAGGTTATATATTATGATGATTAAGTGATTAAGGGCTTTGACTCTGGAGTTCTAACGAATTTAGGTTGAATCCAGGTTCTGTCATTTATATCATTGTCATCTTGAAAAAATAATTTAATTCCTCTGTTTTATTTTTTTTCCCCATCTTTGGAGAGAAAAAATAATAACAACTGTGTCAGTAATCAGGCCTCTTTGGTTATGTCATCGACTTTTGTTGAAGCAGAAGACAGTGTAATTAATCCATTTCAGTATCCATGTCTGCACAGAAATCTCTGTATGTGTATGATCTAATCATGCTCTCAGGGGTAATTTGTATGGGGCAGATCTAGAGATTCACATTGTGATCTGTTCCTTCCTTCCATTTGCTTGTTTTAGGCTCAACCATTTAGTGGAAGCAAGAATTTTATTTCTGGTGGGGATAATGGTATTTTATCAGCACCAGTTCTCTAATTTAAAATTAAATACCTGAACGTGAGCAGCCATGATGGTAAGCTTAAAAAGAGAGGAGGTGGTGGCGGATTCGGGTACCAGAAAACAAAGAAAGTGGAGAAGTCCAAGATCTTTAAACACATCAACAAGAAGCCAGCAGACTGCAGGCAGTTCTCTCACTGAGGAATGGCCTTCCATCTGGACTGACTCTCCCTAATTTCCCCTCTCTCTTTAGAAAAAGAACTTTTTTTTTTATACCTTTATGATCTTCTTGTCTTTACTGTGATGACAATATTTTATTTTTAAATATTCTCATAAAACAAATTATCTCATTGTTAAAAAAAATTAAATACTTCACTGATTAAAACAAACAAACAAACAAACAAAAAACCATGAGGTGGATTTGAAGAGGTGCCTTAGTGATTAAGAGTGCTTACTGCTCTCTCAGGTTGAGCACCCAGGTTGAGCAGCTCACAACCATTATAACCCTAGCTCCATGGGATTTGATGTCCTTTGTGGGTACAAGAATGCACAAACACACACACACACACAAACACACAATCATATTTCACTTAATACAAAAGACCAATCCTGTTGTGTCATGAATAGTCGTTCTGTTATTTAAATCCTGTCATGTTGCCCAGTCCTGACTACAAGACACTAGGACTGTCTCTCAGACCACTGTCATGTGACTGAAGAAAGGGAGGCAGCGGCTCCCCAGAGGAATGGGTGGTGCAAGCTTCATTCATGGTTAGAAATAGCAGATGCATTTTTTTTTTGTGTGCCGTTGCCTGATATATTGAAGGTATTAAAATTTTTAGGAAGGAAAAGGAAAAAAGTTAGGCTTTGTTATTTATAGTATGGTATTTGTTCCGAGGCATCTCACAGAGTCTCCTTGAGAACTGTGGTAGTTAAACAGCCTTTGAAGGAGTTTATTGTAAACATCAAGGAAAGACCTCCAGCAGGCCACACCATAAGAGGATTAGGGGAGAGAAAGGAAGCCCCTTTCTTCTCACCTGGAGCTATTCATGATAAATGCTCACTTCAGTGATGGCTATAGAAGCACCGTCTTGAGGTTCTGACCTCTCTTCCAGTCAGAGGAGGTGTCTTGAATATGTTTTAAGTGACATAAGACAGAAACTCCTTCCCGGTTCTTCCCATTGATTATTCTGATATTCTCAGACTTTCTTTCTTTTTTCTTTTCTTTTCTTTTCTTTTTTTTTTTTTGGTTTCTGCTACGGCTCATTTTTGTCTCTTTGTGGGCTTTTCCTTTCGTGTTGTCTTTAGTTACAGAGATGGAGCTCAATATTAATATATGAGAAACGGCGTTTAATTTAGCATTTTGGCGTGTGGTATATTGTTGAGAGTGAAAAGAAATGTGTGTGTATGGGGGGTTGATCCTTTTGAATAGAATCATGGGAACACTTTTCTTACAAGCATCATCAACTTAGAGTTGAGCTTTCCAACTGGCATACATCATCACAGCAAGCAGTCGAACCTATTCAATATAACCAATTACTCTCTCCTTAAAGACAGGTATCTAGAGACATAACAAATCATGTACAGCAGGATATATTTTTGGGGTAATTTTACTTAATTATCAACAACATCTTGATGTACTTGTCTCTAAAGCCTCTGTGAGGAAGAGTTCAAGTGAATAAATAGTCGCTGCATCTCATGATGTGATTTGAATTTCTCCACCTTAGTTGCTTAAGGATGACAGCCTAATCCAGTATCACTGAACCTAAAACATATATCTGTATTTCCACGATCCCTGAGAGTTCATATTGTAAGCTCTGATGGAGCTGATGGAACCTTAACAGAGCTGGAGTTGTGGAGGTACGTGAGAACACAAGACTCACTCGGGAGGGAGATTCTAAGACCATCCCTGCTACAACAAGGATGCTTGAGTTTGTGCCAGAGGGACACGAGAAGCAGAAACAAGGGACATTTCAGGTTTAAAAAAAAAATGGTGCCTACCAACTCCTCCATCACTTAGATTCCAGAAAAAGAAAACAAGCTCACATATTGCTTAAGATATTGTCTGGATTATGCTCTTGAGACAAGTGGGCAAATAGAGCCACCAAACAAACTGGAAAGTGGCTTCTACCATCCTAGCACTGAACGTGTTTCTTTGCTGTGCTTTCCTCCCTCCAACCCCCCTGCCCCAGCAGCTGGCTTCCCTCCCCCTTCTTCTGTCACTTGGCTGCTTTAGTTATAGATGTGACTTTTATTTTCCCTTTTCCAGATGGGCATGTTTGGAGTCAGTTCTGCCAGGGATCCTGTACAGTGAATAACCAAGCTAGCATAATGCAGTGTTACCCTGAACCCCAAACTCGTTTTGAGGTTGGTACATCTCTGAGGCTGAAGTGCATGCACATAACACTCTTCTGATGCTATTCAGGGAAGACAGATGTGGGCATAGAATCTGTTGCTATTGGAGACTTTTCTGCTCAGGCAGAACGATGCACTGTAGCTGAAACTTGGATTTTAGTATGAAAGATGATTGTTACTGCTCTAGTGCCACTGATTAAGGTCAGCCTGAGACATTGCTGGGGAACAATTAGGACTGCTTTCAAAGTCTATTTTTTCCCTCCTGACTTGAAAGTGGGGTATACCAGGAATAAATGTAGTATATTTGGTACGGATTGTATCAGTTATCTAGTATTATGCACAGTATCATAAAATAATATGATCACCATTCATTACTTACACTTTTGCTATCGGGCCTGGCTCAGCTGGGGTGGCTCATCTCTGTTCTATGTGATGCAGGCTGAACTCCCTGATAGATATGCAGTCAGAAGCTTGGTTGTCATCACCTTTGCAACTTGCTGGAGCTCTAGTCCAGTGAGGTATAGATCTCTTCCCCTGGCTCCTAAAGAGAAAAGTCTGGGTTTCTTATATTATAGCCATAATTTCCCAACTCTATCATAATACCCAACCCTCTTAAGAAATATTTCACTTCCTTCCCCTTTATGTATTTCTAGGGGATATGTTATTAATGTTCCCAACTAAGACCTTTCTTTTGCTATTATGCTGTCTGCCAGCTGCTATAGTCTTTGCCTGCCACTCAATGTACTCAGCACAGTAGACCTGCCATTACGGATACCTCTGATTACATCCTTGCTTTGTACCAGTACTCGGGACCATCATGTCTCTCAAGCAGTGTTTCCTTCTGCAGAGAGATGGGAACAAAGCTACTTTCCCCTTAGGGTGAGACATTAGGTATGCCCTATGTTAGGACCAAATAAATGATGATACACACAGCAGATTTTATATGAAAAAGGTTTTTAGATGGAGATGAAGAGAGAGAAAGAAGGGGAGAGTGAGACATGATAGGGGGAAGAGAAGGGGGTGCCCTGACAGAGAAAGGGGAGAAGGCAAGAGAAGAGAGGGCAAGAGAGAGACAAAGTGGTGGGTTGGTCCTTTTAAGGAGCAATGTAACCATACCTGCTACCTGGCGTGTGTGTGTGTGTGTGTGTGTGTGTGTGTGTGTGTGTGTGTGTGTGGTTACATCATGACATCATAGGTTGCTAGGCAACCCAGAAGAAGGCTACCTAAATAAGGACACCCTAGGCAGAGTTGCTTGTGTCCTCATTTTTATCTTCTTTTGTTCTTTGTGTGTTCATGAGAGGCTTGAGAAGAATAGAATGGATTTGACAGAATGGATGAACTTAGTCTAATAGTATTCATTTGATGGAATTTCTCTTGCTGTCTTTACATTTATGGTGAATCTTCCCCAAACTTCTAAAATGTGACTCATGCACTGAGAGCTTATTGAGAGCTGTTGTGTTTTTTGATAATGATTGTATTTTAAGGGCTCTGACCCAATCATCGGGTTAATTTCTCAATGAATTAATTTGGTGGTGCTGTTGGAAGGTGATAAAATATAGGAGAAGGAGCTCTGTTGGAAGAGGTGGGTGGCTGGGACTGTTCCCTGGTCCTGTCCTTCCTCTGCCTCTGTTTACCATAAGGCAAGCTGTCTCGCTCCATCACAACCTTTCTCTCATGATGGTCCAAAACGTCTGACTTGGTGTCAAAATAAATCCTTGTCCCTTTGAGTTGTTTTCTCGGCTAGTCTGTAACAGTGATAATGCGTCTAATGCAGTTAGATGGGCTTGGACTTGGTTTAACTACCCCATGAGGGCTTTGCTTTATTCAACATCCCTCTCTTGAAGCAGTACTATGGTTGAAGTGAGGTTCCACTTGAAAAGTGAAAGTGAAGAAAGGCTACTGGATGGGCTGATGGAGGCCGTGGGTGGGGCTAGTGAGAACCCAGGCTCAGTTTAGTCCGTTTCTTCGTTGACTAATCCTGCTCATCCTAAGAAATCAAAGATATCCTGTGGGGGTAGCAGCAAGTTACTCCATATGGTGTTCTGCTCTTTCTCACCCTTTTAATTTGGCTCATTGTTCAATCTTAATTTGCAATTGTCACAGCTGTGATTACATTCCTCACGTTCCACCAACTCCAAAAACCCTTGAATCTGAACTCTTGGAGGCTTTAATTTTATTTTTGTTGAGAAAGGTTATATTGTCACAGTGGTTAAAGCTAGCACTTCAATAAGGGAAAACATTTTTTTTTTTTTTGAAAAATGTAATTCTAATTTAGTATTAAGCCCCAGAACAGGCCGAAACCGTGGAACCTCAAGAGCAGGGGAGCTGACAACTCAGCCATAATCAAGCTAACTGAATTGGACGGAGCAATGTGAGACATAATTAGCAATTCCGTTCAGCGAGCTGTCTCCTGAAAAACTTAAAATACCTTCCCTGCCTCATGCATATTCAGTGCCTCATTTGCTATTGTTTTTATCCAACAGGTTGAAATTCAAAAGGGGAAAATTCCGAGTTGTCTGTCTCACTTTTATCCTCCACCCTCTTCTCTCTTTTGCAGGAGCCCTCTCTTCCCACAGCCAGTCCCATTTCAATACCACGGGTCACTCCCGTGCCAACTGCACATTGACGAATACAAAATACTCGGAGCACTTTTTTTTCCCTTTTGTTTGCACCTTTGTCACCCCTTCCTCTCAATTAGATACACTGAGCAGGTAGGTTTGCCCTGGGGAATTATGATCGCTTGATTGTTGTGGTCTGGCTTCTGAAGGCAGGGAGCTGGAGTGGGGAATTCCATCTTCCACATGGCTGCTGGGTCGTGAGGAGGTTCACGCTGAACTGGAGATTGATTGATGATCCTAGGCTCTCCCTCCTGATCTCTGTCTACCCGGGTGGCGTAGGCTATCACTCTCTTTGATGGTGTAGGCCATGGGGCTGCTGTCTGTGGATGTGCAATGAGACCTCGGAGGTAATGAAAGGGGTGGGGGAAAAAAAGTCGAGCACTTTCCCATGTGTTCATTGTATTGTCCGGTTAGCTGAGCCTCGGAGTTCTGTACTTATTAGCCAGTTTGAGTGGCTATAACAAACTACTGTGAATTGGGTAGCTTAAATGACAGAAATTTATTTCTCATGGCTCTGGGGGGCTGGGAAGTCCAAGATCTAGGCACCGGCAGATCTGCTGTGTCAGAGGGTGCGCTTTCTCATCTGCTGCTGATACCTTCCTACTGTATCCTCAAAGTGATGGGGATGGGGAGGAAGTGATCTGAATCGGTCTCTTTCTCTGTCCCTGCTTCTGTCTCTCTGTCTCTGTCTCTCTTCCTCATGGATTCTAGGGGTCAAACTCAGGGTTCACAAGTACTAGGCGTGTGTTCTCTAGCACAGAGTCACACCTCTAGCCTTCATATTTCTCTAAGGAAGGACACAAGCCTCATTTAAGTCTGGGTCTAACACTTTCCAAAGGCCCGTTCTCTTAATATGTTACATTGAGGGCTACGGTTTCTATGTGTGACTCTAGGAGAGGGAATCACAAACATTCATTTTATAACACGGACTGAGTTTCCTTAGGTCTTTCTTAGTGCTTCATCAAGTAAGATCACTGATCACTGCTAGTTTACAGGCAATCCAGCTGGTCTGCCTTCAGGGTCCTACTAGAGTCAAGCTGCCAGGTGCTCCAGGTATGTGCAGGATAAAAGGACCCGCCCGCCAGCACAGCTCTCTCTGTCTCTGTCTCTCTGTTATCCAGCTTCCCTCTGTCCCCACGTTTTCTCCCTTTGTCCTTCTCTGCTCTCATGTCTCGGTCCCTGTCTGTCTGTATCCCTGTCTACGTTTGAATCATCCACCTCCACTTCTCCCAGAGGCCCTAATTCCTCTCCGGTCCCTCTCACCCAGATAAATTTCCTTATAACAGATATGTCGCGCGGCCCAGTCGTATAACAATGACCACCCTGCGTTTGGATATTGTTATGAGGATTGAGTAAGACAGTGTACAGGGAAAACTCTAAGTGAGGGTCTGACACATGATGCGCAGTAATCACGCCTTTTAAAAGGCCTCATCTTAATTCGTCGCATCTCAATTTTCCTCTCCTTTCCCTTTGCCACGTGACTTCAGGAAATGTGGAGTGGGCTTTATAAAAATGTCAAGAAAAACACATTATTTTCAATCTTTTTCCCACCAAATTTTCTTTTTAAGAGACACATTCTAGCAACTAATAAATGCTGACTTAACTGTTATCATCTGTGTCCTTTCATGTTAGTAGCAGGTCGAGGTGACTGGCCAAAGGCATAAGGCAGTTAAATGAGAAATAAGGTATTTTTATAATACCAAATTCCTGGGAGTATCATTGTATTTCCTCACTCAAAATAACCTTCCTTAGCATCTTAGATTTTTTTCCATTTGGGGAGCATTAGAATTAAGAAAAAAAAAAAAAAGTTGAAATTTTTGTTTGCCAACTTGAATGCCGGAAGTATTGATTTTCATATGTTATTTAAAAGTGGTGCAAGTATCAAGTTAAGGCACATTCAAGCATGTCAATATTTTAAAAGCACCTGGGATATATTTGATGAAATGAAATGATTGAGGAAGATAAGTTTGATAGGGGTTTGAGTGAAACAAAAGAAAGATGGTTAGCATTGGTATCAGTCAAAGAAGAGAAGACGGAAACGTGGCTATTTGCTGGGCTCATTTTTCCAGACAAAATTGATGTCTAAGAGTTCCAGGGTGAGATGTTAGTGTAAAGACTAGAGTAACTGGGTGTGGTCATCAACTGTTTCCTGGGAGCAGATCTTGCTGAAAGCATACCCAATCCCTCCAGGATTAGCATGGCGCCCTGTCTTCTACTTGTTTCCCAAGCAAAGAGTTTGCTTCTCTCAAAGGAGTGTAAACTATTTGCATGGAAGGCTCACTGCACATACTTATTATTTTATGTGGCCTTACATAGTTTCTAAGACTCACCCTTCCTAAGTCTTAAGCCAGAAATAAAGTCTTAGACACTCGACACAAAAGGACAGAGAGAATTCACCAACCTATCTTCTCTTGCAGTCTTCTTCTGTTTCTGAATCTGTTAAGACATACAAGTCCAGGACTTGGACCCACTATTCTCACCAGGAGAAAGGGCTTTCCAAGAAAGGTGAAGAAGAGAAGCCTTCAAATATGAATATTGAATTCTAACAATGAGTAGGATGAAAAGCTGGATGAAGAAAGAAGATAGAATGACTTGAAAGTTGATCACTTTTCTTCTGTAGAAAATTAGGACCCTGAATATGTTCTAAAACGTAGTGTATTTTACAAAGGTGGGGAAAGGGCAGAAGATTTCTGAAAAATCATGTCCACCTTGACTGCTCAACCTTGGTTGGATCTTTGCAATGTCTTCTTTAGGTATCTTCCAGGCAGAAGTTTGCTATTCAGTCCTTCATAGTGAACTGAAGGAGCCACCGTTGCAAAGAATGGGTACAAAACAGTATGCAGCCATTTGAGGCTGGATGAAGGAGAGGTTGGCACCTTGTTAACATTGGAAAATACCAGCCTTTGCATGCTCAAGTGAAACCTCAAAGTGGTTTTGAAAGGAATTAATCTGATGTTTCTACTTTAACCACAGAGAAGCCCAAATCCAGAAAAGTCTCTGCAAAAAGTATATTTTGTTGACAGCTTATTGTATTGGGGTACAACCTCCTACAAAAATCTTGTCTAAATCCTCAAGAATGGTGAAAATGAATGATACTGTATCAAAGTTGCAGAGGTGTTTGCTACATGGCCTTCAATTTTTTTTGTTTCTTTTTTTTCTCACATTTTTTTTAAAGCAGTGAGTCTATTGAGAAATCTTATTAAAAATCACAAACTGAACAGCATACTTTTTTTTTGAACCAGAAACAGATTTTAAATGACAAAAAAAAAAAAAAAAAAACCTTCCTTTAATCTTTTTGTAACATCTTGACAGTTGTGCCAGAAGATGTCTGCTTCTGCCTTCAAAATATAATTGCTTTTGGTCTGAAATAATTCATTTCCCACTCTTTTTCCTCTTCTAGAAAACCTTGCCCTTTCAGCTGGATATTTTTTCTTAATTTTGTAGCTCTTTTTTTTGAAGGGCAAGGGGAAGGGTTGTGGAAACCAGGAGGCTAAGAAGTCCAGATGAATGTCGTAGCACACACACTTTGTAAAGGAGTAACGGAGGATGCAGAGACTTTTAGGAAGGTGGTGAATAATGAACACGTTTTGGCGTGAAAATGAGGCTAACCTTACAGTTTTGAAATATGTCAAATCCTCAAAGGTACTTGACCTTTGATATCTACTAAAACATGTTTCTATTTAGTTGTCAATAACTCAAGTGCTCCTATCACTTTAAAACTATTTTAACAACCGAGGCCTAAAGATCCCTAATCTTGTGTTTTCTCTCAAGTATCACTTTACATATATAGGAATGAGTATCATCAGAT
This sequence comes from Psammomys obesus, assembly GCF_907164565.1. Classification (NCBI taxonomy): domain Eukaryota; kingdom Metazoa; phylum Chordata; class Mammalia; order Rodentia; family Muridae; genus Psammomys; species Psammomys obesus. Next base: position 17,521,974 of record NW_026588752.1, on the reverse strand, counting down.
TTCCATTAAAAATCTGCATTCATTCACTTTCTACAATGAAACACTTCTGATCAATAGCATATATCTTTTAGGAATAAAAGTAGGGGACATCAATAAGAGATTAGGTGGAGTTAGTGGGACTTGGGGTTTAGGCATCAGTGACAACCCATTACTATAAAACAACAGGGTGCCATCCTTCTAATATATAAGCGTATGCCTTTAGTCACAAAGTAACAAATGGAAAGACAAGAAAGAGAAAGAGAATGGGTTGTTATGCATTGTATACCTAACAGTTCTGGACTGTTGCAAACTCCTGTTCTTGCCTGTGTCTAGAAGCTTTGTGACTGTAAGTAAACCTATTTGCTGTCCTTTTAAACCTTTATTTTGATGTGTATGAGTTTTCTGGCTGCATGTATGTCTGTGTATCACATTCATGTAGTGCGTCAGAATGCCTTGGAAAAAAAAGCATCGAGTTCCTTGGAACTGGAATTAAAGATGATTGGGAGCTGCCATGTGGGTTCTGGGAATCAAACCTGGGTCCTTTGGAAGAGCAACCAGTGCTCTTAACCACCGAGCCATCTCTCCAGCCCTTCTATTAGTTCTTGTATGACTCAAGTTTGTCGGTGTTTTTTGTTTGTTTGTAACCATCATCACCAGAGAGAAGACCATGCCAAGTACATGTGTCCTTAACTCTGTGCTGCCCACTTCCTTTCGGATTTGACCAAAGAACATTTTTTCTGCACTTTTCTAACCACTTGAAATAAGAGAAAATGCAAATGTAGAAGGGAAAAACTGTAGTCCCAGTCTCTCACACTCTTGGAAACTTGATTAAGCACAATGTTGTTTCTATCCTAGGCATGGGAACTTAGTTCCTGACAGTCACAAATGATTTACTTCCACGGAGGGAGGACCCTGAATATAATTGTAAAAGGAAGAATTCTGTTTTCTTTCTTTAGGAAAGGGTGAGCAAGAAGCAATTCACACTGTAGACTTTGTTTGAGACAGATATAGGACTTGCTGCTCCCTCAGGATGAAGCTGGACCTAAATTCTAATCCTTAGGAACACTGCGCCACAAAAATTCTGAAGAGGATCACTGGTATTTAAAATGAATTCCACAGTTCATGCTACACATTATTATGGCATCTAAGGGCTTTTCAATGGGATATGAACAAAGATTTAATCTATTAGCTGAGATCAAGACCCAGAAGTAAGTCACAAATTTTCTTCCTTAGGTTTTCATTCTTCAGTCACATGCCTTGATATTCCAACCCTCAACCCATTCTTCAATAGCTCTTCTTCTTTTTCTTTGTAATTTCTCTATCTCAATTCAAGATCTAAGCAGCTTCTCAGTTTTTGTTTTTGTTATTTAATACTATAGGTCCTCCCCCAAATATGGAGTCTATTCAGTCTTCAGGGTCTGGTTCCTGGCAGTAGTTACCTTGTACTGCTGTTTCTAATTCCACTCTTCCTTCTTATGAGTATTCCTTGAATTTCTTTTAACATTTGGAGATTCAAGTAGTTTCATACAAAACTGATCTTTTTTTTTCCATATTTTATTAGGAGATTTGGTATTTCTGAAAGGTCGGATTCCTCTTAAGATTAGATACCTTTGTATTTTAGTCTGGAGACAGCTCTGCAAGGTTGGAAGTAACATCCTTACTTTACAGATAAGGTCACAAAGATCTGCTTAACGTATGTAACCAGTAAATTAGAGAGTTACAGATTGAATGCTGGTCTATCTGGGTCTAAATGTATTTATGCTCTTTCAGTACGTGATGCCTTAAACTCTAATATTTACTTAATATCTGCAATCATGCACCATATCAATACAATTTATAGAGGAATTCTAAATTGGAGTTTGCATAAGAATTGAAGGCAGGGTTGGGCATGTGGCATACGCCTGCAAACCCAGCGCTTGAGACCCTGAGGCAGAAAGATTGTGATATTTTTGGGTGTGGTGGTATTTGCCTTTAATCCCAGGATGAAAGAGGCAGAAGCAGGTGAATCTCTATGTGTTCAAGGCCAGTCTGGTCTACATAGTAAGACCCTGTCTCAAAAAAAATAAAAGAATAAAGAAATAAAGATACACTATGAGTTAGTTGGAGATTGGCAGGTTGGCATAGCCTACGTACTGATATCCTGACACACACACACACACACACACACACACACACACACACACACACACACACGGAAAGAGAGAGAGGGGACCTGAAGATTCTTAGCTTTGTGAAATATGGTGATGAGTGATTCTGTGGTCCTGTCAACACTGAATGAGAAATGATGTTGAGATTGATTGTTAATGTCTATCATGGGAACATGATGTCATAACTTTGCCAATTATTCATAATAGTTATGACTTGCAGAGTTACTCAATAACAAAGACAAGATGATATGATATTTATGAATCATGGTGTGATGAAAGTCCTGAATCAACGGCACATTTAACTGTGGTGTCTTGAGGAATTTACCCTACCTGTCTGTAATTTTATTCTTCCACTGGAGATATTAGTAGATGTTTTGTAGTTCTGTAAAACTTCTAGTGGTTTCGGAAAATTTATAGCACAGCATTTATTTTTACATATTTACATGTCTGTGTGTATGTATGTATGTATGTATATATTTACATATATTTTCTGTCTATGTTCTTGAACTTGCTATGTAGACCAAGGTAGCTTCAAACTTACAGAGATCTACCTGTAGCACAGCATTTAATTTTTGCCAAACAGGGTCTTCTGGAAGTACTAGATATTAAAAATAAAAGTAATGAGGACAGAAGATTAGTTTGACAGAGCACTTACTATCTACTAATTTGTTTCTTTAAGCTTAACTCTCCAAAGATAGGTTTGGGCTATATTTCACAGTGAGCTAAGAGAATACTTTCTAACTTGTTCCCTGACAGTTTCCTTTCACTTCCTTCACATTAGAAGTATTGGTTTGGCTAATTGTCTTAGTCACAAATGAACACCAAATATTGCACAGGAGACTCTGGTCAGAAGTCTCCAGCCCACCACTGATGGTGGCAGGAGACAGTTAACAAAAATAGGGCTGAGTGTGACACACCTAAGGTGCTGCAGCAGGCCGTCAGGCAGAGAAAACCCTGATGCTTGCGCTTTGCTTAAAGATGATAATGCTTTTACAGACACAATTTCTCTGTCTAAGCTCCTGTCCTGAGTGGTAAGAGGAACATGACAGAGATTGGGGAAGGGCTGAAGCTGAGAAATGAAGCCACAAGCCGCTGTTTCTCGTCCCAGTTCCATTAGCATCACGCAGTCAAGTGCTCCGGTATCCTGAGTGTACTTCGCTAGCTTGTAATTGCCCTGTGCTTCAGTCAAGAGATGGGTAATTGCTCCTATGGGCCATGGATTTCCTGCTAGCTGCATCTGATTGAAACCAGTCATTTATTGTGTTTAAGAACCCCAGACTTGCTGCAGTGTTTACAGATAAACCTTCTGTGCAACAGTCATTTACTCTACCCAGCCATCCATATATTAAAAATATTACACACTACTCCTTTCTTTTTTCTTAAAGACAGAACAACTGTTTTTTTTTTTATTTTTAGTTTGATTAAATTCCAGAACGTGGTATCGATGCACTGACTCGTTTCCATGTTATATTTTAAATAAAGCTACATGTTTTGGACTTAAGTCCTACACTAGAGACATTTGTTAATGGCCATACTACTATAGTTGTAGATAGGAACTTTGGCAAATACAGCTGTCAGCTCATCATTCCTGCTCATGTCCTTGGAGTGTGACAAAAGCATTTGTTTTTTCATCAGCCGAAGGAGGACTATGTGTTTTCTAATTTTAATGACACTAATTTTAATGTCTTCACCGCGCACAGCATGTGATGCTACACGTTCCACACAGGAGTTGACACTTTCTCCTCACACTAAGATTTTCTGGGTTTCCATTCATCCAGTCCTATGAAAATTAGGATTTAAGGCTTTGAGAGCAGTTAGATGTTTAAAGGTGATTCAAATCTGTCTAGGGGATCTTGAGGCTTTGGATAGAATTAATGCACCTTTTCCTGACACTGGTATTGTATTCTACTTGTTCTCTTTATTCTTGTGCCAAGAACAAAGGAGCACCCAGGGGTAAACTGGTTGGAGAATAATGACTAGGAATAACATCAGTGCCCTGGATTTGTGAAATCAGAAGTTGTCATCCTTACCATGTCTCCCCTTTTAACTTCCCTGCTAGACCTGAACACATGGTTTCAGTTCATGAGTAATTTATGCTCTCTCTTTAGGAAGGCGTAGGATCATCTGGTAATCTTGACATTTTTGTACAATGTCTAGTGTGATTGTCAGAAAAAAATAATGAATACATCTTCTTTCTCAGCCAAGTGAGCATGAAAGATTTCCATTATTAGGGTAAAGTTAATTTATTCAAATTAAGAGAAGAAATTTTTTTTTTCCCCGAGACGGGGTTTCTCTGTGTACTTTTGGCTTTCCTGAACTCCCTTATTAGACCAGGCTGGCCTTAAACTCACAAAGACCCACCTGTCTCTGCTTCCCTGAGTGCTGGGATGAAAGGCGTAAGTCACCACACCCAGCAAATTGTGACTTATTTTTATTTTCTCCACTCAAAGTGCTGGGGACTACTTGCCTCTACACAGCAAACACTGTACAGCTGACGTAGCTGTCCCTCCAGCCCTTTAACTTTGTCACCGTCTTCTCTTGCTTGAACTCTGTCTTCTCAATCCATGTGGAGTTGAAGGATTTGTTAGACTTCTTTGTGCTAAATCCAAACCTGAGTTCCTAGCATCTCAGGCCGAGACTACTGATCTGCTGTCTATAAAGTAATGTTAAAATTAGTGTTTGGAGCAGAAGAAGTATACAACAGTTCTCCTAAAGCAATTACTTCTCAGTAGTACATGGATCCATTGGGGTGTGTGTGTGTGTGTGTGTGTGTGTGTGTGTGTGTGCATGTGTTTTCTGTAGGCAGTGGATATAAATGGTGTAGGTCTGGGTGATTAGCAACATTGAAATAGGATGAGGAAAAAAATATTACCACTTCCCCTAGCCCACTGAAAGGGGGAGTTCTCTTCCCCTGCCATCTGACCATAGCCTATCAAGTCTCATCAGGACTGCCTGTATCCCCTTGCTCTGGGGCCAGGCAAGGCCAAATTGCCAGGGGGAAGTGATCAAAGAGCAGGCAACCATCATTACAAAGCAGCCCCTGAGCTGCTACTGGCTACATCTGAGCAGGGGGTGTAGGTCCTCTCCATGCATGTGCCTTGGTCAGGGGAATGAGAGAGGAAGAGTGAGACAGGGAGGAGGTAAGGGAGGGACCTACAATCGAGATATAAAATGAATAAATTATAAAAAATAAAAAAATTTAAGAAACAAGGATAGAAATTAAAAAAGAAAAGTAGTACACTGTGATGGTGTGATGTCAGAAGCATTTTAAGTGGTCCAAATTTAGCCTATCACTTTATAAAGTCATAGTTAAATTTACAAAATAATTGCTGATAAAAATTGAAGGGGCAAACATGAATGAATACTTCCTTAGAGGAAGAGTGGCTTGCTTATGCTGAAACACTTCCTGTTGACCTTATGAGGCAGCTGTTTTCTTACCTAAGGAGAGTGCAGAAGGTCTGGGAGGTCCAAGAACTTAGTCAAGTGCTTACAAGAGGAACAGCTAAGATGCTAACTCAACCTTGCCTTTTTCATGGAGTTACCATCATTTGATCTGGTCCTTGTACCTTAGTGCAGTTAAGCATAATTTGATTGACCAGTGTTTAGTTTTAAGCCGAATTCTTAGGAACTTTCCCCCTTATTGATTAATCCAGCTGGTACTTGTTTTGGTTTTCCCATATGTCAGCCACCAGTGCATATTGAGAATACAAAGATGAATGAGACATTCTACCCACCCTTGAGAACTTTTAATGCAGAGAGCTGGCATGAAAAAAAAAAAAAAACTTACGATTTTTCTATTAGAACCACCTTAGATGCATGTCCATGTCTCAAGGGTGAGACAAAAGAGGCCAACAAATGACCAGTCCAGCTTGAGACTCATGCCATGAGAGGCAACCCACCCCTGACACTGCCTGGAAGTGGCCAGGACCCAGAGGCTGGATAACTCAGAGACCTAGGATAGAAAATGATTCCTAGTGATATCTGCAATAGTCATAGTATGGTGCCCTTACCCAATCATCATCAGAGAGGCTTCAGCAGAGACCCACAGCAGAGCTTGTGGAATCCTGCAGAAGAGGTGGAGGGGGAAGATATTGTAGGAGTCAGATGGGCAAGGATACCACAAGAAAACCCATAAAATCAACCAACCTTGGCCCAGAGGGGCTCATAGAGACTGAACTGGCAAACAGGGAGCCTGCATGCGACTGACCTAGATGACTGACCTGTGTCTCCATGTATGTTACAGCTCTGTAGCTTTTTCTTTTCTTTTCTTTTCTTTTCTTTCTTTCTTTTTTCTTTTTGTGGAACTCCTAACAGTGGGAACAGGGGCTGTCTCTGACTCTTTTGCCTGTTTTTGGGACCCTTTTTCTTTTACTGATGAATGGCCTCACCCAGCCTCAACAAGAGGGAAAGCTGCCTTGTCTTACAGCAACTTGATATGTCGTGGGAAGGATGTGAATAAAAGGCCTAGAAAGTGTTAATAAGCAGCAGTTTTATCACTTTGACTTTTTAAATCACCACGATTTCTTTCTGCACTTTCACTTCTGACAGTGAAATTACCTCCATTCTTGGAAGTGAAACTTCCAAATATTATATTTTCATTTACCCATGTTGGAGGCTGAACCGACATCAACACAATCACTCTTTATGTTACCTAAAACAGATTCATTCTGGAAAATGAAGCCTTGTTGGCGATTTGTGAGTCACAGGTTTTAGCTTTTAGGGTTTTAGCATCCTGTTCCAATATTTTAGAAACTATAACCCAGTCCTTGAGGCCCATAAGTGGGGCCTGTGATTTGGGAAGGGAGAACACCGTATTCAGGCAAAAATACTCATACAAAAAAAAATATTAAAGTTTCTACTATTTTGGGGATTGGTATGCAAATGCATGCATATACTGATACCTTCTATTCACTTTTGATATTAATCAGAATCTTTAATACACATATACCTCAGCACATTCCCTGCTACTTACCCACTGTCTGCTGGAAGCAAATAGCATGTCAAGTAGCATGATGGGTGTTCAATACTGATATTTATGTGCAATTCCTGTCCTTAGGGAGTTACGTCCTTGCTTTGGTTGAAAATCTGCTGTGGACATGGAATTTCATTGCTTATGTGTGTTTTTTATTTATAGAAGAAAGATTGTAAATTGGTTATCCTTCACCATTACTCCCGAGAAGTGCTCTAAAACAAGATGTAATTGCTAGGCAAGGTTGTAGTAAATATTTTAACAGGGAAATGCAGTTAATCATTAAGCATCCAGTTGGGTGTTGATTCAGCAGTAATTCTCCATGAATATCCACAGTTGAGATTTTTTCTTTTTCCTTGCGCTGTCTAAAGTGAATTTGGAAACTTGCCGTGTTTGTCTTCAAAATCTTGATATGGGGGGATGCTTTTGGGTTTCTAAGAATTTTGTGATTCTGCTCTGTGTTTCTTTTTTTATGGAATAGCCTTCCAAAGAGGAGGTTGGAAGGAAAGTAGCTTCTAAGCAGTGTATTTGACACAGAAATTCCAAACTCAGAAAGTGCTCACTGGGGTGGGTAAGCATTTAGTTGGTCCAGGTTGGTTCTAAGATATTTTGAAGGGCAACTAGAAGGGGATATGGATGCTTCCTAGGCATCATTCTTGGGCTGCCTCTTATTTGTGCTAGCAAATATGTCTTCTGGGAATAAAGAATCATGAGACTCAAGATATCAGGTTATAAATTAAAAAAATTAATTCATTTAAAGGAATCTATGCCAAAATCCTTTCAAAGTTTCAAAGGTCCATAACTCTCTCTCTCTCTACTTAACTTATATCTTTACATATGCATTTGATCTAGTTTTTGTTTTGAAATATTTAACTGCTTCATGTTGCTGTGTTGAAGAGTTAAAAGAGAGTTACAATTTTAACTTGGCATTTTAGATCATAATTTTAGGATTAGGGTTAATTAACACATAATTGAACAACTTTGAAGGGAAATAGTTGTTTTGGGTCAGACTTCCTTTCAGGAATAATGGCATTCTAGATCTTATATCTATTTGCTCAGGGTTGAACCATGTCTTCACTTAGTGGGGCTTATTGATATAGTCCACGGTGTACTTATAGATGGTTTGGGGGAGGACATCTTTCAGTTACTCTTTCTCTCTCATACTTCTTTGCCCATACTGAATCCATGACTCAAAAAAACTTCCACTTTGGCTTTCTTCTTTTTATTCCTGAAATCCAAGATTTAAAAAAGATGTCATCATCTTTCATCTTAATGTTACAAGCCCAATTCTATCTGTTGAGAAACAGAATACTATTGCCCTCCTCTCAGGGTCTAGGGTACATGTCTTGCATATGTTAGCCCCAAGGATTAGTTTGTAGAATTTAAATTCAAAGTACCTACCACAGTCATTGGTAAACCACTTTGGAGTGGTTAGTCACTCAAGTGGTCGAAGGGCGATGATAGAAAGACCTGCCTGGCATGTGACAGGCATAAGGACCAATTCATAGACTCTAATTTCAAAATAATTACCATAGTCTTTGGAAGAAATCAGGCAGTCAAAAGATTTTATAGTGATTCCTATTTTTATGTTGTAAATTTCAAGGAAGCTTGAAATCTAGTGGAAATCTGGATAATAAATAGAATCAATCAGAAATGTCTCCTCCTTTTTGTCTCCTCCTTTTTTTTCAACCAGGTCTCATTTGGGTAGCCCAGGTTGACTTTTAATTCACCATGTAGCCTTGAATTCATGAAGATTCTCCTGCCTTAGCCTTCTGAGTCATGGAATGAGAGGCATAACCCATGATGTCTGATAAGAATTCTGATGTAGAGTGCTCTGAGACTGAAGGGACAATGATGAGTGTTTTCATCCAGCCAAATCTGTTTATGTCAGCCATGCTGTTTTTACAAGATATAATTGAATTTGCAACCAAATTTCTCACGGTTATTGGAAATCTACGAAAATTTTGCTGAAATGGTACACTAAATACAAATAACAGTAGACCTGGCTTTGTTTTTTAGGGATGCTATAACATAATCCTATAAACTAGGTGTGTTAAATAGCAAGAATGCATCATCAGTCAGTTCTGGAGACTAGATATATGATGTTGAGGTGAGAGTAAATTCATATTCTGAATGACTGTGGGGCATAACCCATTCGGAGTTAGACTTAGAAAGAAAGCCACTGCACTGTACTGATTTGTATTGGCATGTCATATGCCATTCTCCTTGAATGAGGGGGCTGAATATCCCTTTCTTATAAGGATACCTGCCATATTGGATTAGGAATCTACCCTATTCTACTGTGATCTCATTGTAATTGATAATATCTGCAAGGACTCTCTCTCTCTCTCTCTCTCTCTCTCTCTCTCTCTCCACATTATGCTCTGCCCTAACATAGTGGGAATTAAGACTGCAGTAGATGAATATTGTGGGATACAACTCAATTCATAAGAAGTCCCATGCTCGGCACTAGGTTGTTATGACTAAGTACATGAGAAACAGCTTCAATGGACGAAGAATTTATTTTGGCTCAGGATTCAGTGGTAATAATCATGCTTAGCCTGATACATTATTCTCTGGGTCAATGTTGAGGCAGAGCATCAGGAGAAAAGAATGTGTCGGATCCGAGCAATTTCCCTCATGGCAGCTAGGAAGCAGAGAGCTTTACAGGAAGGGGCTAGGACAAGACACATCTTTCAATGTTGCTCCCATTCCTATGCAGTGACCTACTTTCTCCAACCAGCCTTACCTTCTGATTTCCATGACCCTCTTTCCCCGCCCCCCCCCCCCAACAATGCCATCATACCATAAATCCTTCCACGAGACTTACTCATTGGATTGGTCAAACTCTCATGCTCTACTCACTTTGCAGTGATTGGATCCATCAGCCTTCACTCAGCTTTCAACTCATGAGCCTTTTGGGAGAGAGACACCTTTATGTAACAAACAAAACAAAACAAAAATGTATTTACGTATACTTTCAAGATGCAAAGAAGAAAAGGTGATTAACATGCCCCCCAAATGTAATATTTGAGACGTACACAGTTTTCTTGATGTAAGTTATAGAAATTCTCAAAAATCTTAATAAAATGAATGTTGAAAAAAATTGGCAATACAGGGAAAAGAAAGGGGACAGTGTTATTGGGTATTTTCAATAATCTGGAATCTGTGAGTTTTTACATCAAATTCTTTCACTTAGAGCAATCTAATTCCTACTAAAACTTCCTTGTGAGTATATCTCCATGTTTTAGACATAGAAACTGGGGATCAGCATTTGGAACCACACACATGTTGTGCTGGGATATGAAAGATAGCTTTGTAGGTGCCAGAGAATAAATTGACTCCCTTCTAGTGTGATGCCATACTAGAAAACAAATGATGAGAAGCAAACGGTGGTGGAAGCCAGAGATCATAGAATATCCAATGAGAAAAATGTCTACTTTGGACCTGAGTTAATTTAGCCAGAGTTAGTACTGAGCCAAAACTTTAGAAACAGATAATATTCTTACAAAAATTATAGTGATACTAAAGACAAATCAATTAAACCCCAAATGTACTATTAGCTACTTCCTATTGCCCCATTCACCAGTTTGCTCCCTACTGTAGAGAAAAAAAAAATAATTGAATTATACAAAGAGGTTTCCATGGTTATTTACACATAAAGTTAGATAAGGCACTTTAAACTTGACTTTTGTTGCCTTTCTTCTGTGCATTTAGCACATTCAGTTCTCTGCCCCCATTTCCCTTTCCTCTATATTCTTGCTGCCACATCTATGTCATGAAAATGGCAAATAAAATAAATTAGTTTAATTTCTGAAATTACATTATGGTTTTTTCTGCTCATGCCAGTTTGCCCAGATTAGCCCAGGCAGATGGCTGTGGGGTTTCATCGCTGGTGAGAAAAAGGGGTCCTTTCCAGAGATGAAGAACAAGTGTGGGAGAAGTGGAGTAGCTGCCAAAAAGCTGTGTGCTTGAGTTTTTGGGAGAATGAAAGTAGCGCCTCACATCAGGTTGACTCTGCCTTCTGAAGAGACAGCTCTCTGAGAGCTAGAAGCAGCTGGTTCTGGAGAAAAAGATGGCTTGAAAAGAATCAGAGGCATTATGAGTCTTAAATTATTTAAGTTCCTCCTGTGGCAGCGAACTGTAATTGCTTCCTATTTCTGTAAATATTAGCAGCTGTGAGCCTTTCAAGTTAGGCTCTAAGACAGCACTCAGCGCATCATGCGTACACTCTGTAATATTGTTAACTATCTGACCTTGGGCTGTCAGGGTGCACTCATTACCCACGCTAACCCTTCTGCTGGGAAGCTGTTGACACAGTGAACTGGTGCACTATTTTCAGCCTGGTCTGTAATAGCCCTGCTAGACGGAGAAGTGGCAAGGGGAATTGCAAGCCACCAAGTAGCAATGTCTTAAGAAGGTTGCCTCTCTGTCTGTTGCCTTTTAGTCGTTTTCACACCTGTGGATCCGCCTACAGCTGTGTTGGTGGATCCTTCATCAAATTGTCAAAACCTGTGTTCCCAAGCTACTTCATATTCCAGCTCTTACCTCTCTAATCACCATTGATCCCTCTGCCTTATGCTCTGTGCTGTAGTCATATTGCATTTTCAGCTTCCAGACTCACGATAGTCTCACTGGTCCCTTGTACTTGACCCCTGCTTGTCTTCTATCTGGAATACATCTTGCTTGCTTGATTGCATTTCCATGCTAGCTTCTGGAGGTTAGTACCTGATCTGGGAGCCTTGCATGACCACTGACAGCTAGGCTGCTCATGTCTTTTGTATGATCCCATGGCTCATATGGTGTTGTAGTAATGTATTTTGTGTTTTCACTTGCCTATGGATGGTGAATTTCCTGAGGATTACAAGAAAACCATCACTCTATTGTTGTTTTAGCTGCCAGTCCTTCGTGAAGACCCAGTACGTAGAAAGTGCTTCACAGAACATCATAATAGTAATCATTTAATTTCCGGTTGGATTTAAGACACATTCCACAAGGTAAAACCCAATCAAGCCAAGGATTTTCTTGCTATACAATTGGCATAGGCCCTGGGGAAGAACATACTACAGTTATTCTGCTAAATGGACACAGTATTGAACTGATCCATAATGAGTTATTGTTATAGCCACAGATTAATGCATCTCTCAGTCACTGTTACAGAATCTTCTACGTATAGTAGGTGGCAATTAACACAGAGACCCACTGATGACCAAGGTTCAGAGACTGCAAAACTCTCAGTCCCAAAAGGAACATTTACATTGCATCCCTTCCTCCTGAGACTCAGAGATAATTGCTGAAGGGGATTGGGAGAAGAGTGTAAGAGCCAGAAGTGGTGGATGACTACAAGAAAATGGTGATGCAGGGCAGCTGGCTACACCTTCGAGCTCACAGCAGTTGTAAAAACATGCACAAGAGCAGTGTAAGCCCAAGACAGACTTCCATGGAGAGGGAAAGTGGACCTTAAGTTTGTTTCCTAGCCATGAAGCTAGCTTTGAGTAACATTTCTTTAAGACTGTAACCCCTGGTGAGTTGACTATTTTCCAGTGGAAAACCACACATCCAATACTGTGGGAAGCACAATTTTCAGTTGATGTGTTAAAATGAGAGAGAGAGAGAGCAATCACAGCTTGGATAGGAAGTGAAGGGGTGGATCAGGGAGGAATTCAGGGAATTGGGATGAATATCATCAAAAGACATTGTATGAAATTCTCAAAGAGCTGATAATAATTTTAGTGTTTCACAAATATTTGTTGAGCTGAACTTCTCTAGGTCTAATGTTGCTGGAGCTCAAAATCAGTAGGTTATTCTAAATCTTGGGAAGCAGAGGACTTAAAATAACCCAGATGTGTGGTAGAATCTCACAGGTGATTTCAAACAGCCATATTTTATTCTTCATCTTTGTTAACATATTTGTGTGGAATGAACTGGTGTGAAACATTAGTAGGTGAATCACGATTGGTTTAAGTCCTTCTTTACAGGCTTACTCCTCTCCTTGCCAATGATTGGCTTAGAAGTTGGCACATGATGCAAATCTTGGCCAAGGACACCATCAAAAGTACAAAGGCTTTGGTTTTTATTAGCAGGTGCAGTGTGGTGATGAGTACCTGTTGTATTAGCCCTCAGGGTGCTAAGAAAAAAGGATCTTGAGTTGCAGATCAGCCTGAGCTACATTATAAGACTTTGTACAAACAAGGAACTGAACAAACAAAACTAACCACAGTAGCATAGGATGGAAGTCATTTAGGACCCTATCTCTTGGATCCTATTTTAAATTAAGAAAGATGCTACAATGCTCTGGAAACTATGAAGAAACATTCCCAATAGTGAAAGCAGCAGACAAGCATGACTAGCAGAAAGACGGAAAGTTCCTATACCCTGGAAGATGTTGAATCAGAACTGCAGAAGTAATTTTTTGTGAGGTAATCGTAGGCATCTTGTAATTTCAGCCCCCTTTTACTAGTGTTCTATTACCTAGAGCTGGAATTATCCCAACTGATAGAAAGGCTGGAAAAATGAAAATGCAGGTGTGGATTTTGATGTCAATTTTTCAAATGAGATATGTCACCCCCAAGAGAAAAGGTAGCATAGTCAACGTGCTGGGCCTGGGGTGGAATCAACTCAAATTTCTTGAGTCATGTGATTTGGGACGAGGTTCTCATGGCTTTTATTTGCTAGTCAACTGCAACAATGCATATGCACGCTCACTTTGTGTTATATGCCATCATGCTTGTTTAGGAAGACAGGGTTGACCGAAATGGCCTCTGAGTACCTTATGCCCGTGTCTTTAAACTCTTGTTCTTCATCCTTTAGTTTTGTCTTTGAAAAGAGTGTTAGCAACTCTGAGCTTATTAAAAAAAAAAAAAAAAAAGAAAAAAAAAAAGAATCCTGCACAATTTCCTCAGAAAATTTGCCTTGATTTCAAGCATGTTTACCATTGGCCTTTTTCCTCATCCAAATTTCTTGCAGATCCCTGTCTGATAGAATTTTTAAAAAAAGAGAAAAAAAGAGAAAACCCACAAGCATCTGTCTCTGGCAAGCGTGCTCATGAGTCACATCTCCTCCTCTGCAAATCCAGGCCTGGAAACTAACTGATTAAAAGCAGAACACAAAGAGGAGGCAGCCTGTTACATTTATTTTAGGTCCAGCCACACCCCCTTCCCATTCCCCAAGCACTTATTTATCCAGTTACCAGCTTATGGCAGCTGTAATATATTTAGGTGCTGTCTTCGGGTTTGCCTCTTAAGTTTCCTTGCTGCAGAGAGGGGCACCAGTGGGTGGTTTTACAATGATCCAGCATGGCTCCACTTTGATTGGATAGTTCTTGTGATATGGATGACCAGGATTCTACAAGTTGCTTATATGTGTTAATGGCTGGTTTTGGTAGTGATGGTGGAGGGTTGGGCCAGGCTGCTAGATGAGGGGCTGTCTATGATGAATGGGGATGCCTAACCAAAGTAAGGGGTAGAGAGAATACCATCTCTCCAAACAGCACAAAGGGTGGAGAAGACAGGACTGGTGATTGTTGTAGAACATAGACTTGGCTCTTGAGTGTAATCGGTTTAGGGCTTTCTTGTGTGGGCTCAGCCCCTTCTTTGATGTTACTCTTCTCTTCTATTAAAATTGATTTTATTTTCATCTGTTTTTATGTATATGTGTCTGTGTGAGTGGACGTCACCTGTGTGTGAGTTCTTACAGAAGAAGGAATTAGATCTGGAGCTGAAGTTATAGGTGGCTATCAGCTGTCCTATGTGGATGGTTGGGACTGAATTTGGGTTCTCCAAAGGGGAACAAGCACTTTTCTTTTTTGAGACAGGGTTTCTCTGTTGACAGAGCCCTGGATGTCCTGGAACTTGCTTTGTAGACCAGCCTTGTCTCATACTCACAGAGATCCGCTTGCTTCTGCCTCTCGGGTGCTTTAAAGGTCTGTGCTACCACACCCAGACTGTGCAAAAAGCATTCTTCCCCCACTCCCCATTAATTTATTTAGGTAATCACTTTACAGCCTGATCACAGCTCCCTTCTTCTCTCCTTACAGTCCCACCCTCACACCCCCCCTTCTCCCAATACCTCTTCTCCTTCTCTGAGAAAGGGAGCCCCTCTCCTTCTTGGGTACCAACCCACCCTGGCACATCAGGGTTCAGCAGGACTAAGAACATCCTCTACCACTGAGGCCAACAAGGCAGTCCAGCTCAGGAAAAGGGATCCAAAGGCAGGTACAGAGTCAGAGACAGCCCCTACTGCAATTGTTAGGGGACAAACATGCTGACCAAGCTGCACATCTGCTACATATGTGTAGGAGTCTTAGGTCTAGTCCATGCATGTTCTTTAGTTGGTGGTTCAGTCTCTGTGAGCACCCATGGGCTCAGGTTATTTTACTCTATAGGTCTTTGTATGTTGTTCTTGACCCCTTAGGCTCCTTTGATGTTTTTTCTTACTCTTCTACAAGACTCCCAGAGCTCTGTCTATTATTTGGCTGTTGGTGTCTAAATTTGTTTCTACCAGCTACTGGCAGAAGCCTCTCAGAAGACAGTTATGCTAGGCTCCTGTCTACAAGCAGAGCAGAGTATCATTAATCGTGTCAGGGGCTGGCTCTCTCTTATGGGATGGGTCTCAAGTTGGGACAGCAAGCACTGTTAACTACTGAGCCATTTCTCTAGTCTCTACTCTTTGTTTTGTTATTGTGTGACTTCTTTTTCTTGGTCTGGAATGGGTTCTTTACCTCTTCTCCATGTCTTGGTTGTAGGAAGTGGGAAGAAAAGGGAATAATGGGATTGCATTTGCTTAGTTTTACAGACATGACCAGGAAGTTGCAAAAGTCATTTATGCTCCTCTTCCACCCTGACTTATTACACAGCCATCCCTACCTTTAAGGAAGCCTGGCAAACTAACTTAGCAGGTATACATACAGATAAAACTATTACTATGGAAAGTAAGTATGAAGAGGCTGATTAGAAATCTCAGGCCCAATAGAGGTTGAGGGCTGATGTTAGAATTGGCTTGTAGCGTTGTGAGGATTAACATTTGTGTAGCTCTCAGCTCCTTATGGGATAGTTCTGGCTGCAGCAGGGTGTTACTGTTTCTTCTTGGAGTCTCTTGTTTATGTTTCTGTCTCTTCTACTGACTCCTTTCTACTTCCTGATGGTAGGAAAGGCTGTCAAATCATAGAGACTCTCCTTAATGAGTTTAGATTAATTACACTTGTTATAGGTTAATACATTTGAACAATTGTTTTTTTTGTTTTTGTTTTTTCCACAAGAAGGGAAGCAGATTGACATCAAAACATATACAATTATCCCTTGTTATCCAGAGGGGACTCTCTGGGTTATTAAAATTCATGTGTGATCAAATCTCTCACATAAAATGCTGTGGTATTTGTGTATAATCTACAACCCCCCCCCTTTAATGCACCAACTCTATATTACCTACAATTTCTAACCCAGTGCAAATGCTACATCAATAGTTGCTATAATGTATTGCTTAAGGTAAAATGTCTGTAAAAAATGTTTGTATATATTCAGGACATATGCATTTTTTTTCCTGAGTATTTTTGGTCTGTGGTTAGTTGCATCAGAAGATGTGGAGCCTCTGGATAAGGAGAGCTAACTGTGCATTCAAAATACTGTTCTGCAGAGAGCAGAACCCCAGCCCTAGTTTGGAGAGTATCAAACAGAGACATTTAGAAAGGCAGCTTGTTGCCTGGGGAGGCTGTGCTCTCCAGAGGTGCTTGTGCCTTGTTAAGGAAAAGCAATCCACCTGCTTCTGGTCTCTGTTTAAGATTCCTAACACATAACAGCAGGTAGCTTGCTCATTGCATATTCTCCTGACACTTCCACTCTCCCAGGAAACTAAGGAGGAATGACATATTATTCGTTCCCTGACAACATGATCTAGGAATATTCCTCCAAAGAACAATTCTTGATTTGTACTTTATTTTGTCCTTTTAAGAGATGCACTACAAGGGAATTTAAAAGTTGTAATATTTCATACTTGAGGGGTTTAGGTTCTATCTGTCCATTATTTTGGCTATGAATTGGTGACATTTACTCCTTCCCCTATGAATCTCCAACCTGTCCTAATAAAGCTCTATGAGCAGAGAGATCTACGCTCTGCTTCCTACCACAGATGAGTGGAAATCTCCACAGTGCTTTGGTATGGCCCCATGGGTAAGTAAGAGTTGAGAAATGGAACCGTTTACTACAACTTACGGTTGTTTAGGGGAAGGAGATCATTGTTGGAATCTTATTTTCTCACTGTGTGGCGAAATCCACAAGACCCTTTCTTCTAGAAATACAAGGAGAATTAGCAGTAAGTTGGTGTTGAATGGTCAATGGTCACCAAGTACCCCGCCCTCATTTCCTCACAACTTTCTCCTTTCTTTTGGTGCCTGGCTGATCAGTATTGCCCCTTCTGGAAATGCACCAGGTCCTTGATTTTCTAGTGCTGTCCTCACTGTGGATAAAGCTTGTGATCTATCTAACTGCCTTCATCTGGGAGTGTTCTCTAAAGAAGGGAACATTAACCAACCAGGTAGGAAAACTGGGTGATGTACTATTTTGTTTCCATATTTCCTAGTAGTCCACCATACCTAATTTCAGAACATGAACCATGAACTCTTGGTATTAAATACCTTAAACACGAACTATTTCTATGTGGATAGGAAACTGAAAGAACTTTCATGGGCAAGTTCTTGAGGATAAGGAAGAATTGAAACATTAAAAAGAGAGCAGCTGCATGCATGTAATCCCAGCGAGTGAGACAGAGGCAGTCAGATCTCTGTGAGTTTGAGGCCAGTCTGGTCTATAAAGTAAGTCCAGGACAGCCAAGGCTATGGAGAAAATCTGTCTTGAAAAACCAAAAAACAAGAAAGAGAGAGAGAAAGCAAGCAAGCAAGCAGCAAATTAAGTGGGCTGCAATTATCTGTGCTGTGTCTTCCATCCCTAATTTCTTTGATTTTTAAAAAAATATTTTTAATGAATTATTTTATTAATTAGTTTATTCACTTTGTATCCCAGCTGTAGCCCACTTGCTCATCCCCTCACAACCCCACCTTCCCTCCCTCTTCTTCTCATATGCCCCTTCCCCTGTCCAATAATAGGGGAGGTCCTCCTCCTCTTCCATCTGACCCTGGTCTATCGAGTCTCATCAGGACTGGCTTCTTTGTCTTCCTCTGTGGACTGGCAAGGCTGCTCCCCCCTCAGGTGCAGGTGATCATGTCAAAGATGGTCCCTTCATGTAAGCATTAACACCTGAGTCTAATATCTAGAACTGGGCACAGGGTTTTTTTCTGAGACTAAAAAATATTTTGGATGGGTGCAGTGGTGCACACCTGAAATTCAAGATCTTGGGGGGTGAAAGCCAAAGGACCAGTGGCTCAAGGCTATACTTGGCTGCAGAGCAAGTTTCAGCACAGCCTAGACTACGTAAAATTCTGTCTCAAGAAATCAGAACATAAATATACTACCATATATTTATTATATGAAGTGAACAGGTTTCATGATAGTTTTATTCAAATATGTCATGTACCTTGACTATGTTCACCTCTGCTACCTTCTCTTGTCCCCTCCATACTTCTTTGAGTCCTACTTTCCAAAACACTCTCCCTTTTATGTTCATGTGTTCAGGTGGTGTTTAATATTTACTGTTGGTTTATCTTTTAGTAAAGCTGCTGTTAATCATAAACAGCTGTATAACCAAATCACCACACAGAGACTGGGTTTATTTAGTTAACCTAGAACACAATGCTGGGCAATAGTTATTCCATCCTAAACCTCCAAACCTTCATAATTTCCTAACATTTAGATTTCTCACATTATTCTTGCTTTTAGTGATATATTAGGTCCAGTCCATCTCTCCAGGTCTTTCCATGATCTCTGCTCCTGCCTCTGTTCTCCCAGCTCTCTGCCTCGACCTTTCTCCTCCCACTCATTTCCTGCCCTCTGGCTCCTCCCCTTGCTCAACATTATGGCTAGTTGCTTTATTTTGGCTTGTTTACACAAAGTTGAGACAGGATGTTTAGAATAAGGATCACAATACAATGTCAGGATTGAAACCAGAGAGTGTGTGTTGGGGGGGGGAGAAATCAGCATTTGAATGAATAAGGGTAAGGTGTATACATTTCAAAAGAACATTATACCAACAATGTGCTCTCTCTTTTTCTCTCCCTCCCTCTCCCTTCCTCCCCCCTCTCTTAAAGTTCAATATGTTATAGCAAAGGTACACTATTCATTTTTTTGAGGCTTATCACTTATTATGACTGTCTACAGTTACATCTATTTTTCTGAAAAAGTTTCGTCTTATTTTCTAAGAATAGCTTTTTATGTATTTATTACTGAGTATTTCTCTAAGTAGCATCTCATCTATAATATATGTATGCTTGTGTATCCATCAATCTTCTATCTATCTATCTATCTATCTATCTATCTATCTATCTCTATGTTTTTTACTTATCTTCTGTCTCTATCTTTCTACTTATTTAATCCAGCCAGAGAAATAATTCCCTGAGTACAGATGCATCAAAGCCTTCTAGAATTCTCTTCCTTATTTACAAAAGAAAAAAAAAAAAAAGAGGATGAAGATGTAAAATGTGAGCTTGGAAGCTAACATGGAATTGATGGCAGTACAGATTTATTGATTCATTTTGCTCTTGAGAGGCTAGTGATCTTTGTAGTATCAGAACATTTCTGCAACAAAAATCTGAAGATCATCTTGTTCAACTGCTTTATTTTACACATGATGGGAACTTTGAAGTCCAGAGATAAGTGACTTGCCAGAGGCCATTCAAATAAATAGCTCTGTTGTTTCACTTTTCAGGCAGTAAACGTTTTATTGGAAAAAATCATATACATCCAGAAAGTGAAAAAAAAAAAAGTCTGAAATATATTAGTTCCTTGTAACCAGCTTCAAGATGAGATCATTATCAAACCACATCTAAGCCATCTCTTCTACCCCCTCTCCATTCAGTAGGTACTTCCTCCCTACCAAAGGCAGTCACAGTTCTGCTTAAAAATAGCTTAAGGTTTTCTGGCTTTGCACTTTTTCTTTTCTTTCTTTCTTTTTTTTTTTTTTTTTTGGCAATTATACACAACACCAATTTATTTGGATATGGTTTCATTCAGTGCAAAGTTTATGTAATTAATTTTATGGATTGCTCTACCTGGCAGTTTTATTTTGGTTGGTGTATTTCAAATGAGGGGAGAGTCTAGTGCTAATTTTTATGTTTATCCAAACTACTCTGGACAGTTGCATTTTCTTGAAACCAAACTCCAAGGCTGCTGTGGGGGTTGACCCCAGTAAGAATACCAATGGGAGTGAGCAATATGCTGCCCATAGGCTATAGCAACGCCTTTCCTTTATGGCTTGATTTTTCTCTGATTATTGAGTAACCAGTCGAACAAAGGCTCCCCTTCCCTCTTCTTCTCTATTCTGGCCTTTTTCTTAGTGAGAGTTGACTTAGAGTTTCACATTTGAATAATTCTTGTTCAAGTGGATTTTTCTGGAGCACTGATATTCCCTGTTCATTCTTCCCAGATCCTCTGTGAGAATCCAGATGGTTCTTGCATTTTTAGTGGGAGAATACGTGCCATCTTGCATAATCTGATTTTCTAAAACTGCCCACATGCTTCCCATCTGAAGAACGGTTGTCTGCCAAAGGTGTCAGGTTATCTTTCACATGGCTCTAAAAAAGTAGGTATTTCACCCCCAAACTGTGACATCCAAGAGCTTGTCTCCCAGGTGATTAAATGCAACAGTTCTTCACCTCTTTATTAAAAACACAATTCAGCAATCTGAAAAAAGAAAACCTAATTATTTACCTGCCAGTAGTTTCTCCCATGTTAAAATAAGCCTTAAGTTTTACAATCAACTTAGCTAGAATTTAACCAATTTACTTATTTAACCAAGTATTAAAAAAAAATCCATACTGCACCTTGTAAGTTCTTCTAAACTCTTTTTGTTTCCATTGATTTTGATTAAACAGGTAATTGGCAGGTGATCAATATAAATAGTTCTGATGAGTTGCCTTGGCTGAGCCCTCATGCCACTTGCCTCTGAGAAAGGGGAGCCAGGGGTTTGCTGACATGCCAATCTATCTTCAGTGAATGCAAGCTGGCTAATAAATATTTAATGGACAGTTGTTTGCAGTTTAATAGAATTAGATAATTCTATTAGAATCCTGTTTGGAGACCTACAGGTATCATATATCACAGCTGAAGACATGGTTAATAATTTAAGCTAAGTGTCTAGTAATTAGAGAAACAGTCAAATTAAGCAGGGACTTTTGGTCTTAAGCCATTTGGAAAGTGTGTGTGTGTGTGTGTGTGTGTGTGTGTGTGTGTTCCGAAAAAGGCAGTGACACAGAGGCAGACAGAGAAATGGAGAGAGGACACACACCAAAGACAGAGAGAGAGAGAGAGAGAGAGGCAGAGAAAGGATTTTAGTCTATAAACCACCACTCAGATTAGCCAACACAGCAAGTCTGGGCCAAGGCTTAAATGTGATAACAAAGCACAAGGCCCCTGGGGTTTATTTAATATCTCATCCGCTCGGTTAATGAGATGGAAAATAGTTCACTGTTTATCTACAGTAGATTGAGCAGATGTTGCCAATTCTGCTTTATGGAATGTAATCTTGGTGAGATTGTCTTCTGCCCATTACCTTTTCATGGCCTCCATATCTCCTGCATGCCGCTTGTCTGGGATTTGTGGCTTCTCCCGAGTCTATGGACAAGATGAAAACATTTCTGGGGAGAAACTTAGTGGCATTTTCAAGTTCTGAACACAGAGGCAGGTCTAGTGTAGCAAAGCTGGATGGTTGATAACGATCAGTAAAACCTTGGGGCTTTCCAAGGTAAAGACTGTTGAACCTAAGGAACATTTATAAAGTTGCTATCTATCAAACTCAACTTTGGGATTTTATCTTACTTCTATTATTAGATATCCATCTTTTACAAGTTTATTTGTGTTAATTTTATTGTATTTATAAAATTAATATGGTTAGTTTTTTTTTTTTGCTATATAGAACTATCTATATTGCTATGTATTCATTTCTGCTGTCTAGAACTCTCAGGTAATTTTTTTATTAAATGTTTTCCTAAATTGTGGTAGCAGAAAAAAAAAACAGCTAATTTTCAAATGGGAAGTTAATTTAGATTTAGTTAAAAGAGATAAGCCCTTCTAGGGAACCACCTATGGAACTGTTCTGCCTGCAGTAGAAAGCTGAGCTGATAGCGGGATGAATACATAAAGATAAGGTAAAAATGCTGGGACACCGTGACCCTTACCAGTGGACTACGGTGATAGATGGGAAGTCTGGGGTCTGCCTCCTAACTTCCCCCACTTACTATCTCGAGATAGGTGCAACAGTCTTACTTCTATCCTAGGCAAGAGTGAGCAGAAAGGTAAAATTTATTTTTCTTAGAAATTCCTAAGAGATATTTCTTCTCATTGACTAGATCTGTGTCCCGTCTGTCACCGTAGTTACATTGGTCTCTGAAATAGTGAACTTTATTTATTTTTTAAATCTCTTTAGACCATGCAGGACAGGTAGTGAAGGTAGAGCAAATGAAGATGTGTTGAGTGGGTCAACCATTGTGATTTGCTATCTCATATAAAGAAACATGCCCATTTTATAGTAAATGCTTACATAACGCTTTCCCATAGGGCACGGGCTCAGTCTTCCAAATGTCAGCTATGAGGATTTGTTCCTGGCTCACTGGAAGATTTCACAAGTTACTCTGTATTTAGGATAAAGGAAGCAAGGGAGAAACCAGAGAAGACAGAAAAAGGCAGGGGCCATAGCTTAGTCACGACGACTGGATGTCTTCTCTGGCCTCAGCAGGTTTGTCAGTAGACGGCAGGACAAACACTTTGCTGACATCATATCAATAACAATTTAGAATCCCTCACATTATTTTTTTCTAGATATGAAGGGAAACACAAACCTCAGGTCAACTAATATTTTTTAAGGAACCATTGTGTCATTGTTACTATTACTATTATAATTATTATTATCAGTGATTGTTATTATTTTGGAGTTTTTGAGACAGGGCTTTTCTGTGTAACAAGCCCCTGCTGCCCTGAACTCGATTTGTATATCAGACTCTCTTGAACTCACAGAGCTCCACTTGCCTCTGCCTCCTGCGCGCTGGGATTCAAGGTGTGCACTCAACACCCCGGTTTGTTTTTACTATTTTTAACTGCGTGCAAGTGGGAGTGGGAGCGTGTGACTGTGGGTCAAAGGCTTCAGATCCTCGTAGAGCTGGGGTTATGGGTGGTTGTGAGTTACCCAGTCCTGGCGTTGGCAACTGAACTGGGTTTCTTTGCAAGAGCTCGTTCTCTTTTAACTGCTGAAATCTCTTTCCAGCTCCTCAATGGGTATTTCTTGAGATAGTCATGTTTCAGGCCCCATCCTGAACCTATGCACAGAGGATAATCCAGTGTAAATACATAATTGTCTAAGCACCACTCTGAACTTATTTTTCTTGTCCCTCACTTCAGCTTGCAGATCACTTCGGCTCTCCCTTTGGGCTATGTCTCACTCCATCACTTTTTGTCTCTACCATGAGTACCTCAGCTTACATTGGTGATGTGTTCACAAGGGCAGCTGAGCAAGCCCCTGAACTGGTCTCTCCTTCCGTTCTGTAGTCCTCACTCCCATCCCTGAGTCTGTAATTGTTTCCTACAGAAAAGCACAGAGAAATGTGATGTGGTTCATGTTTGAACATGTCTTTTGGCTCCCGTATACAACATGTGTTGCGAAAAGAACAGGGAGAGTGTTTGGGGGAAGGTTTGTACATTTAATTATCAGAAATAAGATGTTTTAGGGAATGAATTGAGAAACATATCTTATTATACAGTACTCATTTTTCTTTTGAGTTGATTGATACAAAATACAATTGGTCAGTTCCCCCTTTAATGGTTCCACTGACAATACTATAGTGGGTGGGTCTGCATGCGGTGATGTGTGTTTTCTATACCTCAGCTTTAGCAATAGATTTTTTTTTTTTTTTGACAGCATCTCATGTATCTCAGGCTGGCCTTGAATTCACTATGTAGCCAAGGGATGACCTTAAATTTTTGACCTTCCTGCCTTCACCCATCTGAGTGCTGGGACTACAGGGGTACAGTACTATACCCGGTTTATACAATGGTGGAGATCAAAACCTGGGCTGAGTCTGTGTTAGGCAAATACTCTACCGACTTTGCTCCATCTTCACCCCCTCAGTAGTAGATTTTGATACACTGAATGGGAAGGAGGATTGAACTATTTGTCTTCTTATGGAAAATTACATTGCAAATTATTGTCTTCCGTAGGGGTGGTCAAAGAGCAAACGGATGTTACAGGATGTCTGAATGTTCCTTCTCTTTGAGTTTAGTCTAAAACATATACCTTTAACAGAATTAGTGAAGCATGTGACTCATCAAGAAAAGGAACGGGGACTGCATGGTAGCTGGTCAGAGAAAGGGCTTAGGTGAGAAGTAGCTCTCTTGGTGCTGTGTAACTATTTTCTAAGGGTCAGCTCATAAAACTTACAAGAAATTACAAGACCCAAGATAGTAAGATAGTCACAAGGTGTGCCATGTACGACAGATAGGCCAAAAATAAACACTGATGGGCAGGAGGCTCTTCTTGCCAACAGGTTTTGCAGTGATGCAGGATGTGGGAGTTCATTATCCATACTGGGATGGGGCATTTTGTTGATGAAGCTGTATCTAAATTGTGCTCCTCTGAGCAACACTTCACCCACGGCCCTCTAAATCACCCTGATTAGTTCACTGCTTCACCAAGCTGGACGTGAACAGAACCATTTCTTTGTCCTGTTGATGCACCATCTTATCTGGAGTGACTAGGTGTTTCAGCTCTTCTCCCTAGGGCAACCAACACAGTCACAAGAGAGCATGGCCACATGTGTGAAGGTTGAGTGTGGCTGGGGTGAATCGATATAAAGATTTCAGAGAAATTCCTTAATTACAGGACTGAGAAAACATCCCAGGTCTCAGCCCCGCAAACATAAATAAGACTATGGAGAGAGAGATTAAGCAGAAGCAGAACAGTTCACAGGCAGCCAGCAAGCCCCTTTGCAAGTTGTACATACTCCTTGACACAATGTGTCAGCTTTGTACAGAAATCCTGAAGGGCTGCCATCCATTCAAGAAACACTGGTGTGCAATGAAAGCAGAGCTGCAGGAGCTGGGCAGTGGAGAAGGCTCTTTGATTTGTAACTTCTTTTGTTGCCTTCCTTTTGAGCTTTCTTGGTTCTGTGGTTTGGACCTCCACAGACCTAGAAAAGTTCAGAAACTTGAAAGGGAAAAAGCCCTTTCCTCCACAGGGCCAGCTCCTCTGCTTTCATCATGTCTCAGGTACTCAAGGTTCACAAAGATGGCTGAATGGAACTCCCCACAGCCTCTGGGTGGCTGGGAGTCCTTCTGAGATGTTATGTTCTGGCAATAATGGAGTCTTGTCACTACAGGCTGTTAACATGTACCTTCCCATTGTTGAAGAAAGATGCCCAGCGGCTACAAAGTACATGGCTTCCAGTGGAAATTTAGGCTTGAGGATCTCGTGGGGAGTTGGCTCTGTGAAAGGAACACAGAAACCCCAGGCACTTTAATCTAAGAGTTGTTTTTGCTTTTTCCTTTCCTTCCCCAGAAAGTTGTTTAATTTTACCTTTGTGAAGAGTTTAAAGTAAATGTTTGTAAGGAGCCACCAAGCACATTTTTAAGGTGAGTGCTTTGAAAAGAAATTGTGTCTTTAGAGGATGGAGGTATTAAATGTCTCTGCATCTACAAGAGACTGGATGCACTGTTTTCTGGAATTTTCTATGTATCATTCTACCTTGACTCTTAGGGTGGATAAATACATGTAATGATTTCTAATACGTCACATTTGACATTGCTATTTGATTATGGCATTCTGTCCAGTTAGGCCCTGAGGTGACACCTAAAACATTTTCAGGGTGTTTCTAGGAAGTCTCTCTTCATCAATTTGCATCAATGGGGAAAAATACTCTATGTGATCTCCTGATCCTTTTTTTATCAAAGACTCTCTAAAGGACCTGATACTCATTTGCTTACATCCATCATAAAAGAAGGGAATATGAAATTTCATTGAAAGTTTTAAATAGGCATGAGATTCAAGGGCTGTGGAAAGTGGAAGAGCAGGAGAGGACAAGATGTTTCATTTTCTGTCAGGTGTTTTTTGTCTGCTGGGCTGATTATGAAAAAAAGTTAGTTTAGCAAATCAATTATAGTTAGAGCGACAGGGTACAATAGTAATGGCTGAGACAAGCTTCATTAGGCATTTGTGAGTGTGGCTTTTTTCTTCTCAAAGGTCTTCCTGGGTCACTGGAATAGCTGTGAATTTCGGTCAAGGACCCGAATAAGCAGGGGAAGGCTCATTTATCATCGGAGAAGGGGGAGACAACTGTCTTCACTCCATTTGACTCCAGCTGTGAAGTGAACAGCTTATTTTGTTTGGGTGATGATTTGAGAGATTCATCAATAAAATCACCAATACATTTTTGCAGTGCAGCAATCTATCTGCATGTCAGTGAGTGCCCGTGTGTTAGTATGCTCCTGTGTCTGTGTGTGTGTGTGTGTGTGTGTGCTTGCACATATGTTCTTGCCACATGAAGAAAGATAAAGCAGGAGAAAAAAAGACAACCTTTAATATACATATTTCAGTATGATTTCCCACTCTCCACGTGCTGATGTTCAGGACTCATCCTCCAGTCTCCAGCTGGTCCATCAGCCTCCCTGATGGTTAGCGTATTGAGCTTGTTTCACGGCGCTACTGCTCAATTGTGCTTTGATAGCCCACTGTGCAACTCATGTAACCAAACCCAGTGG
This sequence comes from Psammomys obesus, assembly GCF_907164565.1. Classification (NCBI taxonomy): domain Eukaryota; kingdom Metazoa; phylum Chordata; class Mammalia; order Rodentia; family Muridae; genus Psammomys; species Psammomys obesus. The sequence goes on along the minus strand of NW_026588752.1, from coordinate 17,495,035 downwards.
ATTCTTTAGAGGAAGGAGTGATTAGCAGGAAGAAATGGACTGAGCGAAACATCATCAATCACTTTTCTTTATTTTCAAGAGCCCATCTCTTGAAACTTAATCATTTTGAAGACTCTAAAGTTTGCAGCGATTTCCTGGGTTCTTGCTAAGCTGCACACTCAGTGCTTAAGAAGCAAAAGACCCTGTGCTAAACTTCCTCCACTCTTGTTTTCATTTAATTCCCGCCGCTCATGGGGTTCTAGTGCCCACTTTCCACATTAGTGTTGGCTAACTGTTCTGACAGAGAGGCTGAAAGGAAATAATGTCAGCCAGCACTGCCATTTATTTCCTCCTTGCTCACAGAATAGGATTTTGTCAATGTAAAGACGGCAAGGGGGCCGCCAGCACCTGTTCAGTTACTCAGGCTCCCAAGCAAAAGAAAACTTTTCTACCTTTAACAAAAATTTAAGACTACTTTAGGGGCTAGTCTCCCTTTTAGGCAGCTGTAAGGTATAACGAATATCAAGGCAGCACTTTAGAGGAAGTTTATGTAGCTGCCCTGGAAGTTGAGGTCTTCTGGTTTGTCCGTGTTCTATTGGACGCATTTAGTTACATGACCAACAGATAATGGTGTTATCCACTAAGAAGTGAAGTATATATCCAGTTACTTCCCGAGATAGTGCTACCCTAAGGCAGAGATGCAACAGGTTTACACAAACTATTAATCCTTATTCTAGCCAACTGCTTTAGCTGCCTGATCTACAGGTGTGTCTTTCTTCTCATACTGCTCCTTAAGCTATTAAGTTAGCATCAGGAGTCAAAGATCAAGCTTTGTGAGTAATGCGTGGCTCTGTGCTGGATTTGATTGGATTATGATTCTATCTGACTGAATGATGAGTCATTAATCCATGTATCCAGTAAACAATGACACAATAAACCCATGGACAAAACCCATATAGAAAATGAAAGCATGATGGATCTGCCGGGGTCACTGACCCACTGCAATGACGAAATGTCTCCAGCCCAGAGCAGACTTTCAGAAAAAGCTGTTATGAGCATTTGAATACAATGCTTTTTTTCTGTATTCGTACATAAGCATATTCAGGTATGAAATGTTACATGAACCTTGTAAGTGTACCTGGGTAAATATCATCTTTCAGATTTACAAACATGTGAAGAGAGAATACATGTAAAACACTAAATTCAGAGTCTTCTTCAATGCCTCTGTAGCTTTAGTATATTTTAGACATATTATTTGAAATAAAGCGAGAACTGGGAAATATTTTTAAACAGAAATTAAGCAAAATGGACATGAGTTCAACCATGAAGCAGACTGAGACATTATGTTTTCATGTGCCGGAAGCATCCTTCCTCTTGTATATGGTTATACTGCCACAAAAGCTGCCTCCTCTCCCAAATTAAAGGGCCTCACTTTCTTCTGTTCCTATGCATTTTTACCTACCAAATTAGGATGTGTTCCTAATATGAATACCTTAAATCTGTCCAGTTTCAGTTAATACGCACAGAATTACAATATGTGCACTTTTTGGTGTCTTAGCTTTTTTGCTAGGCAGATTTTGATTATTACTGAAGTTGACTTATTTACATTCATTATCTAAAAGATTATTAAGACATTGGTTTTGGGAACTACCTATGCTTTTCATGTTTTTTTTTTTTTACTTTTAATTGATTAATTAATTAATTAATTAATTGGTATTTGAAGACAGAGTGAGTCTGTGTATCCCTGGCTGTCCTCACTATGTAGACCATGCTAGCCTCAAACTCACAGAAATCTGGCTGCCTCTGCCTCCTGAATGCTGGGATTTAAGGTGTTCACCACCATGTCTGGCTACTTATCCTTTTAAAAAGTATTTTATTTGTTACTGTGTGTGTGTATGTGTGTGTATGTGTGTGCGTGTGGTGGGTAGAGGACAACCTTAGATGTCATTTTTGAGAACACTGTCTATTTCCTTTGAGATAGAGTTTCTCGTTGGCCTGGAGATCTCCTGCTGTGTAGGTTGCATGGCTATTGAGTGCCAGGGCCCCACCCATTTCTACCTTATCAGCATTGGGATCACAAGCGCTATGACATCTGAATTTGAACATGGCCTCTAGCATTTGAACTCAGGTCCCATGTGCTCGTGAAACAAACACTTTACTGACTGAACTAATTATGCTATCCCATCATTTCTTTTAAAACAGTTTTATGTAGTTACAACAATAAAAAAAAAATACACAAAGTTAAGCACACAGTTGAATGAGGTTTTGCAGATGTGTTTTCTTCTGTAATCAGCATCGAAGTTGAGTTGCAGAGTATTTGGACCCCAAGAGTCTTCTTCATGCCCTTCACAGTCTATACACATACTTCAAAATATCCACAATTTTTTTTATTGTTGCAAGCTGAGTTCTAAAAATTTTCACCTTTTTATATGTGAAACCACATAGTAAATTCTCTTTGATATCCGTCATTATTTACCAATATGGATTAGAGTTCCATTCATGTGGTGCATATCATGGTAGTTTGTTTTTTATATTGTTTTTTAATTTATTTTTTCATTATATGAATATAACACAACTTACTTATTCTGTATTATGATGGGTACAACTGCTTGCATGCCCCTTTGTTGGGACATATACACAGTAATTTAGAAATAGACATAGATATGGGATTTTTGGATAAACAAGGAAGATATCATTTAACTTTATTAGAAACTGTCAAATAGTTCCGAACAGTGCTTTTGACAATCTACACCCCAACTGGCAATGCTTAAGATCCGACTTGCTTCCTGTTATTATCAACACATATGTCATCAGTCTTTAAAGATTCTTAGCCAGGGTCTGGAAAACATTTTCTGTAGCTGGACCAGAAATAAACAGTTTTGGCTTCATGCATTCTTAGCCTCTGTTCCTATTCAGTTTTGTCATGTGGCACAAAAGCAGCCATGGCCAGCACATGAACAAGTGGGTATGGCTGCAACTGCCAACTGCTGCTCGTCCCGTCACATTTCTCTTCCTGCCTAGAATAGGTACTGTTTTCATTGCTGTAACAAAATGTCTGACAGAAGCTCTGTGATCTGGAATGGGTTTATCGTGGCTCACTGTTTGAGGGTACAGTCCACTGTGTCAGGGAAGGCGTGTGATTAGGAGTGTGAGGCAGCAGGTGGCATTGAATCCGCAGTTGGTGCTTCACTTCCTTTCTCCTTTAAAATTAGTTTTTTTTTTGAGATTAAAAATATAATTACATTTTTTCCCCTTTGCCTTGCCTCCCCCCAACCCCATTGGTGTACCCTCCTCTTGGACTCTTTTGGCTTCTTCTGCTTTAATTGTTGATATAAATATATAAACATAATCTTCTCAGTTTGTATAAAATTTTATTTGCATGGATATGATTTCAGGACTGACCACTTGGTATTGGATAACCAAGTAGGGAACTTTCTCCTGAGAGGACTATTTTTTTTTCTTCTTGTTCTTGCAATTCCTTAGTAGTTCTTGGCATTGCCTGTAGTTCTTTGTCGAGGGATTAGGAACCATGAGATTTGTCCTTTCCATGTTAGCATGTCTGTTGGTGCCATCATTGTGTAGAGAGTCTCGTTACAGAGGCTCTGTAGGTAGGTGTAGCTTCCCAGACATTTCAAGGACATTTTAAGGAATTATGCTAGTTTTAGTAAAGTGGTGCTTGTACGTTTCTCCCCCCCCCCCCAAGACCCATGACCGCACTAGCCTTGGGGAGCTGGCTAGGTTTCTAGTAGCAGAAGTGATTTTCCTCTTGTTGAGCAGGCCCTAAGTCCAGTTAGAGAGCTGTTGGTTACTGCCAAAATATGAGTGATGACACAACTTCCACCTTAGGATTATTATGCCATGCTGGTTCTTGTGAGCTGATAGGCATCAATGCTGGTTAGGACTATGGTTTTCTTCTCTCCCTTATAGGCCTGCATGATGCTTTTTAGTACCATGAAATCTAGTCCTCAGTGAGGGTTCTTCTTTTGATTTTGTTTAGGACCACATCTCATGGGATGGCACCATACGTATTCAGAGTGTGTCTTCCCCACTCAAACTCTGAAAATACACTCCTACAGACTCTCAGAGGTGTGCTTAGCTATGTAGACTTCTTTGTCATGAATTCAGTAACTGTCTGTGGGATGCTAGGTGTCTCACATAACCTTTGCCATGTGTGTTCCAGTATCCATGTAAATTGTCTTTGGGGAATACCTCTCACTTTATTCCTAGGGATACATTTAAGTTTTGTCTTTAAAAAAATATACTGAAGTTGCTTTCAAAGTGGAGAGCAAACCAGCTGTCCTTTAGTACTTCATTAATTTTCTTATTGGTAACCTCACAGTTTTGTGGTGTCTCCAGAATATTCATTCCCACTGTACCAAAAATTTGACCTTATTTGGGGATCCTACTGTCTTTGGCCTTCTCTCTTGTCTGCATGGAGCTGAGGCCTTTTCATCAATTTGTTTGGAGTTACCGTCAGCCTTGAGTAGTGGGGTTTTTATTTTCTAGAACTTCTTTATTGAGTGGGCTGGCTGGCTGATGTACCCTCTACTCGGAGAGCTTTGAAGTAGGGCTGCCACTGTCTGCTGATTTTGTGTCAGGGCTTCCAGGGAATGAGCCAAGAATCCCAACAGGGACCTTGGACCAGCTTTGAAAGCTTTGAAAGCAATGTCCTCTCTGCGGTTCGATAACTTGTTTAAAAACATTCCAGTAGAAGGATGGCTTTGTGGTGAACCGAGGAGGACTATATCTTGGCAACAGCATGGAATCTGACACAGAAGGTTGTCTGGCTCTTCGAGGGAGCCAGACACCAGCATGTGAAGGTCTGAAGGAACGGAATCAAATGACCACATGGAGCATGGGAACACGACGGTGTAATTTGTTACAGTACAGCTATATTTAAAATTTAGCGTATCAACTGAATTTCATATTAAGTTTGGTTTTTATCCCCCAAATATTTAAAGGAAAAATGAAAGTCTAACTATTGTTTGCATCCATCGAGAATCATTCCATTAAAACTGTTGCTTTACTCCTCTTAGGTTTACTCTACAATGAATGCAATTGCCTTCTTAGTACAGTAATAGTATATGTTTACTGAAAACGTATTCCAGAAAAGGAAGACAGATAGAAGTAATTCGATGCTCAGTGTCACATCCAAGCCCTACCAGCTTCTTAAGGGCATTCATTTTGTGCGGAAGATGGCACAGTGTCTGACATGTAAGCAAGAACCCGTATAAAAAGTCGATCTCAGTAGTGTGTGTCTACAACTCCAGTGCTGACATGGGCTTTGGGGCAAAGAAAGAAGGATCTGTGAAGCTCTTGGATAGCCAGACCAACCTAATCAACCCCTTTCAGGTTCAGTGAGACATACCATCTCACCAAGAAAGCAACTGAAAACAGATACCAACATCAACCTCTGGCCTCACACACACACACACACACACACACACACACACACACACACACACTCACACATGCTCAAATGCAGGTGTGTGTGTGTGTGCAAGAACACACATGCATGCTCTCTCACAAGCACAATTTAAAACTGTTTTTAAAAAAATAGGTGTGGTTTTTCACCTCTGAGCCATCTCTCCAGCCTCCTCCGCTGCTGGTGGGAATGTAAATGTGTACAACAACTCTGGAAATCATTCTGGTGCTTAGGAAATCAATCTAAGCAATCAATTAGGAATAGCGCTTCCTCAAGATCCAGCTACCACTCCTAGGCATATATCCAAAAGATGCTCATGTACACAATAAGGACATTTGCTCAACCATGTTTGTAGCAGCTTTATTTGTAATAGCCAGAAGCTGGAAACAACCCAGATGCCCCTCAACTGAGGAATGGATGTACCACAATTTCTGTATCCATTCCTCAGTTGAGGGGCATCTGGGTTGTTTCCAGCTTCTGACTATTACAAATAAAGCTGCTACAAACAACAACAACAAGGAAATCATGAAATTTGCAGGTAAATGGTGGGACCTGGAAAAGATCATCCTGAGTGAGGTATCCTAGAAGTAGAAAGACACACAGGGTATATACTCACTCATAGGTGGATATTAGACATAGAATATAGGATAAACCTACTAAAATCTATACACCCAAAGAAACTAATCAAGAAGAAGGACTCTGGCTAAAATGTTCAATCTCCATTCAGAAAGGCAAAGAGGATGGTCATCAGAAGAAGGAGAAAACAGGGAACAAGACAGAGGGCCTCTGAAAGGCTCTACCCTGCAGGGTATCAAAGCAGATGCTAAGACTTATGGCCAACTTTTGGGCAGAGTGCAGGGAATCTTATGAAAGAAATGGGAATTAGTAAGACCTGGAGAGGACAGGAGCTCCACAAGGAGAGCAACAGAACCAAAAAAAAAAAAAATAGGGCACAGGGGTCTTTTCTGAGACTGATACTCCAATCAAGGACCATTCATGGAGATAACGTAGAACCCCTGCACAGATGTAGCCCATGGCAGTACAGTGGGTTCCACAGTGACAGGAACAGGGACTGTCTCTGAGATGAACTGATTGGCCTGCCCTTTGAGCACCTCCCCTTGATGGGGGGAGCAGCCTTACCAGGCCACAGAGGAAGACAATGCAGCCACTCCTGATGAGACCTGATAGACTAGGATCAGAAGGAAGGAGAGGAAGAACTCCCCTATCAGTGGACTTGCGGAGGAGCATGCATGGAGATGGTGGAGGGAGGGTAGGGTTGGGAAGGGAGGGAAATACAGGGGATACAAAGTGAATAAAGTGCAATTAATAAAAAGTAAAATAAAAAGTATTAAAGAAATAGGTGGGGTAACATAAGTAGAAGTTCAGTCAGTAAAATTTGCCTGACTGCAAATTTTACAGGTCCCAGCACATGGGACCTGACTTCAAATCTCATTGCCCAGGTACAAATGCAGGTGTAGTAGCACTCCCAATTCCAGTGCTGATGAGACAGAAACAGATAGGGCCCTGGAGCTCAATAGCCATCCAGCCTACACAAGTGGAGCTCTCCAAGCTAATGAGAGTCTCTACCTCAAAGGACACAGACAGTGTTCTCAAACATGACACCCGAAGTTGTCCTCTAGCCACCACATGTACTCTCTCTCATGCACACATAGGAATGTATGTCTTTAGATTTTAACCTTTGGTGTCTGAATTAAGCTTAAGAGATAGTGTGCAGTAGAATAGTAACCTTCTGCTACGTAGTAAGTGGTAAGAGTATGCAGGAAGCAAAGGAGCACTTATTCCAGAGCCATGGCTTTGAAACGCGAGTCATGCCTGGCCTTTTGGATCAAATGCTAGCTGTAGAAAGCCCAGGGAGATGTGTACCTGTAGCGGTTGGTGTTCACCAAGAAGAGGAGGATGAGGGGATGCTGATATTGTGAAACACTGCTAAATCCTATGGGGAACGCGACCCGCGCAGACAGGTCTTACTCTAGTTAACGCCTGTCTCACTGGCTCTGATATTACATCTTCTCCCAAGTATTTTACAAAGTCAATTCACTACGGTTACACAGCTCTGTCTTAGAAAAATATATACTCTGGTGTCTGGAGAGACGGCTCAATGGCTAAGACAACTTGCTGTTTTGCCAAGGGTCTAAGCTCAGTTCCTGGCACCCACGATGGACAGCTCACAACCACCTGTAGCTCCAAGTCCAGGGGATCAGACACCCATTTTTGTTCTCTACATGAAAAAAAAATCCCACAAATCTTTAAAATATGTCTTCTGAATTGCTGAACCTGATAATAAGACAGCTATAACAAACCCACACAGATTCAAGTCCTGTAATTATCAGCTTGAGTTCAGTTTCCTCTTCTAGTTTGGGAAAAGGTGGAGAAGGTACCTACAAGCCACAGCCTTCTTCATTTTCCTTCATTTTGTTCATCTTCTTGATGGGCTTAAAGAAGTCATCAAAGACCTAGAGAGTTGGGTTCGTTGTAGCATTTCTCTAAGACCTGCTTGTGGCAAGGACCAGATCACGGGGATCTGAATTTGCAGGTGATGACCCAGAATCTTGGCTCCAGCAAATGCCCGAATTCTCTTCTCTTGCTCCGAGGCCAGGCAGGCTGGCACGGTCTGCATAAAGCACTGTTCCATTTGAAAACAGCTGTGCCTAGAAGCAGAAGAGCACTGGCAAAGTCGGGATCATAAGTCAGCAGAACTGTGCAGCGGAGGCACTTTCTGTTGCTGCTTTTGGTGGATGCTGACTGGAAAATCAGACTCCATAATCAACACAACTTTCCAACATGCATTTTAGAAAGTTGAAACTCCATCGCCCTGGATTTTTAACAAATTACTAATCTGGACAAAAGCTGTAGCTCAAAAAACTCTGTTTTATGGCTCAAATATATTTTGTGGAAGCAAGTATTATTGGATTTCCTTTTAAATAGACTAATTCATGGTAAAAATATTTAGTTTCCCCCCTGTGTGAGTGATACTTGGCTTCATCTTCCCTACTTGAGTGACATAAACTTCTACCTGGTGACTCTCAGAAAGTCTTTTCTTTTGCGTATAGGTGTGTGGTTTACCTGTTTGTGTCCATGTACATGTCAGTGTACTTGTATGGATGCAAGTACCAGAGGAAGATGCTGAGTGCTCTTACCTGTCTTCTCCATCTTATTCTTTTGAAAATTTCTTTCTGTGAAGCTGGAACTAAGTTAGCAACCAGCAAGTCTCAACAATCCTCCTGTCTCTGCCTTCCACAGCATGCATACAGCTATACCCAGCTTTTTATGTGAGGGCTGAATTCCAAGTTTCTGTGACAGAATCAGACCTCAACCAGTGTTACTGAACTAGGACCAAAACTAAGGGAAAGGCTGTAAGTGGCAATACTGTCTTCCTTTAGCGGAAAGGCAATGGTGTCATATTCCCTCTCCCAACAGTATGTTTATTATGAGGCATCTTCATTATCTGGTGGGATTTCCTCCAGCAGCTTAAAGAACAATCACAAGAAATTACTAATGATGGGGAAGCAGGGCAATGTGACATAATAATCTGAGTCAATAGGAAAGTAAAAGCTGAAATGATTGGTACTTTCCAAACAACTGCTGGGTAGCCAATTTCGTACAAGAGAATATTTCAGTGTAGAAGAGACTGGCCACCAAATTTAAGGTTGCTATTTCCACAATGTCAGACCCCTTTGACAGGACATAGAGAGATTTTTATTTTTTTTATTTTATAGATTATATATTTACATATAGTGGCTTTTACAGAAAGGGTTTCTGAAAGTAGCCTTGGTTGTCCTGGACTCACTTTATAGACCAGGCTGGCCTCGAACTCACAGAGATCTGCTGCCTCTGCCTTTGCCTCCTTGAGTGCTGGAATTGCAGGTGTGTGCCACTTTGCCCAGCTGACATGGATTATTTTTACCCATCTAAATGGGGCTATGTGCCTGGCCAGTCTTTTAAAGGGGCAGGAATATTATTTCTTTGATCAGAGTTCTAAGAAACCAATCTTTTTCTTTTAAAAAAAATTTTTATTATAGCAGGGTTTGCTATGACATTTCAAACATGTATTTGATGTACTTTGATTGTGTTCATTCCCCACTATACACCCTTATCTCTTTCCCATGCCCACCAGCCCCATTTCTCTTCTTAACTCATCCTTTTTCTAGTTTTAATGTGCTTGCATGTATGTGCACGTGTGTGTGTGTGTGTGTGTGTGTGACTCAGTGCATTTTATTAGAGCTGTTCACAGAAGCACGAGTAGGGATTATTTACAGAAGAATGGACCTTACCAGTAGCTACATAACTCTAAATAATGTCTCTCCAGACCCTTGTAACCCTGACTGCCTCACAGAGAGATGTGGCCTCTGAGTTCTTTCCTCCTCCAAGACAAGACTAGAAGTCAATAGGTGTTGTACTCTCTTTTTCCCTGTTCCCCAGACGATGACTCTAGGAGCCTAAGAATTGACAGAAACAAAGATGGGAGGCTTCTGCTTATCTCCTCAGCGTCCACATGGAGGAACATGGCCTGATTACTAGGAATGTTGTTACTGGATACAACAGTTTTATTTTTAAGAGCAGCTGGCACGGTCCTAACTAATATAGACACAGAGACAAGTTGAGATGACGCATCATCCCGGCAATGACCTTGTCTGTATTTGTGCTTGAGTTTCAATAGTCCAGATGATGTTTCTTCCAGATGCTAATGTCCAGATGTCCTTGCAGTCTAAACTTAGTTGAGTCAAGGCACATGATCCCATCTATCTCTTTGCTATTTCATTTAGTGAGTGTTTAAATCAAAACATTCCCCTTTGCCTGAACATGTACTATCAATGTACCTCATCAATCAGTAGCAACGGAATATACAAACACTGAAATCTATTTCTTTTAAATCTGTTTTTGTGTGTCTCATATTCTCAATGTCACTGTGTCCCATTTTCCCACACCTATATAGTCATCTGGCTTTCTCTACACAGTTCTTTGATTTCATTGAGAACAGCCATTTGTCAGATTTGGGCAGCATATGTGCTAATCATAGTTTAATTGGTCTCCCCTGGTCTGTGGTGGTACAGGTGTGATGCAAATAAAACATATATGTGTGATGGAGGTGATTGGAATTACGGTCAACTGACAGGAGCCATCAACCTCTCAGTGCTGGAATAGTCGGTTTATTGGATGAGACAGGACAATTACCACCAACGGCCTGTCAGAATGGCTAGAGTTCCCCACAGGCTTTGAGGCAGGTGTTTATGCCTTCAGTTTAATCTCCTCCTTACCAGTTCCAAGCTGCTTGCAGCACTTGGCACCAGCTGAAGCATTTACACGGAAATGGGGGTCACCTGGATGCCCAGCCCATGTATCCAAACCATTATTGCCAAGTAAGGCATGAGCTCACTGGAAATCAAGGTGGCCTTCTCCAGCAGAACGATAACTGGACTCACAATTCTTCTTGGATCATTTGAGTGTTTGATTTGGTAGAATTGTGGACATTTGAAGTACTTCTTTCCCACTTTGCTGTAATAGACTCCGAGAAGCTGTGCAGTTCAAACCTCTTACCTGGTGGCTCGCCTCCCCTAAAAGCATGATGTTGACCATGATATATAAGCAGTCCCTCAGAGCATTGAACGCTCTCACAGTTGTTTAAATTTCTTTCACTGTCAGAGAGTTGATGCAGCCTTGAGAAACTCTTTCACAGAGTTGAGACAGTTTTATTTTTTTTTCCAAAACTCTTCTTTCAGGATCAAGTGTCCAGCAGACAATTTCTTCTTAGATTATGCCTAATCAGAATATTATTTCACTAAACAAATTTCGATCAAATTTACAGTAGCAGAAATGATATTTCTATGGCAATAGAAGGAGTCAGAGGATTGGATAATGGTAATACTACTCTGAGAAGCTCTAGTTAAGGAAACACAGCATCCAATGTTGTTTTGTTCTCTTGGATGTACATAGTTTTTTTTCCTTTTGTTCTTTATTAATAATTTTTTATTAATAAATTGGTCCTGTCTATATTTTATAAATCTATCAGTTTCCTGTAAACATATGCCTGGCTACTAGGCAATTTCTAGGTTAGTATTAAATTTAATCACTGTTATTTTATGGGCCAAAGTGTTAAGCTTTCTGTTACTTAGTTTTGTTTTTTTTTTAAATGAATTGTACACTTTTCTCAGATGCTCCAGTGTCTTGAGGACCCTACCCTGCCCCCTCTCTGTGCTGTATCCAATTCATTTTGCATCCATTACCCCTATAATATCCCCAGTGACTATGTACAATTCATCATTTTCTCTTATTCTCATTATGAAGGACAAAAAGGATAAAGGCAATGGAATGGCTTGCTGAGGAAAGCCAAGTTCTGGGAGAAATTGGCAGGCACCACTCAGTTATTGGTTTAAGAGAAGTGCTTCTAAATCCTCACTTGGATGGCAGGCCTGAATGTGAAACTTGGAGCCATTGTGACCCAGATGGTTTCCTTGTTGCCTCTCATCTCTGTGTCTTCTTTTTTAGGGGAGGAAAACAGAAAAACTAGAGAGCACAAAACTCAGTTTTTAGTTTGCTTCGTGTTGAGCAATCAGTCCATTCCAACCCATGTTTTACACGTACTGATTTCCATAATTACTGGTTAGCGTATTTGGATATACAAATGGGCATTGCCACCTGGGTGGAAGCGTGACCAGTTTCAAAGCCTGGGAACCATCTTCAAAGATCTATTGCCCTAGATAGAAGTGTTCAAGGCTGATGGCAGCCTTCACACTCTGGCCCATTCTGCGAGGAGCTAGGTCAGTATGTATACACATTTGCCTCATGCCTTTAAAGTCCATGGTGGTAATTTTTTTCTCTTTTCTCACTGTGTTTTTGCTATGTATTTACTCAACTTGTTTTCCACGTCTCTCTCTTTCTCTGTGTGTGTGTGTGAGAGAGAGAGAGAGAGGGAAAGAGAGAGAACACTAGCTCTTAATTATCTGGTTATTACACATTCTTATAAAATAGATGCTTTTTAATAGGATAAATAAGGGGATGTTTTATGAATCTATCCTTACTACTAAAATGTCCAAATCTGATACACTTCACTCATAATCTGCCTGCAATATTTGATATAAAAACTTGTGTCTTTAGTTTGAATTGGAAAGACAAGCTTAGTTACAAAACGTATTACAAGGAGAAACACTACTGTTTTGTTTTGTTTTGTTTTTTAACTTAAAAAGGAGGCTTTGGGAACTCTGTGTCCTATGAGCGCAGTTCCAAGTCCTTTATGTCAGAATCTGCACTGAATTGAAGAGGGGAAGCTTGGAGTATCATTCACAGACAATGCTTTGGCCTGGCCATTGGCATTCCTTGGACACCTTGACAGGCTGATGCTCAAGGGGTTCTGGGAATGAAGAGAGGGAGAATATGTAATTTTGTTTGGGAGCAGTAGCTGACAAGTTAGTTTAGGAGTATATGTGACAAGGGAAATATTTCAAGTACCTCTTGCTTAGAACCATCAAGACTCAGGAGTCAAGCAATTTACCTTTCCCATGAGAGAAGAGTTGGTTAGATAAGGTACGTTACTGCTCTGTCTGGAGAATGATGTCTAGAATTCTGAGGGTTGAAATTTTACTTTAGCTACAAGCTCACAGGTCATCTGGTAACAGTTTCACATATGTTGGCAGCAGACCTGAGACTCCCATGTCAGAGGCAAAGGGGTTCATCATTACGACTCACTCATCTGGCAGTGTGAACTTCACATTGGTTCCATAGCCTCAGAAAGGCTTCAGAAGAGGGCTCCAGTGAGTGTTTTACAGGCGATGGGTTCACGTTGTAGTTGGGGCCTTCAGTTTAAGAAGCAAAGGAATTATTTCTGGCCGAATGTTGCAGCACGCATTAAGGAACAGCAACAGGGACCAGGGGTTACTGTGTCATGTCATGTCACTGTACAACTCCCCACCCCCCAAACAGTTCACTTGAAAGATCTTTTAAAATCTCTCAGATTTGTTCTATCACACTTTCCAGACATACAAACAATATAGCTCAAGCTTTTTATGAGGATGATTATCTTAAAGGGTCAACGTGAGATTAGCCCTGGAAATGCCTCTTATTAATACAGATATAGTTTAAGTCAATGGCATAGTATTACTGAGTTCTAAAGATCATTTTTATATGGGACTAGAAATAAGTAAGCATTTAAACCAGGTCTTCAAAAACAAAAGGAAAAGAGTATATATTTTGCTGCTGGAGATCCTCAGGTCTTTCGTTGCCAATGTGTTTGGAATTCTTCGGCTGGGGTGGAATGAATGCACTGTGAGAGCGACTCTATCGCTCTATCGAGCACAGTGTGATGGTGGCTTAATCTGGCTGCTACTGTGTCTCACATATCACTTTACCCAGTCAATACTCTATTATTGCAAGTTAAGTGGTTTGCTACAGTATTCCATGCGCAGGGTATTAGAAGCTGTGTTCCTTAATTTCCTAAGCAATAATGGTATAAGCAGTATGCATTTGTTATTACAAAAACTAACAATTGCCTCCACAGAGCTAATGGTTTTTTATATACTCTTGGTACCCAGGAAATGTAGGCATAAATCAGAACAAAATTAAATGTAAAATGTACTAAATTTTGGCAGAATTAGACTTTTTTGTAAAGGCTGAAATCTTCAGGTTTTCTTGGACTCAGACATTGGTTCTCTTCCTGGGGATTTTATTTTTACTCCACTTAAATGGGTGTGTTGTTTCCTGATTAAAATTGATTAGGAATAATTATGACAACAGTGATTTACAACATGGGGCTGGGAGGCATTCTTTATAGTTCTTGGAGGCTGACTTGACTAAGCTGTATGTCCTCAGCACTCTCACCCATCTTCCCTGTCCTCTCCTTCCTCCCCTTCCCCCTTGCCTGTTCCTCAGAAAAGGGGAGCTCCCTTTCCCATCTGCCCCAGCTCATCAAGTTCCATCAGGACTGAATGTGTGCTCTGTCCTTAGCAGTTTTAAAGTGCTAACTGCATCTGAGAGGTTCTGAACTGTGTAAGAGAGAATGTGATGAGGGAGGTCACTCTCTCTTTCAATGGCTGTAGTTCCTGTACAGCAGGGCCCCCCCAGTCAAGGCTGTCTTCTCGTTTTAGTGAAGAAACTCAGAAAGGATGATGGTCTCTTCTTCCAGGAGGCTTGGTCAAAGATTTCTAGTTTCCAGGTATCAGAAGCCTTAACTCAAGCCAATGGTGGATTATGGCTGTCCTTGGGTGACGGGAGTAGGAAACGTAAAAGTCAGAAAGAAGGAAAAAATGAGCAGGATCAAGAACAGGGGAAGACAGAGATTCTCTGTTCTCATCTGAAGAGTTAATGCCATGATGAAGTCCTACCAATGTAACCTCATCTAACTTAATTTTCTTATTATTTATTCACTCAATTAATTAATTATCTAATTTACTAAGTAATTAATTGTGTGGTACTGGAGATTAAACCCAAGGTCTCACTCATGTTTGATAAGTGTTCCAGCACTGAGTGACTGCCTCAGCTGTTATTTCTACTACTTTCCAAAGAACACTTCTCCAGCTCTTTCTTCACAGTGAGGGTTAGGGCTTCCCAATGGGAATTTGGGGTGGAGAATGACACAAACATTCAGTTCAACATGGCCCAGAAACAGGAGAAATCTCCTCAAATATTCTTAACTCTTGTTATAATTTTTCTTAGATTTCTAGTGTGTAAATTTTAGTGTACAAAATTCTAGTATATAAAACTTCCCTCCATTGTTTATATCTCATTCTGTTTGGGTAGTTTTGTCAAAATAGAAGCCCAAAGAACCTAAGTTTAGGCTTTGCCCTTGACTTCTTATTCCAAGTTGGATGTAAAGCTGAATTAATCATCAGAGAAATGGCTCAAAGGTTTAACTAGAAAGTGAGTCTTGGGTGCTTAAGCAATTTGAAGCCCCCAGGACTTGAGCAATAATTACTGTTCTCACTCAGAAGAAGACAGAAACATTTAGCATATGGTTTTCCTTTCCAGTCTGAAATCAGTCAGGACACGTCACCTTGTAGCTTAGTGTGGTCAATCAAAACATGCCAAGTTCTTCTAAATGTAAATCTCCCAAAGACATTCTTCAGAAAGAGACTGCCAAGTTATTAAATGATAGGGATGTTGGTAGCAAAAATAGATTTCTTTACACATTTCATAGGGACTAAAAATTAGGAAATGCTGTCTTCTTCTTTTTAGTTCTCCTCAAAGACTGCTTAATTTTGATTTTTAAATGCCACATTGGAAAGACATTTTAACTGTGAGTGTAATTTTGAAAACACTTTGAGCCCTGACAATGTCTGTCCTGGGTTGAGCCTTGACAATGTCTGTTCTGGGTAGACTTGTATCAAGCTTGCAGAATGGATCCTGGAAAAATAAGGAAGTATTTTTGTTTTTAGAATGCTTTATATGCAATTCCCCAGAAACAGTTCAAAAAGATAGATACTGTTTTCTAAAAGGTTGCTGGTGTAGCACTTATAAAGGTTGGAATTTCCCACTGGCTCAGTGGAGAGATTTGTATCAGTTATTTCAGATTCACCTAATAGCACATTTGTGTTGGAGATGAAACGTGAGTCCCACTAGAAAAATAAGATGCTTCTTAAAAATTGGTCTCACCTCCCTTCCCTCAGACATATTCGGATCTGAGGTACAGGATTTTAGATGTTAAACCACAGCCAGCCGTGTGCCCCCTCTGAACACAGCAGTGCTGAGTGCTCTTTCTCCTTGTGGAGGGCGTGGCTAAGCATGCAGTGACTGCATCTCTGAAGCTTGGCCTATGCCCTCACTTAAGCCTCAGCCCCACTAGTCAGCATCAGTGAAAAGGGAAGGGGGTGGGGGAAAGAAAAGCGCTATGAAAATTTATGCAAAGTAGCCTCAGTGGTACTTGCCAAATCATCTGTGTTCTTAGTTCACCCACCTATTTTAGGGTCCCTCTCCTGGGCTATTTCTTTGGCAGTTCTCTCTTGAAGCTTCTCAGATCGTTCAAGATAAACTTCCAGTGTTGTGCCCTCCACTGACCCTTGTATTGCACGAAAAGGTCTCTCAGAAGTACATTAAACTCATGGACATGCCGAATGTCTCAATTCGTAAAAAACTAGCCCATCATGCGGCAATATGCATTTTCCCAATTTTCTTTTGAGAAATAAAAGTTGTTCCCCCCCACCCCCAAAATGGACGAACAAAATTTTACGAGGTGAACTGGCTTTGCCAGTCTGTAACATAGTTGTGTTAGGTGAGTCTGCATGGCATGAGGGTGTTTCCTCTGGCTGGACTCTCTCTGTAATTAGAGCTTGGGTTCCTGTTGCCTGAGTGTCTGGGAAACTTGAGAGGCCCAGGAGGCTAGAGTGAAAGAATTCTATAGATTGCCTCTTCAGTGGCTACCTCTTGGCAGTCCTAATTAACTCAGCATTTCTTAACAAAAGAACTTACAACTTTGAACATTATGAGGTATTGCAATTAAAAAAAAAAAAACTGTGTTACAGCAATTTGATAATAATGCACGTAAAAGTTAAAATAGTGGCAGAATTTGGGTCCCAGTGTGAAATCTTCTTATCTGCTATGTTAAAAAATGATTTTCAGGAATTACTGATCTTTTCTATTAAGCAGGTATAGCCCTGACTAATGGAAAACACTGTCGGTCAAGATTGCAAAAAATGTAATTACTGGTTTTATTTGCATATAAAACATTTGTGGATGATTTTCTCATAAGAACTTGTTTTTTTTGTTTTGTTTTTTTTTTTTTTTTTGGCTACTGGAGAAGGATGCTGAAGGATGATAATGCTTATTAGCTTCTGTATCCTATTTGGTAGGGTGTTTTGGAACTTTACAATAGCAGTGCAGGCATTGCCTGGGTTGTCAGCTGAGCACTGTCCCTCACAGGGTCTTACAAATGACACGACACATAATTATGAGTTGTTTTGTTATTAACTGCCCCTTGTCCACCGTGAGTGGACTGAGGCTGCTGCTGTCAGAGGCAATGAGGGTGGTCTTTTAGCTTTGGTCTTGGTTCTTTACACTTCTGTTTTCTGGACTCATGTCATCAGACTGAGGAGCTGTCTCCTTCACTGCTTCCTGGAGGCCTGTCTTGCTTTTGATATTAAAAAATAGGATGATCACAACATTTCTCTCCGTTTCATTCCTCCATGTTTGCATCTGCAATGCACTACATTTGTTTTATTGTCTTTCCCTAACATCTATTTCACAAAGTGGTGCCATATAGAAATTTGATTTTCTCCTTGTAAGAAAGCTTGGCTAGAGCCTCCATGATCTTCATGTAAGAAAACAACTTCTTTCCAGATTCTGCTTATGCCCAGTTGTCTATTCTCCAACAGTTATGCCCTACCTTACATTTCAAGCATTCCTAGTTTTCTCCTGCAAGGATTTCCCCGAGTTTTCAGATTTCTCTTTTAAAAAGTGGTATCTTGTATTTTTAAGAATCCTTTATCTTCTCCTTCCTACGTTGCTGTCCCTCCACCCCCTCCCCTCCCTATTTTGCCCTGACAGAGAAGCTACTTTAAATTATCTTTAACCTAATATTTTGAAAGTTACTATCACATGCTTTTTCTTATCACGTCGTCATTCTCCAATTGTGGGTGTGATCTACGCAGTTGCAAATGCGGAAGGCAAAGAATTTTCTTTCCCTCCGATCCCTTTCCCTAAACAACCATACTCTTACTTCTTTTTTGCTGAAAGTAGCTGGAGTTTGTCAGATGAGCATTCTTCTGATAGTTCTCTACTCCATCCTGTCCTCCAAAGCACCTTCCTTGTTCTATCACAAAGTGTACTTCACTTCCTCTCATTTTCTTGGATTCTTGTTTTTTCTGTTCATTTATACTTGTTGTTTAGTCTTTCAAAATGAACATATTACTTCAATCCTATACTTCCCACAAACTATCTCAGTATTGTTTTCTGTGTCTCTAGATGCATTGGATAATTTATGTGTTAAACCTTTATAAGGAAATGTTTCCTGGGTGATCTGACCTTCTGTAACCTTGACAATTCTTCCTTCATATAGGCTCTCTTCTGCGCCTCCCTCTGCTATGATTCGGTGAGCCCTTTAGTCTCTGCTCTCCCCTCCTTGTATCTTTTATGCTACTCCTCATTTTGTTCTTCTTTTTTTTTTTTCTGCCTGATTTGGAGGGGACACCTGCTGGACTTGTCTTGTGAAAGACTACATGGGAGAGAAATATTTTCAGATCTCATAGTTGAAATCATGTCTAATCCTGTACATTAAGTAAACAAGTACCTGATGATGACTCATCTTGAGATTTTTAAAGTACCAGGTTCAATTGTCTTTTAGGTTTTAGGATTCTGTAGAACTATCCATCCATTCTGAGCTCCAATCTTTTGGATTTACCTTCTATTTTTCACCTGCCACAAAACTTTACACAATACCTATTTTCTTCTTAATGTTCTTTAGAATGTCATATTGATGTATTTTGGAATACATATATTTTAACAATTTTGCTTTTTGGAGTTTTTGAGACAGGGTTTCTCTGCATAGCCCTGGCTGTCCAAGAACTCACTCTAGACCAGGCTGGCCTTGAAATCACAGAGATCCATCTGTCTCTGCCTCCTGAGTACTGGGATTAAAGGTGTGAGCCACCATAGCCTGGGTCAATTTTTCTAATAAAATAATATGACTATAAAATCAACCTCATCCTTCAGGCCTGTGGTTTTCTTGAGTAATAATCCTATGCCTTTTCCATTGTCTCTTCCATTCTCTAGTCATCTCATGATAATGCTATTCCCTATGAACTATTCCTGGAATTTTCTTGTCTTGGAATATTTATTTTTATTTTCTTCATCTTCATGGCTTTTAAAATGATCCCCTTCCCCCATTCCTTGACATTTATCCTAACTTCATGTTAAAGGGATTTATTGCAGAAGCAGAGTAAAAAGGTGGTGATTTGGGGAAGGCTATAATTTTTCTTATTAATGGCTTTATTGAGATGTAATTTATGCTATAAATTTTATCATTTTAAAGTGTACAGTTCATTGGTTTTAAGTTTATTCACAAATTCATGCAACCATCACCACTCTCAAATTCTGTAAGAAATCCATATTCATGAGCAGTCACACTCCATTCCCTGCCTCTTACCCTGCTCCTGACAACTAATCGGCTACTCTCTAGTATGAATTTTCATCCTCTGGATATTTCATCCACGAGGAATCATAATATATATGGCTCTTGTGACAGACTTTTAAACTTAGCATAACATTTTCAAGGTCCACTCATTTTATAGCATGTGTCAGTACCTTACTCTTTATGGTTGAGGATGAAGGGTATCTCATTGCATGATATATTGAACATGATGTGTTTATCCATTCATTTGTTAATGGAAATTACACTATTCACACTTTTATCTATGATGAATAACAATGACACAAACATAACTGTACATTTTTGTTTGTGTGTGTAACAATAATATAAATATTTTTATAGAGCTCTACTGTGCATTTGTAGATATGTGTTTAATTATCTTGGGATTGAAGATAATTATAGCAACGGCACATTTAATTTTTAACATAAAGTTTCACTATGTATCCTTGGCTGGCCTTGAATTTGGCTGTCTTCCAACTTGTGATCCAACTTCTTCATCCTCTGAGTGCTGGGATACCAGGTATGAGCAACCATTCTTGGAGATATCTAATTTCTTGGGAAACTCGTTAAAACGGCTTCTCGTTTGTGTAACCCCACAAATGAGAATGTTCTCCCTCCCTTTTTATCATGGCCACCCTAGTGCATTGGTCTCTTACTGTGCTTTGGTTTTCATTTCCTTAATGAAAATCTTTTTTGCTTGCCACTGTCTATTTTGTTTGGAGAAATTGGGTTGTAAAAAGGTTTTCTTTTGCATGTATGTATGTTTCATATTATGTATAAAATGTTTACTGGATTTGTGATTTGCAAATATTATCTAATCCCATGTTTTGTTTTGTTTTTTACTTTTTGAATGATATTTTTTGAAATACAAAAAGACCTTATTGTTGATATGTGATTCAAATGTTTTCTTAATTTTACTTTAGTGCCTTACTCAAGAAACTGTTGCCTAGTCCAAAGCCATTCGGAGCAAATCTATGTTTTCACTTAAGAGTTCACAATTTAGCTCCTATACTTAGGTCTTTGATTCCTTTGGAAATTTTTATATATGGTCTGAGGTAGAGTCCAACTTTAATGCTGTGCATCTGGATTCCAGTTGCTTCAGCATCATTCATTCATAGGTTTTCTCTTTCACACTGAATTGTCTTAGCATCTTCCACTTAGTCATTAATGTGAAGGCTAATTTCTGGACTGTGAGTTCTACACCCCCCCCCCCCACATCTTATGGTCTATCAATCATACAATATAGACTACTATAGTTTTGCAATAGGTTGAGATTTGGAATGTTTTATCCTATAAATGCTTTTGTTTTCGTTATTGTTTCAAGATAGTCTCAGCTGTTCTGTGTATCTTGGATTTTCAAATGAATTTTGGAGCCAGTTTTCTGTGTTTACATACAAAGTGAAGATTAGTGCTAATATGCTCACTTCTAAATAGCACATCTGCTTCACCCCATCCAAAGCTAGAGGGAAGATTTTAAAAGAGGTGACAGAAAGAATAAAAGAGCCAGAGGACTTGGAAGAATGTTGGAAAAATGTCTTCTGGCTGTGACATGGCTGTTGCACTCATGAATTCAATGCATCTCTGGTTACCTTCCCAAGACGTGCACAAGATTGGTCCATCAATGTTTCCTCACAGGATGAGAAGAGCTCATGTGGTCTCCCCTTTCCCCGAGGGACTGTTGACAGTTAATTGTGTCTGGGGAAAGACTGTCACTTTCTTCAGTGGTGTAGTCACTGAAAAGTTGTCCATTCTTCAACCTTCCATCTCTGCTCACACAGACAACCCTCGCTAAACCGAGTGGAACACACACAGATAAAGATGGGAAAGAAGAACAAAGACTTGTTAGGAAATAGAAGGGTATCAGAGGGAGAGGTAGGAGGATAATAGAGGGTAATGGGATAAAATTACTAACATTTCATTACTTCCCTACCTATACTTTCTATATTCATATAAATGTATATATATGTATATATATATGACATTATTAAAAATAAAAAGAAATTAAAGATGAGGCTTCAACAGTCATAGGAAATGTGTTGAATTTATAGTTACAGTTTTGGGTTTTCCTATCATACAGTGTTATATACGAATTGGTGGGTATGATGAGTGTCTTTCAATTTAATTATATCTTCCTTAATTATTCTCAACAATATTTGATAGTTTTCAGTGAACAACTCTTACAGTTCTTTTGTTATCTATACACATTTTGTTCCCTGTGCTGTTTTTGTAATAAACAATTTTATTTTTGCACTTTTCTATCTAATGTATTATTTAATTAAAGTTATTTTTTATTTAATGTGTCTGTGTGTCTTGCCTGCATATAAATCTATGCATCACATGTGTCCAGTGCTCAAGAAGACGGGAAGAGGGTTTGGATTCCCTAGATCTGGATCTACAGATGCTTGTAAGAATCCTGTGGGTTCCAGTAATCAAAAGCCCTGGAAAGGCAGCCAGTGCTATTAGCCTCATAGCCTTCTCTCTAGCTCCATTTTTGTAGTTTTTGCTTTTGAGAAATATAGGTACAATTGTTCTTTTCTGTGTGTGTATTTGGTATCTTACAGACTTTCCTAGCTCATTCATCACATCATATAATGTTTAGTAAATTCCTTAAGATTTTCCATAAGATTGATTATTTTATCTAAGACCATATACAATTTTCCTTTTTTATTTTTATTATTTTGAGACAAGGTCTCACTGTGTAATTCTACCTGAAATTTACTATGTAAACTAGGCTGGCCTCAAACTCCTTGAGATCTGCTTGCCTCTGCCTCCTGGGTGTTGAGATTAAAACCATGTGCCACCATTATTGGATTGAGAAGAGATATAATTTAATTATTTTCCTTTTTTATCTATATGCTTACTTCTTTTTCTCCCCTTGATGAAACCTAGCTAGATTCTCTAGTACAATGGAGAAGGAAGCAGGGAGAATGGACATTCTCTCCATATTTCAGAGAAATATTATTGTTCAGGCACCAAATACGATACTAGTATTTGTTTTTTATGTATGCTTTTTATCACAGTGATGAAGTTTCTTTTTATTTGTAGGTTGTTAGGTATTTTCAACATGAAAAAAAAATAGTTGGATTTGCCAGGATTAGTGCTCTCTCCTTTAATCCTGACACCCAGGAGGCCAGCCTGGCCTATGTATGAAGTTCCAGGGCAGACAGGGCTGTGTAGAGAGACCCTGTCTCACCCTCTACATCTTGAAAATGTTAGATTTTGCCAAGAGTTTCCATCTATCTCTAAATGGCTATATCATTTTCATAGTTTATTTCATTAATATCATGAATATTGATAAGTTGAATTTTGTATATCTAAACAACTCTTCATTGCTGCTGTTCCTTCTCTATATTCTGTGTTCAGTTGGTTTTTCCCTCCTTGAAATGCGTGGCACAGAAAGCTAGGCTGGAACTTGCTATCACGTATTGCCACAAACCACTTGCTAGCTTGGTAATTTAAAACAAGAGAAATCTGTTCTTTCAGTTCCAGAGGACAGGTGCCTGATGTCAGTTTCCGGGGTTCAGAATCAAGGTGTCAGTAGGGGTATTTTGTCTTAAGGTTTTCAGGGGAGTGTGTTTCTAGCTTAATTCAGCTTTTGGTGTTCACTGGCATCTCTTGGATTGTGGCCTTATCACTCTCTTCTCTGCTTGTGTGGTTAAAGGGCCTTTTCTTCCCTACCTATACTTACCTCTGCATTTTGTATAACTCTTGCTATTGCTTTGTGGCCTCATCTTTATTACTGAGGACAGTCTTCATTTCCCATGATCCATAACTTGATGTTATTGGGTATGTACTTTTTATTTATTTATTTATTTATTTATTTATTTATTTATTTATTTATTTATTTATTTATTTATTTTGTCTAACAGGTAACACTGCAGTGATAAGGCTGTGGCTATCCTTTTGGATCCATCACTCATGCTGTCGCCGTGACTGTTGCAGATGGCACACTTGTATTTGCTATGGCTACAGCATCTGAGCAGGTTTTCCTCTTCTCCTCTGTCCCTTTGAGTAACGTCATTGTTTGAGAAGTTATGTCCTGGCTACTTTGCTGCACTATAACAATCTTACTTCTCTTTCCTAGTCTCGATAATCTGTGGTTTTGGAATGACTGTTTTGATTTTTTTTTTTTTTTTGGCGTTTATTTTGCATTTGTTTACATTCCACTTGACTGAGTGATCTATCTGTAGGAATGTGCTAAACTCCAGGGAGTCTATCTCAGCCCACGCTCCAATGAGTATTGAGGTGTTCCAATGAATGTCTTAGCACATTTAACACACGGAAAGGACATTAATAAAAATGTTAATATTCCCAGGGCTGGAGAGATGGCTCAGTGGTTAAGAGTACATGCTGCTCTTGCAGAGGAGCCAAGTTCAGTTTCCAGCACCCACATGGCAGCTCATAAATGCCTGTAATGCCGGCTCGAGGGAATTCGACACTTGCTTGTAGCCTTTGTCAGCAACAGCAGTCGAACACATCAAGTAAGATAAACTTAAAAAAAAAAAAAAAACATTTCCAAGTGTCCAAAAATCAAAAAATTTAAAGCTGAGTGACTTGCACAGGGACAACGATTTCCTAGTTCATAAAACCGGAAGACAGGAAGTAAGATTCATCCCAATCCTTGGTTTCTCAGGACAGTGTCTCCACTTCCCAGCCATTGCTTGTTCTTTCATTCCTCAAGCTAATGCTAAGTAAAGGCCAAGAATCTACTGGCAGTTCCTGGATATAATGCTATCTCCTCAAACCAAAGCAGGAAGAACATAGTCCCTGGGATGACCAAGAGGAGAAACTCCTTGCTAGATCAGACCAGTTCCCCTAGAACTGCAGGGACACAGAGTGAGAAATGTGACAGCTTCCCTTTCAAATATTAAGGAAGAAAGAATGAGAAGAAAGGAAAATACTTTCTGGGCTGGCCACAATGACAGGTGTGACGTGTAGAACAGTACATATAATATGCTAAACATCACATATGCTATATGTAATCAGAGTTTCGGCTCCATGTTTTGCCTGAGGCTTATGGAATCAATCCCATTGCTCTGTAGCTGTACGTCAGACTCTGTGTACATTTGTGTTTGTTTATCTCATAGATAAAATTCACCAGATGGGAAAAATCCATCAGGGCTGCCCAGCTAGTCAGCTGGCCTGGTGGAAGTGATCAGAGGATGTGGGTAAATTAATCTTTGAACAAATGAATGAAATTCACAGAGTAAATGGTTTAATGCACAGCAGGAGGATGCTGCCTAATCGTTGGGGAAGAAAGTAGAGCCAGCAGAGCGGCAAGCCTCATGCCGGCACTCCCATGGTTGGGTCTGAGAGGTGGCCATAGCCAGGAGGCTAGCAGAGTGCTTTGTAGCACAGTGTTTGCCTGAGTGTGCAATATGCTAACTACAGCTGGGTCTGGCATAATCATCCCTGACTAATGGGAGGAGAGAGGAGGAGGTTCAAGTGCTGAATAAATAAATTACTTAATTACATATTATCGGCAAGAAGAACAGATGGTCAGCTTAGCCCATCTCCTGATGCCTTTAGCTTCTGAATGGAGAGTGGACCTTCAGAGACTGGAGCAGGTTGGCCACTCGATTCTGTTTATCTGCAGGTCCTACCCAAGGCCTTTGGTGTTTAGGAGTAAACAAGCCTTCTCTTCTCGGTGGTGAAAGATTCTGGGTGCCCTAGTGCCCATTCTAAGCTAATGTTGGGCAGGCCTGAGCTGGCTGGGGTTTTTCAGTTTGTTAATTTTGGCACCAGATGGAGGTGGAAATGGATTTTGCTTCCTGTAAAATGGCTGAAAAGTGGTTTTCGATTGAAGATCTAATCAAATGTGAAAGGGGTAGTTGAATATTTACTTCTTGTGCTCAGGAGCATCTCTTTCCACTGCAGACCATATGCTGGTTTTCCTCTGCTTTGGAGGTTCCCAGTGGGGGACCCACTGCTTTGTCTGAGAACTGCTCTGTTATTCCAGGGAGGTGGAGTTGGGGTTGTGTTCTGTAACCCTTGTGGTCGTGTTTGTTTTCAAGCGTTTTGGCTTGACTTGATGGAGTCTGCAGAGGGGAAGTTCCCAAATGTTCATCTGGGGGTGACAGCCAGGTGGGCTGCATCATAACCACCTGGGGTGTTTGTCAGTTATAGATTATTGTTTTTTGTTCACTGCCTAAAGATGCAGTCATTAGGCCTTGGGTAGGATCTGGAAATCTGTATTTCTGCAGAATTCCATGAGGATCACGAAGGAAGTCAGGTATCACCGGGTATAAGCTGGCAAACAGGAAACAGAGAATAAACTCAGTGGATTTTCTTATTTAGGGTTTCTATTGCTATGAAGAGACACTACGACCATGGCAACTCTTACAAAGGAAAACAGTTAGTTGGTTCTGGCTTACAGTTTCAGAAATTTAGTCCATTATCATCATGGACTAGATGATAATGCCATGGGCAGGAGGGTGGCAGTGCACCATCAGACATGGCAGTGGAGGAGCTGAGAGTTCTACATCTCTTGATGTAGAACTTGATCCTCAGGCAGCAGAAGGAGACTGTGTTCCACACTGGGCATAGACTAAGCAAATGAGACCTCAAAGCCCACCCCTGCAGAGACACACCTCTTTCAACAAGGCCGCACCTACTCCAATAAGGCACACACTACTCTAAGAAGGCCACATTCCTAATAGTGCCACTCCCTTTGAGCCAAAATATGAATGTGTGGGGGCCGTTCCTATTCACACCACCACAAGGGTTATTGGGGATGTTTTTTTTTTTTTTTTTTTTTTTTTTTTTTTTTTTTTTTTTTTTTTTTGGGTGGGGGAGGAAGAGGGAACACTGGTATAGATACAGAGGCTTCCTGTGTTCAAGACAAGCACCCTACCGCTAAGCTTCAGCTCCAGGACTGTTGAGAAAATATGAAGAGAGGGCTTGAATAATTTATGTAGTAGTTAGCTTCATTTTCAACCTGATCTGATTTGGAATCTCAAGAAAGCACACTTTTGGATCTGCTTATTGGGGGAGTTTTTAGAAAGGTTAAACGAAAAAGGAAGATGCATACTGAATGTGACCAGTATCTGGGGTACAGGATTGAATATAAAGAATGAAGGTTGCTCAGTACCACCATTCATCTTGCCGCTTCCTGGCTGTGTAGACATAATGTGACCAGTGGCCTCATTCTCCCGTTGTCACACTTTTCTGGCCATGGTGATCTGTAATTCCAAACTGTGAGCTGAAACAAATGCTTCCACCTTGAGTTGCATTTGTCTGATATTTTCCCTCAGCAACAGTGAATGTAACAGTTTGTTTAAAAAGTTGTTCACAGGTTTAAGATGAGTTATTCAAAGTTGGTAAGACACTGTGAGCTAGCAGTAGCAGGCAGAGACAGGTACAAGGAGAAGAAGAAATTACCAGTACATCACGAGACTCATAGGTCAATGAAAAGGCCCCCTGTGTAGAAGCCATGCACTACCATCCACCGTCATTCTACGGCCTGACAATGAGAAGAAGAGAGAAACCAACGAACCAATCTGTCTCTTTCTTGATCTCTGATCTCTTGATGATTTTCTTTGGACGAATTGACACAGCCAGGGTGCATGATTAGAACAGTGCACCATGGTCAAACTCTCAGACAACCAGAAGGAACCACGCTTGAGAAGGAGACTGGAAGAGCAAATGAGAAATGTCTTATGTATATCGGTGTAGATCACATTTTCTGGTTACATACTTCAGTGTCAAGAGATATGGAACTCCTCTGCTCTACACACTGGCCTCTATTTTCAGCATGAAATAGCCTCTAAAGTATCACTGTAAAGACTGTAAACTCTCAAAGAACAATGGTGACATCTTATGCAAATACCATTCTGTATTGTGTCCACAGTTCAGTTACTTTCTATTTTGTCTCTGGCATAGGCTACCAGGATACATTTTAGACTATGATCCTCTGCCTGGCCTTCAACTCTATATTTAGTGACATATCTGTAGGGTAGACTATTTATTCCCTTAAGTAATTATGGTCCTATCATTCTGTATCTATGAATTTATACTTTCTAGGGCAGTATTTACATTTGTAACCAACATGGGCTTCAAGTTGGCATTTCTCAAGATCTCTTTAAAGAAACTGCATTGCTCACACATCCTTTAAAGAGCACACTGAGCTGGCTTTATTTTGATGTTTCTGTAGGCATTTCTTTTTACTGCATTTTACTACACACTTTTAATGAACCTTTGTAATTGTAGTTCTACATCAGAAGGATTGGATTGATTTGAATGTTTGCTATGAAAAAAAGATTTGAACCGTCTTAAGTTAGGTCACTAATAGAATCTGCATGAAAATATTTATGAAATCCTTGGAGGCCATCTATAGCTTCTTTCAG
The DNA here is from genome assembly GCF_907164565.1 of Psammomys obesus. Classification (NCBI taxonomy): domain Eukaryota; kingdom Metazoa; phylum Chordata; class Mammalia; order Rodentia; family Muridae; genus Psammomys; species Psammomys obesus. The sequence goes on along the minus strand of NW_026588752.1, from coordinate 17,467,200 downwards.
GCTTCAGACACCTCCCCTTACAGAGAAATCTTCCTTGTGGATATTGACAGCTCAGACTTAGTTTTTCATTATCAAACATATATGAAATCATCTGCCAGTGCTTGGGAGAGAGAACTGATCCCTGCTTCCCACAGTCGGACGTCTACATGGTTAGTAAAAAGGGAGACCAGGGAAATGTCGCTGGAATGTGAGTTCTGACTTTCCCACTTAATCACAGTATGACTTTGGGCTTGTTAGTCAATTGCTCTGTGTATAACCTTCTTTTGCAGAAGGAAGGGAAGGATCATAGTTCCCTTTTCAGGGCTTTTTTATGATGAGCAAATGGGAATACAGGAGGAGTATTTGGTGTCTGGCATGTTGTCAGTGAGTGTGAGCTATTCTGACTTGTTCTGATTCCCACAGGAAAACCAAGTGCTAATGACATTGTGATTCATATCAGGTCATGGAACATAGAAAGCAAAATATCAGTCACCATGGTAATATTTTCCTTCAGGGTTTCTTTCCTCTTTGAAGAAGTCTCCATTCCCTTACAGAAGAACTACACTCCAGATAAGTTAGGTTCCTAGAAAAGTTTGAGGAAGTTGAGGATGCTTTTGGGTTTGGACCAAAACACTGCTGCCCATTTGAACTTCAGTGGAAACAATTTTCTGAGAGCGCTTAAAGACTAAATATGTGTATTTATGCTTAAAAAAATGCTTGTGACAAAGCAGACAAAAGGAAATGCATGTTAGCTTATTTTTGCTTTAAGTTGCTCAAGTCTTTATTACTATGTCTTTAATTTTTTTTTTTTTTTTAGTTTTTAACTTTTTAATTGATTCTTTGTGAGTCTCACATCGTGCACCACAATCCCACTCATCTGCCCTCCCTTCATATCCACCCTTGCTGCGGAAGCATCTTGCTGTGGGAGCTGCAGCATGTCACACTGTGTTACACGGCACACCCTTACGTCCAAACGGCTTCACTAGTAAATGGTCATTGCAGTGGGTCATCGGTCCAGTCCAAGTCCTCTGGCCTCTGCCACACTTTCCTTTCTAATTTTTTTTATATGAAGTAGTTTATTCACTTTGTATCTCAACTGTAGTCCCCTTCCTCATTCTCTCCCAACCCCGCTCTCCCTCCCTCATGTCCTCCCACGCCCCTCTCCATTTCCCAAGGAGCAAGAACAGCAAACCATCTTTGCACCTACAGTTCCACCTCTCTTTATAACGTGTACAAACTGCTCGGCTTCTCTTCCTCTTTCACCTTCTCACCACCTATCTTCTTGCTTCTTTCTTTCCCATCACTCTACCACCTACTTGCTTGCTTCCCATCCTACCTGCCCTGTGATGTTGTCTTGGTGCTACCTGTCTTGCCACGGCTCTTGGGTCTTTTCTTGAAATTCTAGTCTCTATATTACATACTCCATATGTCTTCAGCTTTTTATCACATTCCTTATGTCTTTAAGGTGTTCATTCATAAGGGTTTTCAAACTTCCCTCTCTTAGCAAAGTCTAAGTTCCTCAAGATTCTGATGCACAGAACTTCTTTAGAACTAAGGCCCCCTTTGCCCCTTCATTTCCTTTGTTCTTGCCCAGGGCATCTTCCTCACAGTACGAGGTACTATCTTCTACTGCGGTGCTTTGAATGCTTTCACTTTGGCTTTGAATCAAGGTTAGCTCTGCCTCTGGGTTAGCTCCCAAAGTTCCTTCATTTCTCTCTGTCACCATCCTCATCCCAGATATATTTTTCTTTTGTTCTCGATTGATTAATTGATTTTTTTTTATACAGGGTTTCTCTGTGTAGCCTTGGCTGTCCTGGACTCTCTTTGTAGGCCAGGCTGGCCTCAAAGTCACAGAGATCTGCCTCCCTGAGTGCTGGGATACAGGTGTTCACCAACGCGCCTGGCTTATATTTTTCTTTCTCATAGAACTAACATATTTCTTCTAGCCTCAGGGTGTTTGTTCTGAAGTTTGTCTGAATACAAGAAGGAATAATTTTGGTTGCTCAACCCTTCCAAGATGGGCTTTTACCACTACTTACCTCTTAGTTAAAAATATTCTTAAATATTCTCATAGCGTCCTTGACGATTCCTTCATGTACAGTAGATACTTCCATTCTAAACTCTCCATAGTGCATTGCCAGCTTGAATTTCTTGAGGCTTTTTACAACCTTTTGAACATATATGGCTTAATATTTAAATGCTTTGGTTCCTACGATTCCCATGAGGCAGGGATCTTTTTGCCATTTTAGCTAAGAGAACCATTTTGGTACATGGTAGGATGTATGTGTGTGTGCATGTACACACATACACACACACACACACACACACACACACACACGGGGAGAGACAGACAGAGAAAGAGAAAAAGAGAGAGGGGGTGCAAGTGTGTATTTGTGGGTGTGCATGTGCACATACGTATCTAGAATATGTAGCCAAACAGAAAATTACAGAGCCTGGAGAGCTTGGATAGGTCTGTCTGAGCTAAGGGAAGATAGGAACCTTATAGACATGTTGACATCATCAATGGGGAACAGATGATGATGAAGGAGAGTATTAACTTTGCCGTGGTGCAGCTGATAACAAAACATATTAAAACTAAAAATATTAGAATTTGATCACTAACTCCTAACCATCTTATGTTGCCATTCTTTTTTCATTTATTATTATTATTATTATTGTTTTATAATTTATTCACTTTGTATCCCGGGTGTAGCCTCCTCCTTCATCTCTTCTTGGTCCCACCCTCCCTGCTTCTTCCTTCCCTATCCTTCTCCCCTAGTCCACTGATAACGAAGTCCTCTTCCCCTACTGTCTGACCCTAGCCTATCAGGTCCCATAAGGACTGCCTGGATCCTCTTTCTCTGTGGCTGATTAGGTTGCCCCACCAGGGAGAAGTGATCAGAGAACAGGCAACCGAGTTCATGTCAGAGACTCTCTTCTCCCCTTTCTAGAGAACCCACATGAAAACTGTCTATGGGCTACATCTGAGCAGGGGGTCTCGGTCCTTTCTATGCAAGGTTTTTGCCTGATGCATCAGTCTCTGCAGCCCCCCCCCCCCCCCGGCACCAGCTTTTTTGGCTCTATTGGTCTCCTTTCCTCATCTGGGTCCTTTTATATCCACCTTCTTCCATGAGACTCCCTGAGCTCTGTCCAGAGTTTGGCCGTGATCTCTGCATTTGCTTTGATCCCCTGCTGGGCGGAGTCTTTTAGAGGGCATCTGTGGTAGGATCCCATCCTGTTTCCTCCCTTTTACTGTTTCTGGTGTCTATTCTGTTTTCCCTTCTGAATGAGAATTAAGTACCTTTCCTAAGGTCCTCCTTGTTCTTCAGCTTCTTTAGGTCTGTAGATTTTAGTATGTTTATCCCATATTATATGGCTAATAACCACTTATAAGTGAGTATATACCATGTGTGTCTATATGCTTCTGGGTTACCTCACTCAGGATGATGTTTTCTAGTTCCATCCATTTGCCTGCAAATTTCATGATTTTCTTGTTTTTAGTAGTTGAGTAGTATTCCATTGTGTAAATGTGTCACGATTTCTGTATCCATTCTTCGGTTGAGGAACACTTAGGTTGTTTCCAGCTTCTGGCTATTACAAATAACACTGCTATGAACATAGTTGAGCAGATATCCTTGTTGTATGGTTGAGCATGGTCTTTCAAATATATGCTCAGGAGTGGTATAGCTGGTTCTTGAGGTAGTACTGTTCCCAGTTATCTGAGAAAGTGTTGATGTAGTTTTTAAAAACTTTTATTTATATTTCTTATATCTCTTTTTCTCTACTCCACCCCAATCCTTTCCAACACCCCAACACCAGGTAGAAGAAAGGGTTAGTGGAAGAGGGGACACACTTCTCTTAGCTGCCTCCTGCTGGTTAGGGTCATAGGGTTCCTTGGAGCCAGTACAATCCTCCTTTCAGGAGATCTCCAACTTCTTCTCTCTCTGCATCAACAGCAACAAGAACAGCAGGGGGGTGGGGGAAGCAGCAGCAGCCTTGTTCTTTCTTGGAGCTACTCCACACTCTCTGGGCTTTGGAATTCATTCTCTCTCCAGAGTCCTCAGATTTAAAGTATCTGCAACTGGCAAAGAGCTCCTCTCAGAGCCCGCACAAGCAAACAGACCGCTGCTGTGGACTATCTGAATCAGTCCCATATCCCACACCTGGGATTAAAACCAAAACATGTTTATATCCATAACAATCATGTCCCCTAAAAAGAAAGATCTTTATGGCATTTAAAGTTATGCTTTGGCCCAGAATGACCTAGGCTTTTATTCTGATTCCTTGTTTTTGTTTTGTTTTGAGACAAGTTCTCACTGTGTAACCCTGGCAGGCCCGGAACTTGCTACATATATAGCAATGCACAGCTAATATTCTTATCTTGTCCTAGATTAACAGGCATTTGATTGTGATCTTTCCTCACGTGAAAGAATGTATCACATTTAGTTATCACTATCATCTTTCATACTTAATCCCAGGTTTTCCACATTGAACTTTTTTTTTTCCAGTTGTTTGAGTAGAACCAATGGTGTGGAAGTGATTATCTTTTCACACTCATCACAAATCTCTTAGCAGTTTCCATTGTCATCTACTTTCAGAGTACATCCTGCTTGACTCCTTCCCGCTGCCTCCCCTGAAGTACCCTGCACTGGGTACCATCCACTCTTGGTTTAATGATGTCACCTCATAGTCAATGTTTGCTTCTGTCTATCCTCCTTCATGTACACCGCAGCCAGAAAAATACCCATGCAAAGCCTGATCAGATTATGTTGCTCCTCTGCTCAGAACCATCTAACGGTCTCCAACCTGACTGGGAATCGATGCCAGAGTGATGAAGTCACAATATCATGTTGCACTTTGCTCTCTCTGACTTCATCTTTCGGTCCCCCCCACCTTCAGCATAGCTCAGCAAGACTATGCTTCTGTGTTCTAGACCTTGTGCATTCCTCTGCCTAGAATCTTCTTCCCTCAGGGACATCTCATTTCATTCAGATTTTCGTAAAAATAAGACTCCATGAGAGGATTTCCATGATTGCTATGTGTTAATCAGTACCATCCATCTTCCCCCTCCTCTATAGCACATATCTGTGGAAGTATCTGATACAGTTACACTCTTGCCTCTTACTACAAAGAGAAATTTGCTAACGGCCAAGACTGTTGCATATGTTGCCATGTCCTCTCTGTCATCTGTTTTATCTTAATACTTGACACACAATCAGTGCTCATTGCACACTGTTTGAATTAAGGAGAGAATGGAGTAATAGTGAATTCATTAAATTTTCTACTGGCTAGCAAAAGCAATTAAAAACACGTGATGCTTTTAAATTGTGTATGTATGTGCATCTTCTGCATGCATTATGGGTTTTGAACCCAGAGCCTTGCATGTGCTAATAACATCTCTGTGAAGTTACAATATGGCTGCTTATAATTTGCAATTTAAGGAAACTTTGTTGAGCATTTATTTCATCTTCAAAAACAATTTTATAAGCTTTATCAACAGCGAATAAATATGAAGGTGGTGTGCATATTTACACACAAACACATGTAACATTTTACATATGTGACTCACCCTTTCTTCCTGCTGCCTTTGGATCCAAATGTAGAACTCAGCTACCTCTCCAGCACCACGTCTGCCTGCGTGCCACCATGCTTCCTGCCATGATAATAATGGACTAAACCTCTGCACTGTAAGACAGCCCCAATTAAAGGTTTTCCTGTATAAAATTTGCCATAGTCATGGTGTCTTTTCACAGAAATAGAAACCCAAACTAAGACAGATATGGTGCTGGAATTGAGATGTAGAATGGTATAGACAATACCTACACACCAATGAAAGACCCAATCATAGGTTTCTAGGACGTTCTGAAGGACTTCACAGTGCTCCTCATAGCCTTTGTGAATAGCTGGAGTTGCCAGCTGCCAGTGGAATGCCAGTTACCATGACCTTCAAGAGGAGTTACTTCTTCCCATTTTAGACAACACCAGCTCTGAAAAACCCAAGTGGTCACCATCTATGATTGTCCTCTGTCTCTTTTCCAAGACCCCTTGAAACACACAGTTTTTGAATTGAGTTTTGCCTGAAAAATCTGCATCCAATTTGAATGAAATTGAATATGTTTGAGGGCTCAAGCAGCATGTCTTCCATCTGAAGCAAAGTGGAGATGAATTTCAATTAGATGTTTCCATTATAATCTGTCTCCACCTGTAGTTTTCATCAAAATTGCTAGGCAGTGTGATATAATGTATGATCGGGATTTGCCCACTGTCAGCAGCACCCCATTATCTTAGTAAAAAAGCACAAAATAATTAGCCTGATACATATAGATAGTGGCTTCTTACGACGAGTGACTTTAATTGTGGTGAGTAATATATATGGAGTTGGAAACCTTATATATTTCTCTCCCAAGAAGGCACCAATTACTAATTCAGTTGATGAAGTAACAGTGTTTCAAAAGATTTAATGCATACTGAACATTGTAGTCAATAGCCACTGTAAAATGTCCATTTTATGGCCTTATTTTTTTGCTCGAACATAATTTATGGTAATCTGGTGGTTGCATATAGCCTGGAAGTAAGCTGTTGGCTTGAGAGTTACTGCTTTAGCATTGCATAAATCGTGGCTAAATGTGTTGGTTTCGTCTAATGCTCTTCTTTCCTCTGCAATGGGGTTCTTTTCATCATGTTATTGCCCAGGCCTCCTTCCTGTGTGCAGTTCATGGAACTCTGAGAGCTCAATATTTTGGAGATCATCATCTCCATCAACAGGCATCTTCCAAATGCCAGGGGCAGTGTTATGGCTTCAGAGGAAATCTGCGGAATGGTGGTGGCGATTGGGTTTATGCCACGGCAGACCATTTTAAGTGCTTTTGAATAAAATGACAGCCCTGTTCCTCTACTCTCTGTTCCACTCATAGACTCCAAGTTAGTATAAAAGAGGGGTATAGAAGTACGCATGTTGGCCCGTTTCTTTTCAGAGCAGTCATCTACGAACTATGTTTTGATTAATTTGATGTGTAGAACAAGCTGGCACACATCATCTAGGCCCTCAGATAATACATTCAAAGATCTAAATAAAGATTGTGGATCAACAAACTGTAGTCTATGATTCCACGTATATGACTAATTTTCAAAGAATCACATAAGGTACTGCAAAATAGTGAAGTAATTGCCCACCTTCTCCTGCTCTTTGTAACTGTTTACAACAATTTTGAATTTTTAATAATGACTAATGATTTTCAGAAGTGATTAAAATTTCAAAGGAGATGAATATTTCATGTCTAATCATAGATAATCTTATTAAAAATGTTGTGAGAAAACAGGTTTTAAAATTTAGACTTGTTTCCTAAACTCCCCAAATCACATTACAAAATTTTCCATTGTTCATTGCCAACAACAGGTTTTTTTTTTTTTTTTTTTTTTTTTGCAATTCAATTACATAAACATTTCTTTTGCTGTTCTTATAATCATAGTAGCTAGCAGATGAATATAAATAGTACAATCATCTTATGGGCATGTGTCAAGTCTATGTTGTCAGTATCTACCAGTATCACTTAAAACACAGAGATAAATTTAAAATTAAAATGGTACTAAGACTTTTTAAAAACATTTTCTTATTATAAAACAAGAGCTTATTGAATAAAATTGAAAATATCAGAAGTATTCTTGTCAATTAGACTGAACAAAAATGAAAAAAATAAAAGAAAATTGGCAAGATATAAGTGAGTATTACTATGAATTTCAGACATTAAAAAGATTTTGAAAAAAATCTTACAAATTATTCTAGGTACAGAAATAAATAAATAAACCACAAATAAAACAGGCTAATTCTAAAAAAAAAAAAAATCCACAAATTACCCATACTAACAGAATAAAGTGAAAAATTACAATAGTTATATTTCTGTTAAAAAATTGAGTCCACATTGTTAAAAACATTCCATAAATGACATTTGTAAGCCTAGATGACTCAATAGTTTAAAAATGTTTAAAAAATTATTACAGAACTTGCATACTTTCTGACAAAAAGTGGAGATATGAATACTTGCAAGACAAAGTACAAAAGTAGCATAATCATGACATACATAAACATGTAATACATTATAAGAGAAATACAACATTTAAAATTATATTAATCATGAACATCAAAGCAGAAACCTTCCACAAAGTATACGGAAGTGAAATGCACGCCTTCTAAAAAGTATGGAACAATATAATCATATCCAGGTTTTATTGTGGGACTGTAAGCCTGGATTAATGCCTAAAGGTGAATCATGGTTGTGCATTATATTAACACAGGACTGATGCAAAAAATTATACTGAAATGTATTATTTGTTATGATACTCTCAAAAAATAGGAATAGAAGAGAATTTTCTTTTTCTTTTCCTTTTTTCTGAGACAGGGTTTCTGTTGTAGCCTTGGCTGTCCTGGAGTCACTTTGTAGACCAGGCTGGCCTTGAACTCAAAGAGATTGGCCTGCTTCTGCCTCCCCAAGTGCTGGGATTACAGGTGTGTGCCACTGTACCCAGCTGAGAATTTTCTTTTCTTTTCCTTTCTTTATATATATTTTCCATGTATTCTTTTTATGTAATTTTTAAATTCACTTTCTTGTTGTAGCTCCATCCATCCTCCCCTCCTAGTATCTCCCTCCCTCCCCCTCCTCCATTCTCTTTTTCTCAGAAAAGGAGAGCTCCCTTTCTCATCTAGCCCAGCTCATCAAGTTGCATCAGAACTGAGTGTGTCCTCTTCCCCTGTGGTCTGTCAAGGCAGCCCTGCCAGGGGAAAGTGACTAAAACCTGGCAAGTGAGTGTGTGTCCCATACAGTCCCCACTTCCCTTACTAGAATGTCGGTGGCCTATCTCCAATTCATGCATTGTCCCTGGTTGATGCTTCAGTCTCAGCAATCTCTTGGCCTTGGTTAGTTGGCTCTGTTGGTCTTCTTCTGGAGCTCCTCTCACCTGTGGGTCCTTTTCTCTTTCCTCCCACTTTTCCACAAGACTCCCTGCATATCACCTAATGTTGGTTGTGAGTCTCAGCATCTGTTTTGACATACTGCTGGGTAGCACCTCTCAGAGGACAATTCTGTCAGGCTCCTGTCTACAAGTTTAGCAGAGCATTTTTTATAGTGTCAGGGGTTGGCACTCTCCCATAGTGTGGGTCTTTGGTTGGGCCAGACATTGGCTGGGTATTCCTTCAATCTCTGCTCTGACTGCTCTATCTTTATCCCTGCACATCCTGTAGGCATGGTAAATTTTGGGTCGAAGATTTTGTGGGTATATTGGTGTTCCCCTTCCTCTGCTAGGAGACTAGTCTTCTTCAGTCTCTCTGGCCTCTGCTTGAGTACCCCTCATATCCTCCCAGAAGCCTCCCCTGCCTTAGGTCTCCAGCTCTACACGGAGATACCACCACCTTCCCTTTCTTTTTTCTCTACAGGCCTTCTATCCTCTCGCCTTTGTTCTCCCCAAGTACATTCTCCACCCTCTATACTCTCTGTGCCCCCTCTCCTACCTTGTTCCCTCTCTTCAGCCACTACCTCTGTCTATTCCATCTCTCCTAGATGTCCCTCAACTGAAGAATGGATAAAGAAACTGTGGCACATTTACACAATGGAATACTACTCAGTTATTAAAAACAAAGAAATCATGAAAATTTCAGGCAAATGAATGGAACTAGCAAAGATCATCCTGAGTGAGGTAACCCAGACCCAGAAAGACACACATAGTATGTACTCAGTTATAAGTGGATTTTAGCCATGTAGTACGGAATAAGCATACTATAAGGTAACAGTCTCAAAGAAGATAAGTAACAGAGTATCCAAAGAAGGATTATCTCAAGGAAGGGGAGAATTTTCTTAAACTAGTAAAAACACTCACCACAGAGAGAGAGAGAGAAGACACACACACACACACACACACACACACACACACACACAGCCACCCTCTATGGTCTATATCAGGTTATATTCATTTAACTTTGTTTTTGTGAAAGATTAGGAACAAGAAAAATGTATCCTCTCTCTTCAATCCAAGTCACCCCGACTTGGTGTAATAATAGATGATGAAGGGAATCACAGGAATGAATTTAAGGAGACCACAAAAGCATCTCTATTTACCAATGGAGTATCTTCATAGGAAACACAGGTCCCAAGGTATTTCCAATGACACGCACCCAGCACAACTACCTGACCCAGACAGAAACTCCTGGAACTGGTGAGTTTGGTTTGCAAGGTCACAAGTAAGACACCATACAAATAATTTCTTCCTATAACATTAACATGATGTAATTGGAAACTGAAATGCAAAGTAACAAAAATACCATTAAAATATTACCTGATGAAATACTTATGAATAATCTAATGAAATATGTTCAGGAGCTGCATGCTGAAGTTTAAAAATGTTACTGAAAGAGAAATCCCAGATGGTTGAAACACATGAAGATATGTGCTATGTTCATGGGTGAGAAACTCAACAGAGTCAGAATTAACTTTCTCCCAAATTTATCTGTAGTTTTAAAACAATTTAAAAAGTCTGAGTAGCATGTTTGTACAGACAGAACTGAAACTTATTTTTCACACCATACCAATGGCACATTCTGGCAATGTGACCTGCCACTATTGCTGTTGGCTTGAATCACCTGCTGGCTGCAGTGTTTGCCAGGATTTCTCCTTTATAAAGTAATTTTCTCTTGCTTTCCTTCTCTTTGCCTTGTTCTTTGAGGGACTTCACCGATCACGGCCCACTCATAATTATTTCACTTAACTTATACAGAGAATACAGCATTAATACACACCAAAGAGATACTGTGTTTTGTTTTGATACAACATATGTCGTGTTATTCTTTCATCAGGTTAATATGTCTGCATTCAGCCATCACTTCTTTTTGGTGGAAACATTCGGAATCCCTTCTTTTGGCATTTAGGTACATACCTCTCGTGGACAATGGAGGCTAGGTCTATTCTTTGAGGACAAACCGTGCAATGAAATTATTTGGGGCAGTTGCAGCTGGACGGTTTATTGTTTCTCCTTATTCACTTATTTATTTGTTAATGTTTTCCCTTTCACTATGGACCATAAATACTTATTTATACTTTAACTCAACGTTATCTAATTTTGCCGTTGCAGGTGCTTGAGTTTGAACACTGAACTCATTTAATTGGTCCCTTTCCCTCTCCTACATGTTCTCCTCATTTTGTTCCCAGTGTTTGGTTGCCTCCTGGCAATACATGATCCAGAACCATCTTATTTCCAGTCCTGAAATCACCCTTAGGAATCTCCCACCTTTTTTTTTCTTGGAAAGGAGTCTGAAGCCAAGACTTCCATGTTAAGCATGTTTATAGTTGCTAACTTGTCATTACATCTACCCTTGCATAGGTCAACAAATGACATCTGAGTTTTCTAACTGGAACACACACACACAAACACACACACCTGTCTTCATGTATTTCCATGTATTACCATTTATATTTATATTTAGAAAGCCATGAGCTGTTTCTCAGGCCTCTACCCAAATCATGGTGGTATATGTGTAGCTGTAGCTTCTTCCCTTGATTTCTTTTATTAACTTTCATTTCAACAGTGAGAATACTGGATCCCACTAAATACTGTTATTTTCTTAATTGTTTAATTCCAGTATACATGAACGATTGAAAGTTTGGTCATGTTAATAAAGGAAACAACTTTGTTGGCTCCAGCACAGTGTTGAACTGAAGTTTATTTTATACTTAATTTTACATATGCTGCTTCCAGATCTGTTAGGTCTATGAGAGTCCCCTCCTTATTTTAGTCAGGCTGTTTCATACAGACAAAGTTTTGTGTCTTTGCTGCTTTCTTCAATTCTATTTTCAAGAATTCCAATGTTTTCTCTACTACCTGGTGCTGCAAAGTTCAGTAAGTTTTGACAAAAGCATAATGTGTATAGCAACAATTTTGAATTATTCAGGATAGTTTCACCATCTTAAGGCAACACTATTCTTTGGTCAACCCAGTGTCTGAAGAATGCTTGGTAACCAATGGTAAGTTTTGCTCTTTTTGTCATTTTGCCTTTTTCAGAATGCTACATGATTGGGATCAGGTAATGTGTAGCTACTTTAGACTTGTTTCCTTCACTTAGCTGTATTTAAAATCCAGCCTGTTCGTTTTGCATAGCTTGATAGCTTATTTAGTCTTATTGCTGATTTCCTTGATTTCCCTTTGAGTTTTACAAATGTTCATAATCAATTTAGTGGAGAAAGTATGATTAACAGTATTGAAACCTGTTGTTATAATGGTCTTTTGGAATGTATACACCTTACCTTTGTTCATTCAGATGCTGATTTCTCTCTCGAACTCTCTAGTTTCAGTCTGGACATTGCATTGTGATACTTATTCTAAGCATCACCTGTCTCAACTTTGTGTAAACATGCCAAAATAAAACAACCAGCCACAATGTTGGGCAATGGAGAGGAAGGAGTAGGAGGGAGAGGGGAAGAGCCAGAGGACAGGAAGGAGTGGGAGGCAGAGGAGGAGAAGCAGCAGGACAGAAGCTGGAGGAGAGGTCTTGGAACCAATGTGGAGAGATGGACCAGACCTAAGATATCACTAAAAGCAAGTATATTGGGTGAGTCTGAATGGTAGGAACTATGCGGGTTTGGAGGTTTAGGATGGAGTAACTATTGCTCAGCATTGTGTTCTAGGTTAACTAAATAAATCCTAGTCTCTGTGTGGTGATTGGGTTATACAGGTGTTTAGGATTAACTGAAATTTACTAAAAGAAACATCAATAGTAAATATTAATTACCAAATACAACAGAAACCATTGAATGTCAATTTTCAATGTTCTTATATCTGCTGTCAAAACTCAAAAATTGATCACAGATTTAATTATAAAATTATACATTTTGAAAACAGTCTTCATGATCTAGATTTAAACAGATTGTTCTTGGATGGAAATCTTGAACCATAAATAATAAAAGAAGTTTGTAAATTGAGCTTCACCAAAATTAAAAACATTTTCCACATAAAAATACTGTTTTCAGAATGAAAGTACTATCTATAATACGGAGAAAAGAGTTTCCAACTATGGGTCCAACAAAGTATTTCATTCCAAAATTTATATATAATGCTTGAAACTTAACAGAGAAAAAGCAAACTGCAACTACCAACTTGGCAAAGATCAGAACATTGTATCCTCAGTTAGTCTTGCTCAATAAGAGGAAAGTTATGCATGGTACTGGAAACCTACCGAAGTACCTGGGGCTCGTGAAGTCACAGAATTTGGAGGAAAACCTACAATCAACACTTTACTCAGTGAGCATAATCCTTAAGTACACTCAAAATATTTGTGCTTATACCCACAGATAAGCACAGTCCTTACCCACCATCAAGGAAACTTCTCACTACAATAGATGGAGTCTATTACAGAAAACCACAACCAGTCAAAGTGGAGAGGTATGACAGAGACCAACGATTGGACAGTGTGCAGGGAATGAGAGACTTAGGAACACTCAGTCCTAAATGGGATGTCTTTATCAAACTCCTTCCCTCATGGTTCAAGGAGCTATGTAGAAGATGATGCAGGAAGATTGTAAAGACTAGAGGGCATGGTGACTCCAAGGAAACAACATCTTCCAGACAAAACGGAATGGAGGAACAAATAAACTCATGCAGACTGTGGCAGCATGCACAGGTTCAAGACAGATGGGATCTCAGAACTGAGAGGGGGTGAAGGACACAGGCTCCCACACCTGACCAAAAAGCTAGCTGCAATTGATACCTGCAGGCAAAGAGAAAACAATGAGCTCTCGCTGGATCTACTAACCACACTGCAGGGCAAACCACATCCTAGGAGTACTTGGGCAAAACCAAAACAAACTTAATGGTATTTTTGTCTTTTTTCTTTCCTTTTATCTCATTTGCTTAGTTTGTGCATTTTTAACTTCTGGGTCTTTTGCTTGTTTACTTTTATGTTTTTGTGTGCACTTATTTTTTGTTGCAATTATTTTTGTCTATTTGTTTTGAGAGAGAGAGAGAGAGAGAGAGAGAGAACATGAAGTTGTGTTGAGTAGGGAGAGTGGATCTGAGAGGAATTGGAATTAGAAGAAGGGTAAAACACCGTCAAAATATATTGTATGAAAAAAAATCATGGTGAACTATGGTGGTACACACCTTTAATCCAGCACTTAGGAGGCAGAGGATCTCTGTAAATTCATAGCCAGCCTAGTCTACAGATTCAGTTCCAGGACAGCCAAGGTACACAAAAAATCCCTGTCTTAGGAAAAAAATATAGCAAAAATAGACAGAGGAAAGACCAGAAGGCTTCAACCCTACACAAAGGAATATAGGAAACTAAAATATGCTAAGAGGGAGAAATTGTCTTCCCCAGGGAAGTGCACACCAAATGGTTATCCAATACCCAAACATCAGTCCTGAAAACATGAAAATAACATGCAGACTGATATATATATATATATATATATATATATATAATATTACATATATATAGTAATTAATGAACACAATAGTATGCAATAATAATTAATGAAAAAAGAGGCCATGAATTTGAAAAAGAACAAGGAGATGAAGTGGAAATTTCTGGATTCCTTGAAGACTGATTTCTGTCATGTGGTGTTTTGCATAAAGTTGGGCACATAATGTTTTGTCCAGGTTGGCTGGTAAGAGGGCATGATATGCTTTGTTGTGAGCTCTCACATGTAAGTGGTGTGACTTTGACCATCCGTGGGTGGACTCTGAGGAGAGGACCCACTCACAGTGAGACTTCACTTTCTGGATTGACATCACTGCACTGATCTTTGAGCTTCCACACTGGACTTTGCAGAGAGAAATTTCCAGAGAGCTTCTCTGGACAATTCAACTGAGTCTTGTAGTTTTCACTGACTTTGTGTTGCTGTTTGGTGTTGGCCTTTGGACTGGATTGCGGATCCACCTGACTCCTGAGTCTGGTAATCCCCTAAAGACTCACTGACCCTGATCAACAGGAAGTAGATAAAAGAGGATTGCAGCCCTTATTCTTACTGATTTCCTACCTAAGGTTGCAGAGGTGGGGGAGTTTGGAAGGGAGGTAAAGGTGCTTAAGAACCCTAAATATAGTAGGTTTGGTGAAAAATCTAAGCCTACAAGGAGAGGCATATGGAAATGTTTTGAGGGAGAAAGGTGAAGGGAAAAATAATGTAATTATATTCTAAGGTCAAGAATTAAAAACAAGAAACTCTGTTACTTGAGAGAACTACAAAGGCATGGCTATGCACTTCTCTGAACTCCCCTACATTTCCCAGGCTCGTTTATTTGACCCTTACCATATATGTATCCTTACTATTCTTAGGACACTTCAGATACAGTCTTTACTTCTGCCTAACATGCAGTTTCTTCAAATATTCCCATAGCTGACTCTCAGACATTTTTCAGATTTCTCTGCAATCTCTCCTCCTTAATGAAGCTTTTTGTCTTCATCTTGTTTAAACGACAGTTCCCATCCTGGAATTTACAATTCACTTTCCATTTTTCTTTTCCTTATAGCATTTATCTTATTCCAATAAATTATATAAAATATTGATATTTATTGTTCATTGATTACCTGCACATACAAATAACTAAATTCAATAGAGAGAGACATCCAGGTATATTTAGAGTGGAACCAGTGTCTGGTGTGTTACAGATGATCAATATGTATTTACAGGCTGCGTAAAAAATGTTAGGTTGTTACTCAGCATTTTTTCAGATATTATGGTATCTGAACATAAAAATTTATCATTTTATGAGTTTTACTAACTTAGTGATTAGTTGTAGAATAGTATGCCTACATTAGAAAAGCATCCCTAATTGTAAGACTACTTATGCTTCTTTATCAATGGAGCTCTCGTTTCTATGTCTTTTTGTCTTTCTTTTGTTGTTATCCTTCATGGAAATTTTTAACCAAGGTAAAGTACTAGTTTTTAAATGTTTTTTCCCTAAGGGTTAAAAAAGAAAGATAAGTTTAAAACCGGGCATGTTAGTGCATGCGTATAATTCCAGCACACAGGAGTAAGAGGCAGGCAGATCTCTGAGTTTGAGGACATCCTGGACTACAGAGTGAGGTCCAGGACAGCCAGGGTAACACAAAGGACTGTGTCTGGAAAAACCAAAAAGGGTCAGTTTAAGCCATTGCTATTGAATGTATTGATGCAAAAGTTTGTCTCTGAAAGGAAGAATGCTGTTACCATAGATAAGGCTTTGCTTTTAATTCACTTAAAATAAGAAACTTGGAACGTAAAAAGCAAATAGGACTTATCAGAACCAAGGAAGTAATTTTCATTGTCTTGGAACAAATTGGATGAGATCACAGAAGCAGAAGGTTGGCTGATTCCAATAATACCTTGACGCCTGTGCATTAATTTGAGGATTTTGCACAGGCCTCAAATGAGAAGAAAGTGTGTGGTTTCACAAAGTGTCACCTTAGCCAGGTATTGTGGGTACCCCAGCAATTAGTTTAGTCCTTAGCTTAAAACTTGTGTATGAACTTACAGGTGCTATCATGCAGACTATTTGTTTATAAAACAGGTCAAGTATTACAGATTTTTAAAAGCAGTTTTCACATGAGAGCCTTTTTAATTTTAGTGACCATCTATTCTTTGACAGTTGTGTCCAGGAAACAGTCGCATGAATGCCAGCCTTGGAACTACAGAAATCCTGGGATTCAAGTCACAAGAAAAGTGAACACAATCATTTGGTATCTACTGAATTCATCATAGAATAGGGGGATAGAAATTTGAATACAAATAATTACAAGTATTAAAAATAATTACAAATTGTAAGAACCCTAGAATCAGAGTTGGGGAGCAATTGTTCAGAGAAGATTAGCAGAGTCTGGGTTTTACAGAGGGTCTTTCCAAGGAGTGTTTCAGTGGATCTGAGGAGTGAGAGTTTGTTCATGAAGTGAAATATGGTTGAGGGGACTTTTAAGTCAGAGGAAATAGTATTATGAAAAGCCTTACGGTGAGGGAGAAGAAAAGAGGGCAACATGAAGGAGCAGGTTGAAGGGGGCTGTTAGATAAGAGATAGGAAAAGTCACTAATATTATTCATTTAAGGATGCTGAAGGGGATCTCAATCTATCTATAAAAGATAAGCCTCAGCACTTTGGGAAGCCACATAAGGTCCGGACAGAATTCAGATGTTCAAATTTTGACTTCAAAGATGTCACCCTTTATGCCCAACCATGAAAAAATCAGCTGGTACAAGTGACAGTAGACTTAGTTAAGTGGCTACTTGAGATAACAGTCAGGTAAGTAATAATTTCACTACAGAGTCTTTGACAAATGAGTTAGAGAACTATTGTAACATTTTAGGCAAAAAAGCAAGTGGTTTGTATTACAGTATTGGTAGTGGAGCTGGAGCAGAATGAATTTGCTGTCAATAGCTGTCTCCTATCTTCTGTGTCCTGTGGAGCACTGTAGATCATCCACGCAACAGATGGAATGTATCAGCTGTCTGATGTCGATTGATGCCTAGTTTGCTGTCATGTATATATATATAGCTTAATGGGTCTCATTTTAGAATCAAATGAAAGTGCAATCATTTGAAGGACTCAGCTCTCCAACAGATTCTTCTTTAGTTTGAAGAATGACAGCATGATGCTGTTGGGCATGATGATGCAGATAATTAGTCAAAGCTCCAAGGAAACACCAGAAGAGGAGGACCTTTGACTTAGGAGCTGCTGCAGTGGCTGGCAGCTAGCACAGCAGCAGGAGGTGGGGAGTGACAGACAGGCGAGGCAGATGTGCAGCTGAGCTCCTCCATCTGGACTGGAACTTCTGGTTCCCTTGCCCGTTCCCAGCCAGACAGCAAACAAGTGCCAGTGATGCATCTTCATTAGTTTGAGCAGAGAGAAAGCAATTGCCACTTACAGCAAGCCAGGGTCAATGCAAACCCGGAACCACACTGGGAGTGGAGAGGGAGAGTGTGGGGTGAAAAGCTGCTTAAGGTTTTTCTCTGGAAGAGAATTTGTTGACAGTCTTAAAGGAGGCCATCTAATCACAGCCTGCTTTAGTGCAGGGAGGAGATGGTGACAGATAGCCACCTTTTTTTTAATAATTAGTTGTTCTAGGCTTGTAGAAAGCTGTGTTCACACCTTTTGTCTTAATTCTTATGTCTCGTTTCCTCCTCATCAGGACTTCTATACTGCTACATAAAGACCCAAACTTACTATTTTCTCACATGCTTTCCATCCTGTCCTGAGTTCTCTCTCTCCAAGCCTGTGCATGCTTGTTCTGTCTTTTAAGACTCTTAAGATCATTTCCAAGGAGAGGACACTGGGCCCCTGTTTTCCCGAGTAATACTTGGTTACCTCTGGACTTTCACGCGGCTGTTTCTCCAGCATGGTTTTCTGCATTGTTTAGCTATCAAGGGCACACATTTGCTTGTTTGTTTATTTCCCCAGTTAGATTGAAATTCAGTTACATGTAAATTCTGATGGACTTTCTTCTTGTGGCATCCTTTGTGTCTGGGGCTATTCATGTGCCCAGTAGATCCTCAAGAAGAATGGCCATGAGTGAGCAAATGGATCTCATTTGGTATTTGGAATACAGTCCTAGAAGTAGGTATTGTTGTTATCCAATTTGACAGAGGAGGAAACGAGGCTAAGGATTTTATGAAAAATCAAACAAATATTGATTTCAGAGTCTAATCTTCTTATTTAAGCTATTCTGTACCCACTTTAATCTTTTATTTTTCTCTGTATCACATAAGCTGAAGAGAAGGAAGAGAAAATACTATTTACCCTTGCTACCCAAGCTGTCCTTTCGATAGACTCATAACATGGGGGTGTGGTGACAGGAAGTGATGGTTGGATATTGCTTGGGCACAAAAAACTTTTTGTAATCCGGGTGTGATGGTATATGTGTTTAATTCTTACACTCTGGAGGCAGAAGCAGGTACATTTCCTTGAATTCCAGGCCAACCAGAGCTGCATAATGAGACTTTGGCATGTGAGACACACATGCACGCGCGCGCGCGCGCGCGCGCACACACACACACACACACACACACACACACACACAGAGTTTGTGAGCTAGACAGTAGAAACAGGCTGAATACTCTCTGAGCACTTATCATTAAAATTGCATTTACCTTAGTTACAGGAGAACTTTCCTGTCTGTGTCTCAGAGCAGAGATTATCTACGGAAGGGTCACCCTGACCTTTGTGGAAAAGGATAAGTGAGACCAAAACATTCAAGGCATTCAGTCTCTATCTAGGTTCTTCAAGAAGAAAAGTTTATGCTACCCTCCCCCCAGTTTCTTAGAGAGGAAACCCTAAAACTTAGATATTTTCTTAGCATTTATATGCCTCCAAGAGCAGAAAGTGGTGATGCTGATAGGATTCAGTCATCTGTGGCTTCAGTCCTGTAAAGAATCCTGGGAGATGGCAATGCCTGACTGTGTACTCCAACACTTCCCCGCCACAAACTGTAATCCCAGCAGAGGCAGTTGGATCTCTGTGAGTTGGAGGCCAGCTTGGTCACACAGAGCAAATCCAGGCCAGCCAAGGCCACACAGAGAAACCCCATCTTGAAAAAAAAAATAAAAAATAAAATAGTTTTCATTGTCAAGCCCATTGTCACACTATATGTATTCAAATAATTTTTTTTTTTTTGCCAGTACAAAAGTTTAAAACTATGAATGTGGTACTTATATGTCCAACGTGAAATAAGAATATGGAAAACTTGTATACAATTATTTAAGAAGGAAACATCCAGATAATTTAAGTATTTGGTTACAGAGGCAAAGCACTTTCACCGTTTGTATCTGAAATGCTCCCCTCCTCTCCCCTCCACCCCAACAGGCTCCTGTTTGCAAGCCCTGTTCCCAAAACTGTAGCAATGCTTTGGAGTGCTGTGGAATATTTAGGAGGTGAGGCCTCCCTAGGAGTCATTGGAGATGGAACCTTGAAAGTTATAACCTGGCTGGTGTTTCTTCCATTCTCCTCTATTCTTGGTCAGCGGAGATGGGATGGGCCTCAGCCACCAAGCCTTCTGCTGCCATGCCTATCAGCCTTGATGGACTGAGACCCTTTGAGACTGTGAGCCAATATGTAGTATTTCTCCTGTGAGCAGATCTGTCAGGGATTCTATCACAGTGATTAAAAAAAAAAAAAAAGTGAATATAGATATATTCTTTCTTTTTCCAACTCTTAAAAAAAGTTTTTAAAAATTTATTTTCTTTTACTCATTCTCTATTTCATTCTTCTGTGGTCTGCTACTGAGCCTAGGCTAGCCTTGAACTCTTGATCCTGCTGCTTCAGCCTGAGAGTTAGATTAGAGGAGTCTACCAACACACCTGGCCCTGAAAGTCTTTAATAATGTTTGAGCTCATTCTCCTGCCATTAAGCTGATCAGATTGATTTTTAATTACCTGTTTTAGGATTCATCAGGAAAACTCATTCCAATTCATCAATTTTCATTGGCACATGAGAAGACAGATAGAAGATCTGATTAAATATCAGCTGGTTGCAAGTGATGCCAAGAATTCTGAAAACTTCATTTTACAAATACTATAAGATTTTGCAAAATGATGGTGATTTCCATTTCTAAGCTCTGGCTTATTTTGTTACCTTCTTTACGAAATACTGATACTTGTCTTTTTTTTTTAATTTTATTAATTATAGTTTATTTACTTTATATCCCCCCTGTAGCTCCCTCCCCCTCCCTCCTCCCAATCCCACCCTCCCTCCCCTTTCTTCACTCATGTCCGTCCCCAAGTCCTCTGATAATTTTGTAATTATATTTATGAACAGAAAACTTAGTAGTGTACATTTAACCCAGTTTAGTGGTGAGTTTTTTAGCCTTTGCCTTTTCTAGCTTGGCAATGCGAGCCACAGATTTAGGACCCAGGATGTGGCCTCCCTAATGCAGGATCTCATCCTAGCTGTCGTTGGTCCTAATAGCCTCCACTGGCTTTGCCACAGCACCCTTGTCTTCCAAGTTAACCTGTGTGAAGGAGACAGTGGTGTAAGTCTTCTTGTGGATCAGCTGCTCAGCCTGGCCTTTCCCTGACAACGCAGTAGGGGACCCCCCTGTTTTGACACAAGGCAGGTAGGAAAACCAATGGGGTCTACTTTGTGAGCAATCATCACCCGCTAAGCTTTCTTGTTCTCCACAAGGTGGTGACTGTATTGACCCCTGCTGGAAGGACAGGTCATCTCTTAGTTGGTACGTCACCTTTCCCAGCAGCTTTCTTCTCAGCACGGGCCAGTAGCCTCTGCTCCTCTTGCTTTGTGTCTGGCGTGTACTTGTGCACAGGCTTAAGCAGCTGGGTAGCTGTTTGCCGGTCCAGGCCGTGGGTCAAGGGCTGAATGGCAGGAGGTACTTTGAGCTGCTTATAGAGGATGGCCCTTTGCCTCTGCAGCCTAATGTAGCAGGGCCATTTGACAAAGGGTGTGAGATCTCTTTTGGGCTGGATGTCCTCCCCAATGTCGAAGTTCTGGGGCCTTTTTCTCTAACAAAGGATTGACTACCTTTTTGGTCTCCTGTTTCTTCATGCCGGCGGGGGCCGGGGCCACCTTTCCTTGGCCAACTTTCCTTTCCTTTGGGCATGTTAATTAATTAATTAGTAATTAATTAATTAATAATTAATTAATTAACTAACTAATTAATTACATATGTCCACCATCCTACATTTCTTTTGTTACAGGCTAGTTACAAATTTTTAACAAGCACTAGGACCCTCAATTTTCATTGTGTTGTTTACTGTGACTTAATTTAACCAAATTAAAATAATACTTCCAATTTTATCTTTTTTTGGGTATATTTTACAGAGAAAATAAAAATGACAGGCTTAGAAGTAAAAAACAAAACAAATAAAATGCGTAGTTCTCTAAGAGTGAATATGAATATGTATTTGTGTGTGTGGTACATAAATACCCCATTACATATATATATATATATCATATATATCAACATATAGGACATATATATCATATATATGTTTCACTATACAAATGATCTAAGGTTTTGCAAAATGATGGTAGTTTACATTTCAAAGCTCTGGTTTATTTTGATACTTTCTTCATGAAATACTGATATTTGTCTTTTTAAGTATCAATTTTATCTCCCACATCCCACATTTCCTTTGTTAAAATCCTAGTTACAAATTTTCAACAAGCACCAGAACCTCAATTTTAATTGCATTATATATATATATATATATATATATATATATATATATATATATATAAACATATCTATCTATATATGTTAATGTGTATCACTAGCTTGTTTGTATTTAAGAAAGCGTTATGGAGAACTTGCTACATGAAAGACATCATTCTACCATCTCCATAGATTCTTTATTATTTCATTGATTCTCATAGCATCCTGTGGGAGATCGCTACTCTTACCCCCTTCTACACATAAGGAAATGTGATGTGCAGAGGTTGCATGTTTTTCCTAAAGTCATATTAGTAATAAGTGGTTTATTATAAACCTTTAGAATATAGGCTTCTATCCACTATACTCTGTTGTTAATCTTGGTTGCTCAAAGGACAGGGTGTTCAAAATGTCAATTTCCAGTACCTATCAATGTATACACAACTATTAATATCAAGAAATAGATGAATTTTATGACCTCCCTCTCTTAAGAATATGAAATGAATATTTTATAAGTACTCTACTCATGAATTTTATTTACTCATTCACCACAATAAAAATATAGTTAAATTACACTGGAGTTCTGACATTTCCTTCTATTTTGTTTTCTCCAAGGATTTCAACATTAACAGATGATCCCAGAAGAAGCCAATGGGTGTGCATCAGTTTCGGTCAGTGTGTCACTCTAATTTTACTTGACACTTATGTCACCTCGGGGTGATGATGTTTTTCTCACATTCTGTCAGAATCCAGGATGTATGTATTCTTGACTTTTATTACGGTATACTTTTTTTTTATAGCCAAGGAACATTAATCTACAGTTATTCAAACTTCTTTACACAAAATCAGACAGAAGAAATAAAATCACTATTATGGCTTATACCATAATGTGAACAAACATCCAACTTTGTTTTCTTTAAAAAAAAAAAAAAAAGATTTATTTATTATTTATACAGTAGTCTGCCTGCATATATGCTTACAGGCCAGAAGAGGGCACCAGATCTCATCATAGATGGTTGTGAGCCACCACGAAGTTACTGGGAATTGAACTCAGGAGCCCTGGAAGAACAACGGTGCTC
>NW_026588752.1:17238077-17444027 GCF_907164565.1 Psammomys obesus | reverse complement strand
CTAACTTTTGAGCTATCTCTCTAGCTCCTAACTTTGTTTCCCAAAATTAATTTAATATTGCTGTCAAGTATTTTCTTTTAAGTATTCCCTCTGACAGAAGAAAACAAGATTTAAAAAAACAAAGTAAGCTTTCTTCTTGTGTGAGCTCCTCTAGTTTAAAACAGTCAGCTATGAGTTGACACTCTCTCGTAAGGCTGTCTTTTTTCCCTCCCCTCTGGGAAGATCCATAGATTGTGTCACTGGAGGATGTGGTGCCTACAGGCCGAATGACACCTGTTACAACTCACTAATGACTGAGTCATAGGCATTAATTTTGAGTTCTTTTCTTTCCAGGGGCTCCTTTCCCAGAGTCTTGTCTTCTGTCCCTTGCCCTTTCAGTGCATATTGTAAAAAAAAAGGAAGTAAAAAGATGTAACAGATGCTTTTCAACCAAGTAAAGAAAGCATCAAATCAAAATGCAGTGTATTTAAGGAAAGATGAACCCATCCGTGAAGTCAACATTGTGAATGGGGTCCGAATACAGACGAGAGTGAATTTTTGTCATCAGATTTTCTTTAGAGAACATTATTCTAAATCAATAACTAGATGAGTTTCCAAAGAAACATAATTCAGTGTGTGCGTGTGTGTGAGAGAGAGAAAGAGAGAGGCAGAGAGAGACAGAGACAGAAAGACAGAGAGAAAGGCATAGAGAGACAGAGGCAAAGACATAGATTGAGAAAATTTGATTATAATGTTATAGAATGTATGGTGACTTCAGGATATAGTGGCAGAAGATGGAAGGGTAGAGACCCAGGAAACTGTTTGAATCTGGTTCCAAAATTAGTCTACCGGAATCAGAAAGAGCCACAGTTACAGGTAAAGTCCAAAGATAGCCCACTGGAGATTTCTCTTGCCTGGAGGCGGTCAGTGTTTTGTGTGACTGAAACCTTCAACTGATGTAAGAAAACAATTCTAATTTATTTCATTCAAAGTTCATTTATTTAAAGAACCTTCTTAAACTTTATTTAGAGAGATGAATTAAATCTCTTCTAACAAGCAGATTCACAAACATGTTATGATTTGGATGTGAAAGTTTCCCACAAAAGACTCATCCTGTGTTGAAGGTCGCAGCGGTTGCAGGTGGGGCTTTGGAGAAATAATTGGATTGTGAGCGGGTTGACAAAATCATTGGATTAGGTTACCTACAAAGCCACGATTTGCCGACACAGTAGAGTGGGACGCTGCTGAGGATCCCTGAAGGCAGAGTGGTTCCTGGTTCCCTCCTCTTTCTGCCTGCCTCCCGCCTGTTAAGGGAAGAGGAGCTGTTCTGGCCGTATCCCTCTACCCCGCCCAGGCGCAGCGGAATCAAGTGTCCACCGATCAGAACGTTGAAACGCTCAGCCAAATTAAATCCTTCTGTCTTAAATCGTGTTGCTGAAGCATTTTTGTCACCGTGATGAAAAGTGACTAACACACATAACAAATATCCGGGCCCTGCTTTAGCCTGACAGAAGACATTTACCATCACACAGTCCCTTGCCAACCTGGCACCTACATAGAGCACCTTAAATAATACATCAAGACAAATGGCATAGTTATACCTTTACCAAGTACTATGCAACTATTTTTGTCTCTATGAAAAATGTACTAACTCTCTTTTCCATGCAAAGATGCAAGGAAGCAAGGATCTTGGATAACATTTACTTCTTTTCATTTTTTTTCTTCATTACTTTTTTTTTCTTTTTTGAAGCAGGATTTTACTATATAGACCTGGCTAGCCTAGAATTTGCTATGTGGCTCAGGCTGACCTAGAGCATTTAAATCTTCCTGCCCCTGTTTCCTGAGTGCTGAAATTATATATGTGGACTCTCACGCTTGCTTGATATTTTTGGAAAAAAAAAAAACTTTCATGACTTTTTAAAGACTTAGTTTTTGTTTACGTGCACATGTTTGCCCGTGTGCTTGTGTGGATACATGAGGGCAGTAGTCCATAGAGGCCATGAGCTATTGCAGGATCACCTGGAACTTTAGTTATAGGTGATTTTGAGCTGTTGTATGTGATGTACCGGGAACCAGACTCTGGTTCTCTGGAAGGACAGAAGAGCTCTTAGCTGCTGAGATTTACTTTACCTCCAGCCCTGTTTCCACTTTATGTGCTTGTGCATGAGTTCCTGAACCCGGCTTTAAAAGGGGGTTCTGGAGATTCAAACTCAGGTCCTTATACTGACATAATACTTTGTAGACTGATGCATATCCCCAGTCCCTCTCCATAACTTCTGTAGCTTAAATATTACGATATAGAGTTACTGAAGTTTGAAATTCTATGATGCAAGTTCAGTATATCCGTGTTATTTGTAAAATAATAAGAAAGAAAAGACACACATAGGGATCTATCATAACAAAATAAAAAGAGAAATATTCATGAAATTATGACAATTATAGTTCTTGTCTCAGAAACTGGTTATGACTAATATCTTGTTATTTCTATCAAACTGTCTACCCATTTCATATTCCTCTTGCTGTCAATAAACACATTTGTGTGTGTGTGTGAGAGAGGAGGGTGGAGGAGATAGTTCTTTTCCTGATGGTGACTTCTGCGTGATTGGTGCCATCAGTTGTCTTACCTTGGATGGGTTGTTGTAATTTTTCATTAAATCAATCACAGAACATTGTAATACTAAGTTTCAACACAAGGAACATATTTTCCTTTATAGTATAGTTGTCCAGTTTCTCTCTGCTCCTGAAAACAATGATATCGTTTAGAGGATTCTTCACATAAGGCCTGGTTAAACATTGGTGCCTGCAAAAGAACTGCTAGGAGAGAGTACATCTGGAGTCACCATGGCTTCTGGGGCCTTGTTCATATCAGAATGTGCCACAGAAGTCTTAATAAAGATGGACAGTAGTGCTGCAAAACTTAATTTAGAAAATTACATGTTCACTACTGGCCAAGGAGATAATGCATGAAATCTATGTCACACAAGAGCTTCAGTTAGAACTGTTTCAGGCTTTAATTAAGAACTTCCAGTGGTGAAAATCTGTATAGAATGGGACACTAGAGAACAAGATGAAGGAGACATCATATTCATATCACTGGAGCTGTTCCCAGAGAGACTCAGAGGAGAAGCAGCTTCTGGAAAAACTCACAGGAGGCCTGGCGTGTACATCTGCCTGGTCCAGAGAGTATGACGTGACACTGTTGTTTCTGTCATGCATGGAGTACAGCGTCTCTCCTATGATGCTCAGCTATAATTGTCAACTTGACGCAACCTGAAATCCTCTCTGAAGAGAGCCTTGAGAAGGGATCACCCACACTGGTGTTTACTGTTAGGGCTGTCTTATTTAAGTTCATAGAACTTTTAAAGTCCCAGGGTGCTCTCACACTGTTCTTTCTTTTCATTCTGACCTTCCTCCTAGCTCTAGATAGCACTCAACTTCATCTTTCTTTCTGGCAGAAGTTTCCTTACTATGTTGTAGCTTGTTCCTGTTCTTTCTTCCCTCTTTCTTTCTTTCTTTCTTTCTTTCTTTCTTTCTTTCTTTCTTTCTTTCTTCCTTCCTTCCTTCCTTCCTTCCTTCCTTCCTTTCTTTCTTCTTCTTTTTGAAAATTACCTATTATGTTTTTTAATTTAATTTTGAGATTATAATATAGTTAGCAAATTCCCCCTTCTCCTTTTTCCCTCCAAACCTTCCCATCTACCTCTCCCTGCCAGTATACAGGTTCATGGCCTCTTTACTCACTAATTTTTATTGCATGCATATATGTTTATATATATATCCATGTATATTTAAATATGACTGCCTCAGTAATACGTTATCTGGCATGTCCATTGCTATCATCCTTGTTCAGCTCATATTTAAACAGTCATGGTTACAGCTTCTGATATTACAAAATACACAATCTCACAGCCAAACTCCTGATCCTCATTGTTTCTTCTTAGTGAAGAAATTAAGTCTACATTTAGACTTAGTTTTAGAAATTATGCACACTTAAAGTAAGAAAAGACACAGGGAATAAAATGAATTTTTGGCAAAACATTATTTCTATATAACCTTTCTACACGACTTTTTCTTTAGCTTCCCTTCTGCAATCAGTGGGTTTTTACAGGTTAACTTGTTGGGGAAGGGAGGTGTGGGTAGCATATTTACTACATGTAGAATTCTTTTACTTCTTTTTCTAGAAAACAGAGGTTTTGTTTTTTTTTTTTTTCTTCTTCTTATAATATGTCCTGATTATGATTTTCCCTCTCTCTACTCCTTCCAGGTTCTTTCCACTTCCCCTCCCATCAGATCTACCCCCTTTCTGTCTCTCACTAGAAGACAAACAGGCTTCTAAAGGATAATAATATAAAATAAAATATAAGAAGACTGAACAAAAGCTAACATACCATAATAGGATAAAACAAACAAACAAACAAACAAAGAAAAAAGTAAAGAGCCCATGAAAAGGCCCCCCCCCAAAAAAAGACAGATATAGACACACCCACTTATTTGCACAGTCAGGAATCCTATATGAACACCAAAGTGATAGCTGTAATATATGTTCAAGGGACCTGCAGGGTAAAAAAAAAAAAAAAAAAAAAGAGAGAGAGAGAGAAAAATAAATAAAATAAAATAATAAAAAAATAAGATAAAATTTTTAAAAAAGACCCTGATATGACATCATGAGACAAGGAACCTCCAGTGATGCCATTGAGCTCAATTTTTGTTGGTCATCTACTGCTGGTATGTAGCTTACCCTTAAGAGCAGTTTGTTCCCCCAGTGAGACGCCTTTGGGGAAAACGAAATTTTCATTTGCAAGTAGTTATCAATTGGAAATAGCTCCTGGATTGGGAACGGGAGTGTATATCCGCTTCTTTTGGCTCTAGGGCCACAAGATCTGATGCGGGCCCATGCAGGCCCTGTACTTGCTGCTTTGATCTCTGTCAGTTTATATGCGTGTAAAATCCTGTTGATTTGAGGGCCTTATTTCCATGGTGTCCACCATTCCCTCTGGCTCTTACAGTCTTTCTGTCTCCTCTTCCACACGGTTGACTGAGCCCTGAGGTGAGGGATTTGATTGGAGAAATTTCTTTTAGGTCTGGGTGTTCCAAGGTCTCCTATTCTCTTCCTATTGTCTGCTGTGGGTCTCTGTATTTGTTCCCTTCTGCCAAAGAAGGAAGCTTCTCTTATGATGGATGAGCAAACACTGACTTATGAGTATAGCAGAATGTCATTAGGAGTCATTTTGTTGCTATGTTCTTTTAGTAGAGCAGGAGTATTTGGCTTTACTATAGGTCAGGGATTATCTAGTTTCAGGTTCTTACCGAAACAGCATTAGGTATGGATTCAGTCTAGTGGACTGATCCTTAAGTCAATTCAGATATTGGTTGGTTACTGTCGGGAGCTTTGTGCCATCATTGCATAGCATATCTTGTGGGCAGGACAGCACTGCAGATCATAGGGTTTGTAGCTAGTTTGGTGTTTATGTTTCTTCTTTGTTAGACTGTATCAAAGACATTACAAGAAAGGGAAAAGGCTCTATGTAGACACAAGCTTGGCTTCTCCATGTTCAATGAGCTGTGTAGGTACTTTCTTCAGCAATGGTGCCCTTGACCTCAGGTTGTGGAGAACAACCTATCGGATTTCTCCAGTGTCACATGATTGGTTTAATTTCTTTTGTGTGGTGGTTATCTATGGATTTCCTCTCTTTCTTCCCACTTCTATTTTTCCTTTTTTTCCTCCTTTTCTTTATCCCCTTCCTTCTTGACCTTTCTTTCTCATCCTCTTCCTCATCTCCCTTGACCCTTCCCCCCTTCTTCTTCTTCTGTATTTAATCTTAAGGTTATTTTCTAGCCTGGGTTAGAACTGGGATAATCCTATTTCAGTCTCATACTTTTCTTTTTATGAGCCATTTGTATGAGAAAAGATCAGTCATTGAATTTAGAGTAGCTAAGTAGGATATGCTATTAAACTTGGTTTAAAGGGGTGTGTGTGTGTGTGTGTGTGTGTGTGTGTGTGTGTGTGTGAAACAGAATCCCAATTTTTTTCATTAGACAAAGAGATAAATGAATATTCAATCAAACTGGTTTTTAATAGCTGCCACATTTTGTCTTAAAAAGAGTGTGGGATGTTCTTGAAGGGACAGTGGTAGAGGTGTATTTTCAGCAAAGGTACTAATTGTGTAATTTGACTTTTTTTTTTTTTTTTCCCCAAGCAGAATGCTACACGGGACATCTGCAAATGCATTTTCATTAAACATTCTTTTCAATCAGATAGATTTAAAGATCCTTGTTTGGGTGGAGTCAGATATGTCAGATCCTCAATCAGTTTGTAGTGCATTGTAAAATAACACACTCAAAACAGAGCTAAGCTGTCAAGCTGTGACAATTTTGAATGAGGAAGATTTTCAAAAATTATGAGTGAGATATTTAAAACGTGTCCTTGACATCCATAGC
Organism: Psammomys obesus; assembly: GCF_907164565.1. Classification (NCBI taxonomy): domain Eukaryota; kingdom Metazoa; phylum Chordata; class Mammalia; order Rodentia; family Muridae; genus Psammomys; species Psammomys obesus. The sequence goes on along the minus strand of NW_026588752.1, from coordinate 17,437,613 downwards.
ACTATTCAAAATACTTCATCAGAGGCCTGTGCTTTAAAAACCTACTTGAAAATTAATGGAAGGAGTGCAATTTGTCAGTCTTTGTCTTAGCAAGCGTCCCTGACGGCAGAGGTGGTGAATCTGCAGTGAGATGGCATCCGCTCTCTCTATCTGGGTGCAGCCCGAAGCTTGTGAGTGTTGGAGTGATCTCTTCAAAGGGGAGTTGCAAAGACCTGAGGCAGAGCTGAAACATAACGGGCTCCCCGTCCAAGCCCTGTTGATACCTGCTTGAGCCGGTGGCACACTGCAAACTCCATTTGTCCTTCGCTGGGAGGATTGTGTGATTTACTGATCCCTCAAAGGAGCCATTTCACTCTTAGCCGTGTGTAGGGGACGGGAGCTATTTGTCCTGACCTCAGCTCATAACAGGCAAGGCTGTGGCAAAGAGACAAAGCCTTGGCTATTTATTTTAAATAAGTCTCTTAAAGGACGAAGATCTCAGGCCTGGGGCTCTAAGCCAGCTTCTTCAAAATGCAAGGCAACCTCTGATTCCTGCCTCTGACCTGAGCGAACCTCCAGGGCGCCACTTAATTGGTGAACGGGCTTCCGAATGGATCCTAGTGAGCCCTGGTCTTTCATGTTTCCTTTCTTTGCTCCTCAGTGGCTGATGAATGCTTGTCTGTTAACCAAACTTTAAAAATCATGGTGGAGACGGTACTTATTGCTGAACACAGAAAGCACAGTGTAGTTTGTTTTTGGATGGCTCCGCTTTTTATTTGCTTAAAGTCTCAGATCTTTCAAGGTGATTCAAAGAGAATTCCACAGCGGACAAACTCAGAGTCAACAAAGAGTGAAGGTCTAAGAATGAAAAGAAAGGACTGTCTCTGACCATACACGTCAGTGTCAGCCTCTTAGGGTGAGGGAAAGAGGGGAAAGGAAAGGGAGAAAGGCATTTAAGTTAGATGTAGCCAGGACAATACCTATAGGCGTGGGGCTGTAGGGCCCATTATACTTAGAGATGCTGAGGAATGGAGCCACGAGAGTAGGTATGACAGACAAGAAAGTGGTGAGGGGACAGCAGTTGAATACCTGATGGACCTTAAAATGTGTTTCCCAGTTACCAGGTTTAAAGAGGTTTAATGTTTTCCCCCTGGGGGTCCTATGCAGTGTTTAGTGAAGACAGGGTTCAAATATGGTCTGTCTCATCCGAGGGACAGATCTTAAGCGTGATTGCTGTATCCACCAGTTTCTCAGGGCATGGCTGTGTGTTCACTTACAGATTGCAAGCGTTATCAGTACTTTTGAGCTTTGAACGTACTTGTGACCATCAACAGTATACAGGAGAGATGGCTGGCACCATTCCATTGGCCTTATAAATAATAGTACAGCCTGCCGCATGTGATATCACTCTTAATCTTGTTATTTAGCTGGGCTTGCCATAGATGTCATTATCTCATTTGCTGAGGTCCTCCCAATCTCACTTGAAGTAAATATACTGCTCTGGTGGCCTATAGTCAGTCCTTGATTAAGAAGGTATAATGATAGGGTATTTTTTTTTATTTGGCTTATACATTCTATCTGTGGCTCCTAGAATAAAACAATAATAGAGACAATTAGTTCTGCTAAATGCATCTTGAAGCCATGTGTTAGCTTATATATGGATTTTCTCCTTAGATGTTTAAATATTCCCCCTGCAATTTAGGTTTCGTCAAACAAAGATGATCTGATTTAAGATAATTCTCTTGGTAAGAAAGCAATTGCTACTGCAATCTGCCATTCACCCAGATCCATTGATCCCAGGATAAACATTCATTTATCAGAGAATTCAAAATAAAACACAACATATGCTACAGTTTAGAGCAAATTGATGTGGTAGGGTTCTATATTTTTTTTAGAGGTTCCTCGAATTTAAGCACTGTCTCGATTACTTTGGTGAACGCTGCTGTAAAATATTAGTTTTGCCTACTTTTATCATTATTTTTAATTCAGACCACAAGCTGGTTAACATGTTCGAAAAATCATCCTGTTGCCTAGATATCATTGTACTGTCATGTTTATTTCAAGATTATCTTTCAAAGCATTAATGGGCATTTAAAAGTAGTCCCTTTTATAAGCTGTCTCTTGCTTCAGAGCCGTTCTTTCTGCATTGTGCTAGCACAGTACTTGGGAAGAATTCAAGCATCCAGTTGGTGGCTTTGTCCTTGTGTGGTGACCTTCTGAGAGCAAGCATATAATCATCTTCTGAAAGCTACAGTCCAGGCGTGAAGGGTTGTGGTCATGAAGGAATGCTTTTATTTAAGTTGTTATTGGACTTTGCAATCTCCACATAGTAAGAAAGATGACCATGAGATGATAATTAAGTGGTTTCTTTATTATTTCAGAGAGGAAAAGAATTACAATTCTGGTGATTGCAAAGTCTCTGAATTGGAGAGTTAAAAAATACAAAACACTTATATGAGCACAGATTCTTTCATTTTTTAAAATGTAGATTTTTTTTTTTTTTTAATAATGAGTGTCTTGTAGGACAAGAGGCTCTTGACTGAAGGTTGGCGTTAAACTATTTGCTACCTAAGAGGAGTATAAGCAGATTGTACAATGGAGACCAGTGTTTAATCACTGAAGTTCAAAACCAAGGTTTCTCTCTGTGAGGGTGTTTGGAGCCTCTAAAACTTGCAACAGATGGGTATCTCAAATTTAAATTCTTTTGATAATGATTAAGGACTTTTTTTTTTTTTTTTTTTTTGCTTAAAAATGATGAAAATAAAAGTTTCCCTAAGAGTCTTTGAAGATGACAGGAGAAGATCTGTCAGGAAATTATAAATTTTTTGTGAGCTTCATTTTAAAGCGAGTGTTTCTTCTTTTGCTGTCCTATAAGATCTGACTTTTCTGCACATTCATAAAAATCCTCACTTGTGTTCACCTAACACTCAGAAAGAAACTATAGCTGTGGGTTACTGTCCATGCATCATTTCTTATATTTAGACCAAATTAAATGCCTCAAACAGAGTCCAGAGTGCTAACCATTCACTCACTTATAAGGGGATATTAGCTGTATAATATAGAGTAGCCACCTACAGACTTAACGAAGTTAAACACTAAGGAGGACCTTAGGGAGGATGCTTAAATCTCATTCAGAATGGCAAACAGGATAGACACCAGAAGTGGTGGAAGAGAGGAAACAAGATGGGCGTCTACTATAGAGGGTCCTCTGAAAGGATTCACGCAACAGAGGATTGAAGCAGATGCTGAGACTCAGGGCCAAACTTTGGGCAGGACACAGGGAGTCTTATGGAAGAAGAGGGGGGTGTGGATAGAGGGACATAGAGGGGACAGGAGTCCCACAAGGAGATGAACAAAACTGAAAGATCTGAGCCCAGAGGGTCCTGCAGAGACTGATGCACCAATGGAGGACCTTTCATGGAGAGGACCTAGACCCCCTGCTCAGATGTGCCCAATTGGCAACTCAGTCTCCGAGGTAGGATCTCTGAGCTAGGGGAGCAGAGGCTGCTTCTATCACGAACTCAGTTGACTGACCTTTGACTACTTGCCCCTGGTGATGCAGCCTTGCCAGGCCACAGAGGAAGAGGATCCAAGCAGTCCTGATGAGACTTAACAAGCTATGGGCAGATGGCAATAGTGGAGAATTCCTCCTTTCAGGGGACTAGGGGAAAGGGATAGGGGGAAGAGGGAAGAAGGGTAGGACCAGGGGACTTGAGGGAGGAGGTTTCAACTGGGATATACAATAAATAAATTGTGAAGAAAAAATTTTTTAAAAAAGCCTCAAACATTGTTTTTGCCTATCCACTGAGGGAAATGATTCCAATAAAATTGTTCTAATTGTCTTTCCCAATTCAGTGATTGTATGAATATGATAGCCTCAAATGCAGAAACTGTCCAACAACCTGTGGACAGTGGTAGCAATCAGAGATCTGTTTTCTTGTTTTCTCTAGAATAAGATCATATAGAGTTTTAGAAACAATTATTATACAGATATTTTGACAATTCTAAAAAATTTTGCTCCTTTCCAGGACTATCATCCTTTCAAATTTTATTTAATATTGGAGTGTTTGTGTGTGTGTTTACAATGTGTGTGTGGGAGCTTTGGCACAGAGGTGCCATTGCATGGGTGTTCAGGGAGAAGACAACTGTCAGTTGGTTCTCTTTCCATCATGGGTTCTGTGGCTAGAAATCAAGTCAGGAGGTTTGCATGGAAAGAGCTTTTACTTGCTACACTGTTTCTGTGGTCCTAGTGCTAGAGACATTGAAAACATTTTTAGGATGCTGTCTTTCAAATTCACAGTGGACAGAGAAAGGCTCTCCTGAGCACCTTTGATTATGCTCAGTATGCTCATTAACACACTGGATTATGTCTTAGCAAACTTGTTACTTTGGTAATACACCAATACATTACTGATTTATTAGGCGTGTATCTAGTGAATTGATTCTATATTTTTATTGAATCTCAAAAAGCACATTTTATAATATGCTTGGTTAGTATCTAGAGAACAACATTTTATGTTAAAATTATCAATAGTTATTGATTGGACTGGAGAGCACTGTGGCATTCTGGAATGGCAAATTTGTACAAAGAATAAATGAAATCCACAGTAAGAGAAGATGTTTTTTAGATTCTGGAAAGGGTGTTTTCATCATTAGATTTTGTAGTTAGGATGGCATGCTGAAAATGGATGAAAAGAAATCAATATTAAATGTATTTTATTTAAATTAAAAAATATACCTCATATCCAAATGCAACAGCGCGATGGTTGCAGCAGAACAATCTAAATGTTGTTAATTCCACAGCATGAGGCCTGCATATGCAAAGTGAGATGAAATCTTTGTGGCTCCAGATTGCCAGCTGCTTTTGCCTTCTGATACATGCAAAAGCTCAGTAAAATGAGCTATGTGAAAGAAATCAGTGGGCTTATATTATTATTGCTATTGGAACAAGCTTCATTACTGTGTTTATATAAAACCCCTTTGGATGGCCATTGTTTGTCTTTTTCTCATTTTTATTTTATGTTTCAAATTCCTTTGGACATTTTAAAAAAGTACATTACATTTAAGGATCTTGTCATAAATCTACATATATTTAAATCTCTATTTGCATAACTGATGTGAAGCTAACATTTGGTACAAACTTAAATTTGATGCTATTGTCCCATGGCAGTTAATTCCAGCCAGTGTGAAATGCCAAAGGTGGTGTATCTATCAGGGCTCTTGTTCTTTCACTTTGTCCAAGTGGAAGGGACTGGATATGCTCCTAGATGCTAAGAAGTAAGGGAACAGGCTTTCGAGATTTATGATTCATGACTAGTTAATGCTCCTGTCCACTACATGTAGTGATGGTGTCTCCAGCTATTAGGGCGCCTCAGTTCTTTGCTGCTGTTAGCTCTCCCTGTTGGCTAATACCGGAGTCAAATCCTGAAATGCACACCCAATCGTCGATTTTCATTGCCTTAAACCTTTTAGCTAATCTGCCCCTATTTTCCCTGAGGTCCTACCTGCCCCTCAATCTTCACCTCAGAGTTTAACTGTTCTTTCCATCATATTTTCTTAACCTCCGGCTCCTCTGTTGTATACAAAAACCAACCTCATGAGTTACTTATACACACAGTATCTCTTTGAGTATGTGTGTTGATCTGTGACTCCTTTCACAGAAAACCAGAGGTAAAGTAAGCAAGGCCCTTGTCTGTTCTGTTTGCTATCACACCCCAGCATCTTGCATTGCATTTCACACATAATAGGCACTCACACTTAATAAGCATTTGCAGATGGAATGAATGGATCCAGTGGCTTCGTTCAGTCTTTTTTTTTAATTGTAGTCATGTTTTTTTTGTTGTTGTTGTTGTTTGTTTGTTCACCACATATTTCCATATGGTGATCAAGTGCCTTGTGCATAATACCTTAATAATAATATTTAGCTGGATGAATGATCAGATGAAGCTGTGTTTTCTCCAGCACAAGATGCTCTTGAAGGATAGATGATCATTGGTAGGCACACACATGAATATACATGGCCAGATTCTAAAAATAAACTGAGTGAAGTAATATACCTACAATATGAGGTAAATATCAGAATACAAAACATAACAAAGTAAACTGTTCTAAAACTTAATGTATTCCCAGGATTTGGATCATGATGCCACAGATGCCTGAGGGTTTATGGTTTTGATTTTCATTCAGCTGTTTGTGACATGTTCCATGCTGTGGTTTAATAGATAAAAGGGCATCATTGGCAAATGTCTTCCTCATTTGGACCATCACTACAGATAGGGCCAGCTGGGAGCCCTTGAAAATGCAACACAATCCTAGTGATTTCAGTAAGAAGCAAATTAAAGTGCAAGGTGTTAAAATATGGTAGATCAGTTGGATAACAACCATCTTTGGAGGAAAAACATTATGACTCAATACAGCTGAGTTTGGCAGCTACAGGTGTAATTAAATAAAATCAGCAATGATGGGAATTCTGCCTCAATATGACTAATTCATCAAGTCAGTGAAGAATGATTAGCTTTCTCTCTGAACTACAGTAGACAAAACTTTTCCGTTTCCTTTTCTACTTACTTTTACATTATTTCAATTTGATCACCATTGGTAAAGATTGTATCATGTTCCACCACACAATTGGATTGATGTGACAGATGCTTGAGGGATGGTGCGATGGCCTTCCCTTAGGTACAGCTGTGATTAGCCCTAAAGAACTAGAATACAAGTTTTGCCCCTTGATTATTTTTCCTTCTTCTTAAGAACAACTGAACACCATAGGAATTTCAGATAATGAACTTTTGATAATGAAAAGTTTCCTTATTCCTTCACAAATGTTACACAATTGCGATTGCCTTTCTGTTGGAGTGTAATTTTAATCCCACAGTTTGCCTTGTTCTAACCCTGCTACAGTCAACCTCCTAAACAACAACCAATAACAAAAACCATCCAAACACGTAAATAAGACCATTTGGCTTTCTCTCACCTCCCTCCAACCCTTTCCCATTACCTTTAGAAAAGAATTCATAAATTTATAGTTTCCAACCTGGCCTGTCATGTGGTAGGAATTTGTAAGCTAAGCTGTCTCCTCTTGCCTACAACTTTCCAGCCCCAAAGACCTTCCTGCTGTTTGTTGGGTAAACTGAACACTTCCCTTCCTAATGGCCTAGAAGCTCAGCTCTGTGTGAATGTCGCTTCTGTGGATATGCTTACGTGTGTATTCTTTACTTCCTTCTGGTCTTCACTCACCTACCCTAGACAGTTCAACTTGTCATCAGCATGTAGTTCTCCATCAGATTTATGTTGCTCCACAGTGCTCATCCTTACTTGATAGGACATTATGTTAATTTATTATTCTCACACCGCATAATTCCACAGTCCTACTCCAGGGTAACCTCAGGAGGGGAGAGGCCTTATTTGTCATCCCGAGGATTGTACATCACGTATCTGTGTGCCTAACAAACATTTATTTCAACAAATCAATGTATTTATTTTCACAGGCACTCTGCATTTCAGCAGTCTCCTGCAGGCTTGCGATTCTACTGCCTGGCCGCAGCTGCTTGTGTGTGCCCTCCTCTTTTGTTATCTTCAGTGGCAAACTGGAGGAATTTTCCTCTTTGGACATTGTGTAATTATTGTTGTGTACTTGGAGATCCTCTGATTAAAGCTGCATTCACGACAAATAATCAATACAAATGACAATGTTTATGTTAAGCTCCCCCTCATATGAAATGATTTCTTTAGAAATTTTGCTTCCTCTAATCTTTCCAATCTGCTGTAAGATTATCTGTGAAATTGCTACAAGATTTACCTGTGGTCTCAGGGTATAGGGGCTGGCTGCATCAGGAAAATTACACTAGAGTATTTTAGAAAAGTACGGCAGGATTAATTTGTGGTTGTTTTGTTTTGATCTATAAGCAGTTTAGATTCATACTGGCATCTCCTGTGTGTGAGAGAGATCCACAAATAATTCATGTTTTTAATGATAGAGTCTCTCACAGGTCTCCCTATGAATGTCCTGACAGGGAAGACAAAATTGCCTTTTTTTTTTGCCACTTAGAAATACAGGACAAAGCAGCTGACAAATGTCATGTGGAATTTCCTATCATACAAACAGATATTCCCTGTGTCAGTAAGGGTATGCCTCTAAAATTTGAGCAGCTTCCTCCTGGTTCCTCTAGAAATGGGTTAGCTCACCGAAGACAGGCTCCAGATTATTGATATAATCACAAATTGAAATGGGACCCAGGGCTCTCTGTTCACAGGAAAGCTTGCCTGGCTTTCTCTGTATTTGAAGTGATTAACGATGCTGAAGCATTGTGGGAAAATGATATGTCTATAATTATAGGGAGCCACAGGAGGGAGAAGCCATTTCTGATACTGGTCTTTGAAGCCACCCAAGTTATTTGAGTCCGAGCCATTGGGGGGGGGAAGGAGGAAGTAGAAAGAAGAAAAGTAAGAAAAATATTCTAAAAAACGAGGAAAATCAGAATATGTAAAAGGGGGAACAGTCTAGGGGACACTATATATGAGATAGTTGTATGTAAGAGATAAGCAAAATGTTTGTAGCAGTGAAGAGCTAGAGTCAGCAGGAGCTATTGGCTCAGCAGTTAAACAAGGGGGCTGTGAAGTCACAGAAACCACACCGGCGACAGACAGGTTTCCCATTATTATTTTTTTTTTTCCATTTTACCTTCCTTTCTTATTTAACATAGAATGTTTCTTACCATATGTTTGTGTGTGTACATAATAACAAACCTTGCTAAGAAAAGGAAATTCTATGCAAGTACTGCAAAATAAAATAAAATAAATAAATAAAATTTAAAAAATTGATCATAAGAATGAGATTCCCCTTTCCACCTTTGTCTCTCTGATGCTGGTGTTGAAGTATAGACCTTCTTATAATTTTAGAGCGTTTCAGACATTCAGGGTTTAAAAAAAGTCGTATTAAAGATGTGAGGATGCCTCCATTACCCATCAGCCCTGGGTGTGGTACCCTGCTTGATGGAACTGGGCTGCTGCCTGGGAACAGCTAGGCTGAACCATCAGACGCGGTCGGCCTGAGACTGTGAATACACAGTGGCAGCCTAATTCCACTTGCAGCCGCTTGGTGCCACTCTGGCTTTAGGAACCACTCAGCCACAGCCAATTGCCGGGATTCTGCTGCCTCCTCAGTTGGCTCTCTGTGGTTTCAAAGACAGTCATTGTTTTGAAGAAGGTCATTTGGAGAGTTCGGTGGCGGGTGTGATTAGAATGTGTACTGCAAGCCACATTCCAGGTGCTTTGTGTGCTAACACTTAGGTGTTAGTACCAGCATTAATTATCCTAGGGACATGTAACAGGCACAGGTGGGCCCTTGTTGGTTCATTTAAAAGGCAAGGTTTTGTAGAACGCAAACCCCCAGGTAGCTACCCTGGCCTTGAAGTTTAATTTTGGGATAGTTTGAGCGATGGCATTTTATTTTATTTTTTTAAAAGCAGTTCAATATTAATTCTTCCCTAATAATAGGTTTTACAAACACACACACACACACACACACACACACACACACACACACACACCCCTCCACTCCACACCTAGGGCGATACTTGCAAACAATAGATTCAGGTTTCCTTTGCTTTATTTTGTTTCGATTTTTACCTCTTTGCTTGCCTAAGTTTTTAGTCATCAATAAAAAGGACATTTTTCTTCAAAGAACAACATACCTTTCAAATGAGTTACACGCAGTGTTGTAAAACACTTTACCCCAAATAATAAATCTTTATCTTTTTCTCTACCTCCTTTCTCATCTGAAACCAAACGGCATTCCAGAAAACAATCCATGCACAGGCTTTCATAGCTTGGAGACGACTTTCTGAAACGGAGGACATTGCGGTATTTAGCTGAAGGTCCTTGTGTTCTGTTTAATGGGAGCCCAGGAGGGGCGCTTCTAAAGATGCGACTGAGAGCAGTGCTTTTCTGACTCATTAATTTGGAAAGGCAAGAGGAGGCTGCCATTAAGAACTGTCTTTGCAATTACTTGTATGTAAAACCTTCATTCCTTGCCCACCCGCCCCACCCCCACATTTATAGAAATTGCATCAACTTGTTTATGCTGATAAACTTCTGCTGGCCTTCCCACAAGTGGAACTGACCCTAGGCAAAACTGAGAGGCCTGCCAGAACCCGCTCCCTTCTGACTTTGTTCCTTACCCTCCTTTTCTCTGAACCTATGACTTCCCTCTGTTTCTCCCTCAATCTGAGCAGGTTTGAGTGTAATGGTCTCTGATATTTGTGCTGGCCAGTTCTGGGTGTTGGGGAAGTCCACCAGGAGTACGATGCTACCATTTTAGATTTCACTTCGTAAGTGCAGGCAGCTTACTAAATTTTCTTGCACGTGAGTGTCTACAAAACAGAACTGTTTCATGCAGTAAATGAAACACAGCATGTAAGGCTTGCTTTCTGTCTCCATGAATGGAATACTCTAGTTGGCTTGTTAAAAGTGCTTTCAGCATCTTCTTCTAGGGCTCTGAGACACCAGGGAATGGCCCAGAGATCTGGATTTCTGCAAATGCTTCATGAGAGTTTTGTGTTCAGCAAAGTGCTAGTTTAAGAGGCTTGGCTTCCCTAAAAATAAATAAATAAATAACAATAATAAAATTCCTATAGTGGAAAAACAAAAAGATGCTTGGCTTAACAAAAACTTCCATGGAGAAGCTGACTACACCAGATCAGGAAACAGTATCACCAAAAGAACAGTGGATCCTGGTACTCAGGTATCACTTTAATAGGGGAGATGCTAGGCAAGACAGTGAGATGTGGGCAATGCCATCCTGAGCCCTACCTAGGAAGGAAAGTTCAACTCTTTATTCAATATGTGGCCATGGTGCCTCTCTTCCAAAGGACGATGCTAATTATATCTACTTTACATTTTTAAATCTCATTTTATTTGTTTTGTGTATGTGTGTTCAAATGAAGGGGGAATTGTCCTGGCTGTTGCAACAGATCACCACACTGATGCTGGCTGTTGTGTCAGTTCAAAAAGGACAGAAACTATGAGTTTTGCCTTTCAGGATTGGGGAGTCTGGAGGTCAGCAAGAGGACCCGAGTCACTAACACCCATTGATTTCATTAGTCTCTTCCATCCTTGCTTTGCTTCATGTTTGAACATATGCTTAAGGCTTTTTAAGGTCAAGTTCTGGGATGGCAAGTTGATGCTCTAGTTAAAGTGAGGTTACATTCATTGAAAATCAAGAGTGACCAGAGACATGAAGGGCACAATGTAAAGGAAATTAATTCAGTATTGGCTTGCTCCTGAGCCATATTTCTAGTTCAGATCATCTAGGAGATTAAAAAAAATTCACTAACCCAATGTCAGTCTGATTTGCAAAGCTTATTGACCATTTTAAAAATTGAGCGATGAGGGGAATGCTGCTTGCTCCCTCTTTGACTTTGAGGTTGACCCAGGTTCCTAATGCTTTAGTCAGAACATTGAAAGAAGTGCCAAGAGAAATAACTTATTTTTTTTTTTTTTTGGTCATGATTAAAATTTACACAAGGTATTATCAGCCATCTGATTCTAAAATTTTTGATTCTACATACAAGGGATGTAGATCCCTAAAGCTCTATTCCAAATGAAATCTAGTACAAATTATAAATCTAGGAAAGAATAGAAGAGAAACCCAAGGTATTAAATGGTCTCACTGAAGAGGCTGCTGAGGGGATCCAGACCATCCCAAGATCCCCATCATGGGCAGTAAGGGAGTGGTGTAGGATCTGTGTAAATTATTCACACGGAAAACTCTGGAATGAGAACTTGAAGTTTCCTCTGACTCTAGACTTCGGCTTTGACAATTGTCCTATAGCCTCATAACTTTTCATCCATCCATCTGTCCGTCCGTACATCCACCCATCCACCCACTCATCCATTTCAGATGGGGTTTCACATTTGCTTTGTTTGATTCTCTTGCCCCAGCTCTGGGGCAGTTCAGCCACAGGGATATACCACTATATCCTGTCGACCTCATTTTGTTACTTGCAAAGGTTTTCTTCCAACACTTGTTCATATATTCTAGCTGGAAATAGGTAGCGGTGAATGCGGTAGCCTTGAACTTTAAAAACACAATGCAGCCAGTCCTGATGAGACTTGATAAGCTAGGGTCAGATGGAAGGGGAGGAGGACTTCCCCTATCAGTGGACTTGGAGAGGGGCTTGGGAGGAGATGAGGGAGGAATGGTGGGATTGGGAGAGATTGAGGGAGGGATACAGCTGGGATACAAAGTGAATAAACTGTATAAAAATATCATTCTACTATTATAACAATTAAAAATGTGCATGAGTGTTTTGCTGTATGTATGTCTGTGTACAATGTACATTCCTGTTGCCATAATGGCCCAGGGGTGATGGAATTGGAATTACAAGATGGTGGTGAGCTATCCCATGGGTTCTGGGAACTCCTGTCCTCTAGAAGAGCAGCCAGCACTTAGCCACTGAGCCATCTTTACCTCCCACCTCCCGCACTGATCTTAGATGGTTTAGGAGCCTTCCCTGTTCTTTTGGTTCTGCACAGTGATTCAAAGAATATAAACTCTGAGCTCACCTTCTCAGTCCCTCAGGGAGTATGTTAGCATCGATAGTTCTTCTAACTTTTGCAGATTTACTGAGTTATGTGTTTGCATAGGGCCATCAAGCTGTGTTCTGAAGAGCCATCCGAGTTGTTTACAATTGCATTTTTAAAAAAGATTTTATTTCTTTAGTTCTTTATATAAACTGGATATTAGTCCTCTGTCAGATATAGGGTTGGTGAAGATCCTTTCCCAATCTGTAGGCTGTCATTTTGTTCTGACGACAGTGTCCTTTGCTTTACAGAAGCTTTTCAGTTTCATGGGGTCCCATTTATTGATTGTTGCTCTTAGAGCCTGTGCTGTTGGTGTTCTGTTCAGGAAGTTGTCTCCTGTGCCAATGAGTTCAAGGGTATTCCCTACTTTTTCTTCTAACCGATTTAGTGTGTCTGGTTTTATGTTGAGGTCTTTGATCCATTTGACTTTAGTTTTGTGCAGGGTGATAAGTATGGTTCTATTTGCATTTTTCTACATGTAGACATCCAATTAGACCAGCACCATTTGTTGAAGATGCTGTCTTTTTCCCATTGAATGGTTTTGTCATCTTTGTCAAAAATCAGGAGTCCATAAGTGTGTGGATTTATGTCAGGGTCTTGTATTTGATTCCATTGATCCACCAGTTGGTTTATATGCCAGTACCATGCAGTTTTTAATATTGTTGCTCTATAGTACAGCTTGAGATCAGGGATGGAGATCCAATTAAAAAATGGAGTACAGAACTAAACAGAGAATTCTCAATAGAGGAATATCAAATGGCAGAGAAACACTTAAAGAAATGCTCAACCTCATTAGCCATCAGGAAAATGCGAATTAAAACGACCCTAAGATTTAGCCTTACACCCATCAGAATGGCTAATATCAAAAACTCAAGAGACAACACATGCTGGAGAGGTTGTGGAGAAAGGGGAACCCTCCTCCACTGCTGGTGGGAATGTAAACTTGTACAACCACTCTGGAAATCAATCTGGCCCTTTCTCAGACAACTAGGAATATTGCTTCCTCAAGATCCAGCTATACCTCTCCCAGGCATATATCCAAAAAAGTCTCAAGTACACAATAAGGACATTTGCTCAACCATGTTTGTAGCAGCTTTATTTGTAATAGCCAGAAGCTGGAAACAGCCCAGATCCCCCTCAGTGGAGGAATGGATGCACAAATTGTGGTATATCTACACAATGGAATATTACTCAGCAATAAAAAAACAAGGAAATCATGAAATTTGCAGGTAAATGGTGGGATCTGGAAAAGATCATCCTGAGTGAGCTATCCCAGAAGCAGAAAGATACACACGGTATATACTCACTCATATAGACATATAATATAGGATAAACCTACTAAAATCTGTACACCTAAAGAAACTAATCAAGAGGGAGGATTCTTGCTAAAATGCTCAATTCCTATCCAGAAAGGCAAAGAGGATGGACATCAGAAGAAGGAGAAAAGAGGGAACAAGTCAGGAGCCTGACACAGAGGACCTCTGAAAGGCTCTGCCCTGCAGACTATCAAAGCAGATGCTGAGATTTATGGGCAACCTTTGGGCAGAGTGCAGGAAATCTTATGAAAGAAGTGGGAAATAGTAAGATCTGGAGAGGACAGGAACTCCACAAGGAGAGCAGCAGAACCAAAAAATCTGAGCACAGGGGTCTTTCCTGAGACTGATATTCCAACCAAGGACTATGCATGGAGATAGCCTAAGACCCCTGCACAGATGTAGCTCATGGCAGTTCAGTATCCAAGTGGGTTCCATTGTAATAGGAACAGGGACTGTTTCTGACATGAACTGATTGGCTTGCTCTTTAATTACATCACCCTGAGGGGGAAGCAGCATTACCAGGCCACAGAAGACCATGCAGCCACTCCTGATAAGACCTAATTGACTAGGATCAGAAGGAAGAAAAATAACAACTTCCCTATCAGTGGACCTGGGTAGGGGCATGCAGGCAAATGGTGGAGGAAGGAAGGGATTGGGACGGGAGAAGGGAGGGAACCATAGGGGGATACAAAGTGAATAAAGTGTAAGTAATAAACAAAAAAAAGATTTTATTTCTTTAATTATGTGAATATGTGTGGCCCTGTGTGGGTATGCATATGAGTGTGGGTGCTCATGCGGGCCAGGAATGTTAGGTTCCGAGGAGCTGTTGTTACATGAACTGCTAGCTATAGGTGCTTGTACTTGAACTCTAGTCCACTGGAAGAATAGTATGTATTCTTAACTGCTGAATCATCTCTTCCCAGCCTCCTCCGCCCTGTAATTTGAGAACTGGGCTTTTAAGAAAAGAAATCTTTTGCTTATTATATGTGTGTGCACGTGCAGCTGCCGGAGTATACCTGCACATATCACATGCATGAAGATGCCCATGGAGGCCAGAAGAGGGATCACCTTTAGCTGGAGTTACAGGCGGTGAGCGATCTGTGGGTGCTCTGAACCGAACCAAAGTCCTCTGTAAAAGCAGCGAGTGCTAACCCCATCCCTCTCGCCCCAGAAACACTGCACTTAAAATAAGAAATTGTTCATTGGAATAAAGCTTCAGTGAACACCAACATGGCCAAGTAGATGATCCTTAATACAGTAGAATTTAGGGAGAACAAAAAAATAAAAAATCAGGAATTGGTGTGGACAAGCCCCTATCATAAAGACTTTCATCAGAGTCACTTCTGTTGTTTTGCATAAGAATATCTGTATATTAGAAAAATGAACTAATGCTTAAGTTTCATGGTGGTCCTCACTTGGAAATACAGTGACTCATGAGCTCCTAGTTTATTTGACAGCTATAAGGTAAAATCAGGATAGAAGTAAGGCCCTTCATGAGGCCCCCTCATGCCACAGGTGTTCTGTGACTGCCTCCTTGGCCACCACCCTCATGGAATGATACAAGGTTCCATTAGATTGTAAGTCAGGGAGGGGCAAAGGCTGTGTCTATTTTTTCCACGCTTGGAACCAACAAGGATTCTGATACATACATTGTTCTTGGTTATACGAAAAAAAAAAAAAGAAAAAAAAAACCACCCAAAACATTCAATCAGTGAATGTAAAACTGAATGAACTCAATTGCGTCTAGACCCACTAATAGACATAGTATATCTAAGAAGAAAAACTTGCTTCTGAGTTGAAGTTTATACCTCTAATAAGAATTTTCAGAGGCTTATGAGCCCTTCTTTCATGAGAGAAATGATTTACTCTTACTAAAGCACACCAGTTGTTAAGTTTGAGTGGGTAGTTCAGAGTCCTTAGGTGGGTTAGAGTGAGTTCTTTAAAGTCTCTCTTGTAAGGGCTGAAGATGTAGCTCAGTGGTAGAGTGCTTGCCTGCCATGCACAAATCCTGAATTTGATTTAAATCACAATAAAGGAACACAAAGTTCCTTTACAGATGAGTATCTTCCCATATTCTCCTCCAATAGACGTGATTGCTTATCATTCCTGCATTCAAGATTCTAGAAGTCTTAGAGGAGTAGAGAAACAGGGACATCCCTGTTTCTGGAACATTGGAATGGGAAGATAGCTAAAGGAAAGTTTAAAGGCTTTTGTGGCCTTACAATTGGACTGAGGAACACCCAGTGCTCTTTTGCCATCAATTCCTTCTCCATTACTCCTCCCAACCCCAACTTCTGTGACTTGAAGTTACTCTGTGCTGCCCGCTGACACTGGCTGCCCGAGCTTCCTCCCCCAACCCCATCACTGCCTTTTTATTCGTGGAAGCTTGGAGCTTTTGCTAAGGTATTTCTGATCAGTCTGGGCAAAGTCATCTTTCCCCATATTCACAATTCAGTTTGACACACATGCTAACAGTTAATTATGTATTGCTTGGTGGTTGCAGTGAATTAGCTAAGCCAGAACTCTTCAGTATCAGGCAAGTGTTGTATTGTTCTCCCAGCAATTGGATTGCAAAGGTCTCATAAAACATAAGAAAGTTTTTAAAGTAATTTTAAAGTTTTTTAAAGTAATTTTAAAGTATTTTAAACTTTTTAAAATAATAATAAAAATGAAATAATAGTTAATATTTACTGAAAACATCTACTATGTGTCTTGTTTTATCTATTCTTCATATGAACTCAGTGAAATAGATATTATTTCCACATCCTAGGTGAGGAAATAGAACCTCTGAGACACTAATTTGCCTATCCTGATTTAGCTAGAAAATTCAGTCCAAAAGAGAATAAAATCAATGTAATTTCACCATTCTTTACTATCATTACATTTCAAACAGCATAAAGACAAATAGCAGTATTTATAATATTTTGTTTTTTGAGACAGGGTCTCCCTACCCTGGAACTTCCTGTGTAGACCAGGATGGCATGAAACTCACAGAGATCTACCTGCCTTTGCCACCTGAGTGCTGAGATTAAATGCCTGGCTCATTTCTTAATAAACTTAGAAAGCTTAACAAAAGTCCTAGTCAGGGCTGGAAACAAAGGCTCAGTTTGTAAAATTTGCCTTGCAAGGGTGGGGACTTGGATTTGATCCTCAGGACCCACCAAATAGCTGGATGTGGCGGCCCGTGTTTACAATTCCTGTGGTAGGGGACAGAGGCGGACGATGTTTGGACCTTGCTGGGTAGCTAGCACTGCCTAGTTTGTGAGCTGCAGGCCTGTCTTAACATGAAGGTACTTGAGGAACAACAGCAAGCTCTGAGATTGTCCTCTGGCCTCCATAGGCTAACTTGCATGTGAACATGCACCTACATACACGTGTTCACACTCACACACACATACATTATACACAGACAAAAACAGAATAAAAGGCACTTACAAGATTTTAAGGAAAGAATCAGAAATAATATTTCACAGTTCGCATACAAGCACATGCTTGTCAACAAATCCTCAAAACACATTTGTTAAGGAAGCCAGCATATTCCACAAAAGTGTGACTTAACAGACAAGATGACCAAATCATACTCTTTTGCCTCCAAGGCCGAATGTTGCTTCCCCGTTGATCCCCACACAGCTGACTCTCCAACGGACATTTTCTAGCCACTGATGTGGGAGACCACCACTATATAGAAATCCTGGTCAGAGAGATAACTACCACACCTCTTCTGCTCGACACTTTAGAGGTGGCTCTGGAAAAATTAGCTATAAGATTTCATAGAGTTCTTGGGCTTTAACAATAGGCATTTTGGGGAAAATTTTACTGAACTTCTTTATGCTTCTGTAATGTCCCCTGTAGAAAAATGTCTGGAAAAATCTGTGTCTCTGACACTAAAAGACTTCTTTCTTTATTCTCCAGGAAGATTTATAATAATTCTTTTTTTTTGTTCCATATTGTTTTTTTTTACATTTTTTTTTATTAATTACACTTTATTCATTTTGTATCCCCCCATAAACCCCTTCCTCCTCCCCTCCTGATCCCACCCTCCCTTCCCTTTCTGCATGCATGCCACTCCCCAAGTCCCCTGATAGGGGAGGTTCTCCTCTCCTTTCTGATCTTAGTCTATCAGTTCTCATCAAAAGTGGCTGCATTGTCCTCTACTGGTAAGGCTGCTCCCCCCTCAGGGGGAGGTGATCAAAGAGCAGGCCAATCAGATTATGTCAGAGGCGGTCCCTCTTCCCATTACTGTGTAACCCACTTGGACACTGAACTGCCATGGGCTATATCTGTGCAGGGGTTCTAGGTTATCTCCATGAATAGTCCTTGGTTGGAGTATGAGTCTCTGGGAAGTTCCCTGTGTTCAAATTTTCTTGTTCTGTTGCTCTCCTTGTGGAGACCCTGTCCTCTCCAGCTGTTACTATTTCCCACTTCTTACATAAAATTCCATTCACTCTGCCCAACAGTTGGCCATCAGGCTCAGCATCTGCTTTGATAGTCTGCAGGGCAGAGGCTTTCTGAGGCCCTCTGTGGTAGGTTCCTAGTTTATTTCCTGTTTTCTTCTTCTGGCTTTCAGAAGCCCTCTGTAGATGGTTCCTAGGTTGTTTCCTGTTTTCTTCTTCTTCTGATGTCCATCCTCTTTGCCTTTCAGGAAGGTGATTGACATTTTAGTTAGGGTCCTCTCTCTTGCTTAGTTTCTTTAGATGCACAGATTTTAGTGGGTTTGTCCTATGTTGTATGTCTATATGAGTGAGTATATACTGTGTGTGTCTTTTTGCATCTGGGACAGCTCACTCAGGATGATCCTTTCCAGGTCCAACCATTTACCTGCAAATTTCATGATTTCCTTATTTTTCATTGTTGAGTAATATTCCATTGTGTAGATGTACCACAATTTCTGCATCCATTCTTCAGTTGAGGGGCATCTGGGCTGTTTCCAGCTTCTGGCTATTACAAATAAAGCTGCTACAAACATGGTTGAGCAAATGTCCTTATTGTGTACTTGAGCCTCTTTTGGATATATGCCTAGGAGTGGTATGGCTGGATCTTGGGGAAGTGCTATTCCTAGTTGTCTGAGAAAGTGCCAGATTGATTTCCAGAGTGGTTGTACAAGTTTACATTCCCACCAGCAGTGGAGAAGGGTTCCCCTTTCTTCACAACCTCTCCAGCATGTGTTGTCACTTGAGTTTTTGATCTTGGCCATTCTGATGAGTGTAAGGTGAAATCTCAGGGTTGTTTTGATTTGCATTTCCCTAATGGCTAATGAGGTTGAGCATTTCTTTAAGTGTTTCTCTGTCATTCTATATTCCTCTACAGAGAATTCTCTGTTTAGCTCTGTTCCCCATTTTTTAAGTGGATTACTTGGTTTGCTGATTTTCAGCTTCTTTAGTTCTTTATATATACTGGATGTGAGTCCTCTGTCAGATAAAGGGTTGGTGAAGATTCTTTCCCAATCTGTAGGCAGTAGCTTTGTTTTGATGACGGTGTCCTTTGCTTTGCAGAAGCTTTTCAATTTCATGAGGTCCCATTTATTGATTGTTGCTCTTAGAGCCTGTGCTGTTGGTGTTCTGTTCAGGAGGTTTTCTCCTGTACCAATGAGTTCTAGGGTATTTCCCACTTTTTTTTTTCTAGCCGATTTAATGTGTCTGGTTTTATGTTGAGATCTTTGATTCACTTGGACTTCAGTTTTGTGCAGGGTGATAAGTATGGATCTATTTTCATTTTTCTACATGTAGACTGTAGACATCCAGTTGGACCAGCACCATTTGTTGAAGATGCTATCTTTTTTCCATTGTATGGTTTTGTTGTCTTTTTCAAAGATCAGGTGTCCGTAAGTGTGTGGGTTTATTTCTGGGTCCTCTGTTTGGTTCCATTGATCCACCATTCTATGCCAGTACCAGGCAGTTTTTAAAACTGTTGCTCTATAGTACAACTTAAGATCAGGGATGGAGATACCTCCAGAAGATCTTTTATTGTAGAGGATTGTTTTAGCAATTCTGGGTTGATTAAAAAATGACAAATAGAATTTTTATTAACATATATTGATTATATATAATAACAGGTTTACTTAATGACATTTTCCTACACGTGTAAAATGTATTTTGATAAAATTCACCTTCCCATTATCCTCTATTGTCCCCTTCACACTTCAGATGGGATGATCCCTTTCATTTTCTAAAGTAGTCCCTATTTGACATTCTTATCCTTTTTGGTTTTGATGATCTAGTAAGTTTCAGTAGAGTAGTCACAGGAGCATGGATACCACACTAGTGGCTACACCACTAAACAAACAAACAAACAAACAAACAAGCAAACAAACATACCTAAGTGTGACCCATTTTCCACACTGTAGAAATCTTGACATTTATAATAGTGAGAATCACCTTTCCTTGGAACCGTCCCCTTCTTTGATAGTTTCCTTTTTCTCACAAAGGCTGCTTTTCTGGAAGCCTTGACTGATGGCTCCATGGTCGGTAAGACTGAAACACAGGGTTATGAGGTACTGTCCCTGTTCATTTATCACCACTGTGATCCTGCTGTTCTCTAGTTGCTTCTTTTTTTCATAAGGGATCACGCATGTGAAGTAAGTAAGAGTCAACATAGAAATATCACAGCTTTCACTCATTCAATGATCCTAGATTTTACTTAGGTGTACACACACACACACACACACACACACATACACACACACACAATGATAAGTAGAAGTGTGTCAGGAGCAATGAAAAATAATACTAGGAGAGGAACAGGAAATAAAAGGAAGGGTGAATTGTGTGGGAATAGGTCAAAGGACATGGTATTCTTGTATGGAAACGTCTTTATGAAACCCATTACCATGCATGAGACTATATGCCAATAAAATTATACATTAAAAACACATAGATGCTGAGGATCATAAAATATTACAGCTGTTCTTCCATTTGCAGTGCGGTTGCCTTGCAATAAGATCCTTGTAAAATAAAGTGTTGTGAGTTGAAAATACATTTAATCTGGCTAATACACTTAACCTCATACAGCTTCACAACACAATGTGCTGTAGGGCATTGGATATCCCTCTGTGTGCTGAGGTTGCTCTCGGGAGCTGTGGCTCACCCAGCTGCTGTGTGGAACCTTGAGGAGAACAGGGGGGAAGAGGGAGGGAGGGTGGGACCAGGAGAAGATGAGGGAGGGGGCTACAATTTGGATGTAAAGTGAATAAGTTATAGAAAACAAAGTTAAATTAAAAAAAAAAGATGCGTACTGTAAAATGGTACTATAGTTTGTGCTAAGCATGTGCACTTATGTCCAAATGACCTCAGGTAGTGCCTGTTTTGGGTACTTAAAAAGATCTCATGCAAAAAGATCAGGCGTGGTGGTGCACGCCTTTAATCCCTTCAGTCAGGGAGGCAGAGGCTGGGGAATTCAAGGCTAGCCTGATCTACAAAGTGAGTCCAGAGAAACCAAGGCTACACAGTGAAATCCTGACTCGAAAAACCAAAAAAAACCAAACCCAAACCCAACAACAACAGAAACAAAACAAAACAAAACAAAACAAAACCCCAGATCATATACACTAGTAATTTGAAGAAAGACTACAATATTTGACATATATTTGATCATTCTTCCTAGAAATTTTACCTTATGCTGTGAAGCATTTCATGCCACTGTGAATGAAATACTTAAACAGTATCCTTGAGAGGAGGACCAGAGGTGTAAGCTTGATGGTAGGCACTCGGCAAACGTGTAAAGCCCTGAGCTTGATCCCAGAAACCAGGAAAGTAAGTAAATGGAGTCAACCACGAGTAGCTAAGTAACCCCTTAGTGAGGTTGATTTAGAAGAGGGTGACTCTATAAGGCACACATCTGTGTGTTTCAGCTGAAGAGATGAGAAATACCCTTCTGTAGGGTGATGAATGTAAGGGGCCAAATGTAATGCTGCTGAGTCACGTGCGTGAGCCACTGTGATCTTGCTACCAGTTGCAGCGTGCACCATTTCAGACAGCTTAGAAGTGATCTCAGTGAGTTCTAAAAAACCTGTTAGCAGTCTCAAAGTGTAGATCCAGCGAGGATAATGACATAATGCTGAAGTTCCCTGGGAAGACTTTAAATAAGGTTTTTTCCAAGGACTATGTGAGCATTGGACAAAGGTAGATTGGATTCAGGCCTGGTGGCAGACACTGATGATGCCAGCACCTGAGAGGAGGAGGCAGGAGGGTCATGAGTTCAAGGGCTTCCTCCGTTAGTGGATTAGGACACGGGACACCTGGTCATGAAATTAACCATGTTACCAACTAACTAAACAGCAAAGAAGATGCATTAAGTTACTTTTTTTGATTTCAACATGCCAGAATATAAAACTAGCTATTTTGCTTCTACATTTAGAAGTGGAAGTTGACCTTTTAAGTCATCTTGGACTCTTCTTATGGGTAACATGAAGGATTTGACTTGGTTTTTGGGCTAACATGTATTCTGGTTAAGAAGACTTAAAAATCAGCCACAGTCTTCTTCAAATACTGAGTATAGCTTTTTTTTTTTTTTTTTTTTTTTGACAGGATTTCTTTGTGTAGTCCTGGCTGTCCTGGAATTTGCTCTGTAGACCAGGCTGGCTTCAAACTCATGGAGATCCACCTGTCTCTGCCTCCCAAGTGCTGGGATTAAAGTGCCACCAAGGCCTAAATTCTGGCATTTTGATGTAGTTCATGTATATCTTTTGTTCTTATAAGAACTTTTTCTTTCAGCTCAAGAGTGTTTCATGCTATTGATCTTTACACAGCCAAATTATGACTTCCATGATGAACTTTTTCTATCTTGATACACCAAATTTAACGCATGCACAAGTCTTGAAAATTTCTTCATGATGCTATAAAACAACAAACCCCCAGAACTTTCTAAACTTTGTGCTGTTTCATCTTCTAGTAGAGTTAAAAATATACCTTGTTTTGATTGTGTATTTGTGCATGTGTGTATTTGTGTGTATATGTGTTTATGTGTGTGTATATTTGCATGTGTGTATCTAGTACACTAGACTACAGATATTCTTTTTTAATTTTATTTATATATTTATTTATCACAATTTCTTCACTCTGTATCCCTGCTGCAGCCCCCTGCCTCAACCCCTCTCAGTCCCGCCCACACTCCCTTTTCTCCCCCTATGCTCTTTCCCTAGTCCCTTGATAGGGGAGGACCTCCTCCCCTTCATTCTGACCCTAGCCTATTAGGTCTCATCAAGGCTGGCTGCATCATCTTCCTCTGTGACCTGACAAGCCTGTACCTCCCCCTTCCCCAGAGGGAGGTGATCAAAGAGCAGGCCACTAAGTTCATGTCAGAGACAGCCCCTGTACCCCTTACTAGAAAACCCACTTGGAAACTGAGCAGTCAATGGGCTTCCTTTGAACAGGGTGTCTAGATCCTCTCCATGCATAGTGCTTAGTTGGAGTATCTGTCTCTGTTGGCCTCCCTGAGCCCAGGTGTTTACTACAGATACTCTTATAGGCCAGATGTTGGGAACCAAGCTGCAATGTTTCATAAGAGAGATTCAGTATTCTTACCTGTGATCCATCTCCTCAGTCCTAAAAGGAAAACTGGAGAGGCAGGCTTTGATGTGAATGCTAAGAACCAACCTCAAAAGAAAAAAAAAAAAAAAGTATTAACATTAAATGGCCAAGCTATTTCTTCAGCCTGTGGTTGACTTTTATTTACAATTCATTTTTGATTGTTCTATTTACCAGGCAGTTTTAAGAACCCTTCAGTTATTGTTCTGATCAGTAAATTTATTATATGAATAATAATATTTCATATGTGCCTTTCAATGAGAAGACATGCAGTTCTATCTTGATTTTTGTAGATGGGCTTACCAACATTTGTGTGGCTATCTACTGTTCATAAATATTCACCTTGTAATCCTGGAGAAATATGCCACCCAAGGTCAGTCATTGGAGTATGAACTTAAAAATTAAGTATGAACTTAATTTTTCTACTTCAGCCTTGAAACCTTGCCATTGTTCTTTTGTTTGTGTTTTCATTGTTCTTATTGTCATTCTTTTGCTAACACTCTATACCTAATCTATGGCCCAATATTAAAGACTTTTTGTTTTTATTTTTTAATATTAGTTACAGTTTATTAACTTTGTATCCCACTGTATCTGGCTCCCTCATTCTCTCCCATTTTCACCCTCCTTCCCTTATCTTCTCCCTACCCCTTTTTAAGTCCGCTGATAAGGGAGGTCCTCCTTCCTTTTTATCTGACCCTAGCTTATCAGGTATCTTCAGGACTGGCTGCAAAGTCTTCCTCTGTGGCCTAGCAGGGCTGCACCTCCTTAGGGAAGGGGAGGTCAAAGAGCCAGCCATTGAGTTCATGTCAGAAATAGTCCCTGTTCCCCTTACTAGGGTACCCACTTGGATACTGAGCTACCATGGGCTACAATCTGAGCAGGGGTTCTAGGTTATATCCATACATGGTCCTTGGTTGGAGATACAGTCTCACAAAAGACCCCTGTGCCCAGATATATTTGGTCCTTGTGGAGTTCTTGTCTTCTCCAGGCCATACTAACTCCCCTTTCTTTCATAAAATTCCCTGTACTCTGCTGAAGGTTTGTTTATGAGCCTTGGTATCTGCTTTGATATACTTCTAGGTAGAGACTTTCAGAGGCCCTCGGTGGTATGCTCCTGTCCTGTTACTTGTTTTCTCCTATGTCCAATATCTATCCCATTTGTCTTTCTAAGTGAGGGTTGATCATCTAAAGAAGATAAACAAGAAAGAGGACCCCCCCATTTTTTTTTTAAATCAAAGCTGATACTGGCCATTTCTCAGTACATTTTTCTCACAGTCACACTGCCCAAGCCACCATTCTTTCTGAGTTATTGCCTTTGTCTTGCAGCTTATATTACTTAGTTTTTAGTAGAAACCAAGTTAAATTTAAACATTTAAATTAGATTAACCATGCTTAAAGACTTTCAGTGAGCCCTCCACCCTATAATCCAAAGCGCAAGACATAGTCTCTGATTCTTGAACCAGTGTCTTGTGGCTTTCCCAACCTCTGTGTCTTTGATTCCCGCTCCATATTTCCCTTATATCACTCACATTAAAATATTTGCTATTATTTGAATAAACACAGTTTTCCATAGTTTCTGTGAACTTCTGTTTCACACTGACTCAGAGCCTTTGAGCTCACCCCTCACCTCTTTACACTGCTCATTTCTCCTTTAGCTCTCTAGTTGGATGCTGCTGTAGTTTGTTTGTTAAATGGCTGTTGAGCAAGTATACTAAAGAAATATTTTTGGAGGATAAACTTCTAGAGGCGAAAGTGCTGTCTCTTGCACTCCAATGAAACTATCTTCCTCTTCGAATCCCGTGTTTTTGCTCCCACCTTCTTTCTTGCTTCTTTTATTGCAATATTTTCCTGCTCCTCTTCAGCATTGCTCTGTGCTCCTGTCTGCTGTCTGATTCTGGAAGGCTGGCTAGCTTTCCCTCCCTCGTGGGAGCTCTGCAGGCAAAACAGACTCTAGGCAGCTGGTCTGATCCCAGTGGGCCACTTCACGAGGCAGTGATGTCAAGAATGACCTTGGAGTACAACTGAGTTGTTAAACAATTTAATCGATGAAAGAATTCTCTTCATATTTTAGTCACATTTGTTATCTCCAAATATCTGGCACCAAGTGATAAACACTACTGTAAAGAGAGGATTTTTTTTAAAAAAAAAGCATATTCATCACGTTGTTTTAAATTTCTAGGATGTATATAGGAACTGGGATATAACAACACAAGACAAAGAAGGGAAAAGGTGCTCTGGTTTTCTGTGCTTTAACTGCATCACAGAGGCTGCAAGGTGATTATTAAGTTCTAGATTTTTAGTCATGCTGTGAAACTGCCCCTATACTCCTTATCACACTCCTTTCAGAAAATCAGACAACTACTGTTAAGCAATTTGTGATTTGTGTCGTGTTCAGCATCGCTTGAGTAACAATGATCGTAGTAAATACTTAGATTATAAAATTGCAGAGTTTTAACTAGTAAAACCTCACTTATTTCCCTTATAATTTTCTGCATACAGGGAAATAAGCTTTTAGAAGGTGGAGGCTGATTCAAGGTCACACAATCAGTTAATGATACAGGTGGGCCCTCTGACTCCCCAAACAGTGCTCAGCACTATCCACAGAAGAGCGTCTGTGAACACAGCCCTGTACTAAATGAAGCTCTACCTGCTAGAGCGATCCTGTCCCTTCCAATTGTCCCGACACCCCACAGTTTATTTAGATTACATGATTTGGCCTCATATTTCTTCGGGAGCTAGGGAGGTAAGGATCACCCTATTAGAGTACTTAATTCCGAGCTAATGATCCTTCTTTCTGTCTGAAGTCTTCGTGTTCCAGCTTTTTCAAAGGGAACTTGGTTGCTTGTCCTTTTCTGCCCGCCGCATGATGTGCACATCAGCGCCTCCCCGCAGCCTTCCACTTTTTAATTGCCTCTCCTTCCTAATGAAGGCTGTATCAGCTCCAGTGCTAATTGAACTTCGTCCTTCATTCAGACTGTGTTATTAAACAAATAGTCACAGTGTTTGGTCTCACTTTAATGGGAGCATTGATGTTTGCTTAACATCAAAAACTTATTAGCAATCCATTGCAAAGGCAATTAATGGAGGACATGTGGGTAAGGAAATGGAACTAGTCTGCCGCACAGGACAAAGAACAGCAGAGACACCCTGGTTTTCTACGGTTTAACCATCTGTATCCTGGACCTCATGAGCGGATTGTTAAATTCTGGACTTTTAATCCAAACCAGTGAAGTTCCCATTCATGCGAAGTTCCTTTATGTGTCTGAGAAACTGTAGGGCAAACAAACTTGTATCTCTCAATCGCCTCCAATCACAAACTTCCTGTCTTTTTTTTTTTTTTTAAGTTCCTGTCTATTGAAATCATGTTTTCTGAGTCCTTTAGCTCTTACACTTGTCTTTGCCATTATGCAAACACTGAGATGTTACAAATAAAGATACAATGTCACTTGTAGTTTCACATCCAGAGGTTAGTGCAGGCAAGCATTTGCCTTGTGGGGCTTTGGAGATGGTTTAGCAGTTAAGAGCACTTGCTGCTCTTGCAGAAGACCCACGTTAGGTTCCCAGCACCTAACAGCCCCCTATAAGTCCAGTTCCAGGAGGTGGGACACATTTTCCTGACCCCCCATAGGTACTGTAGTTATGTCATGCACCTAGAGAGATACACTCAGGCACACACACATGAAATAAATTATGTTCAGGACAGCTAAAGTTGCATAGAGACATAGGTGTCGAAAAACTGAAAACAAAACAACAAAAAAGCTGTGTTCTTTTGTGCTCTATTATAACACGGGTATCTGTTGGAATAAAATTAATATTGATCAACTGATTGTTTTTTTTTTATTTTTTAAATTGGTAATTTGTCCTGAGAACCTTTGCTGAACAACAAACTGAGACATGGCAACCATATTGCATAATGAAGACTCATCTTCTGGTATGGACAGAATACAGTTTATTTAATCATTTGTTACAAGATTTTAGACAGTTGCCTCTGATTTAATTGCTTGCATATTGGGTGTTGGTATTTGGTGAGTAACAGTATTACCAGGTGTCTCTTAAAGCAGTCACTCTTAGTTGTGTGAGCATATACCATGCTTGGTATTCCTAGAGCACAACATAATAGCCTCTGTAACAGCTTTTTCTGAAGATCAAATTTATTTGTTGTATTTACACTTATGCCAATAAAATGAAGAAATGATAAAAGAAATCAGTCAGGAAATGCTATCATCAGAGTTGTAGATTTTCTTCTATTTTTGAACTCCTGAGAAAATCAATACCCGAGTTCAAAGGACAAACCAACTTTAAAAATATGAACCTCTTAGGCTTCATGTCAGCCCGCTAGTTAGAGGGGTGGGGATATCTCTCACATGGACTATGTTGCCTTCTTTTTGATCACTTCCCTTCCCCCCATGTGACTTCCCTACCAGGCCACAGGGGAGGAAGAGGAACTCAGTCCTCATGTGAATAGATGAGCTGGGATGTCTGAAAGGGGGGGGCGGGGGGGAGGGTCTCTATTCTGAGGAATAAGGGAGAGGGGTTTGGGGAATGAGAGTGATACTGGAAGGAGAGGAGGCTTATGACGGAGGTGTTAACTGAATTAACTAATAAAAAATAACAAACATAAAAGAAAAAAGAAGAAGAAAAAATATGAACCTCAGGGTGGGTTGGTACCCTTGACAGCCTCCCCTTCTCTGAGAAGAGGAGGAGGGATGGGGATAGGCAGGCAGGGGGGCATGAAGGTGAGACTGAGAGGAGAGGAGGGTGGGGGCTGGGGTCAGACTGTGTAATAAATACTTAGGCGAAAAAAAGAAAAACATGAACCTCAAAATGTTTGACAATTAAGTAATACATAGCAGATCAATTTTCTTCTTTTTCTTCTTCTTTTCCTCCTCCTCCTCCCCTTCCTCCTCCTCCCCTCCCTCCTCCTCCTCTTCCTCCTCTTCCTCCTTCTCCTCTATGCTAAATGTGCGTGAAAGAATAGCCCATACTGGGTTACTTCGTCTATTGCAGGGACCTTGGATGTGAAGTGAAAGTTCCATCCGTGTTAATATGAGTCATGCACGGACAGTCCCCAGGCAATGTTTAGTGAATAGACGGTGAGGCTGCCTAGCGGGGACCCTTTTTAAAGAGCTGCTCATGGGAGAAACTGTGTGTATATATATCCTCTAGTTTACTTAGGATTATAATGCATAAACTGTTAGTAATAGGTTTAAAGGATTAGCATAGGCCAGCTTTCCATGTGATTGCTCTTTATATAAAAAAGTTAAATGCTATTTCTAAAGCCATCATAAAAGTAAGGCTGGAGGATTATCGATTTTTGGAGCCTTTTATGAGATAGTTTGATAAGCGACTCTTTCAAGTTTTTAGCACTTGGCCCTGGCTTGTTGTTTACCTTGCTCAGGCAATTTAGTGTAATTAATTTTAATAGCTGTATTTACTTTTAGAGTTTGTACTATGGTGGAGAGCTATCTCTAGTTCAGACCTTAAAATCTTCTTTGAATTAAAATCACACAATTATTTCAAATAAGAATCTTGTTTGTAAAAATTAAATGAAGAGAGTGAATGCGAAATCTTTAACATGTTTATGACAATTTGAAGTAGGAATGTAGGGTAGGGTTGGTAGAAAAAAGAACAAAAGCAACTAATGACATAGGTGATGAAAATTACCTTATATTTTAGTAAAGAATACATAAAAATTGCAAAAATAAAAACTTAACAGTGAGATTTTAAATGTTTTTATAATGCTATGAGTTGGTATTTATTTAACTACCTGATAAAATAAATTTGCCTGATAAAAGTTGATTATGAATATAATCATTCAGAGATGACAAACCACTTTGCAGTCTTCTAAGAGGAAAGAAAAAACGGTGGTGAGTTCATGAAAAGCCAAGCTCCTTAGCAACAGGGACTGGGTATATTCTTAATCTTTTTATTCCTCCTGTTCATGTCTACAAGTTTTCTAGAAGTTTGACTTTAAGGAGGGCACTTGTCAGACTGTGATATTTACTGTAGGATGGTGCTCTATTCTTGCGAATCCTATAACTATGGCAGTATACAATTAAAAAGTAAGAATACATCCTAAGATTCAAATTTTCATTTACAAGAAGATTTTTCTTAAGTAATTTGAAATGAATTTTAATACAAATCATGCTGTGGGAAACACTATATGTAAAAAGAACACAGAGACATATAAATGGTGCAGACCTGTAATCCTAGTATTTAGCAAACTGAGTCAGGTAGACCTGGAGTTCAAGGCTAGCCTGGATAACATAGCTAAAACTAGTATCCAAAAATGGGAGGCAAGAATAATCAGTAAGTACTTCATTCAGAGATACTACCTATTTTGTTGTTTTATTTTCTCTCAGTGTTTTTATTCTCCAATCTCAGTACACATTTCTGTATATATGTATACATATATATGTGTATATATATGTATATATACATATGTATATATATACATGTATATATACATATATATACATATATATGTATATATATACATATATACATATATATGTTTGTTTTTATAATAAAATAACATTGTGATAAAACCATCTGTGTATCCATTTTGTATATGGTTTTATTTCTTTAGCTTTATCTCAAATTACTTTTAATTTGAATTTGAAGTTTGGATGTTACTGAGAAAGGAATTAGTGCCAGTGAATATGCTCATTTGAGAACAAAGTTGTGTGCTATTGAAGAACCCTCCTCCCTTCCAGTACTGACCCTGTTTTATGGTGATTGTTCAGGACTGTCTCAAGACAGACTATAATTCTGATACCCCTGGATGATATTAGGATTTATAGAAAGAAAAATTAGGAAAAACTTGCACGTAAGTTACTCCTAAAAGTGTGTAGAAAAATGAATAATTGTTTGAGATTAACACATGGTATAAGTATTCTGTTCTATAAGTTTGATTTTTTTTCATTGGGGAAAAATATGAATCCGAGTATCCAGAGTATTCTTTCTTTTAAGAGGAAGACAGGTTCAATAATAGAGACTCACAAATGGAAGAATAAAAGAAATACATAGTTTTGCTTTTGCAAACATACTGAAGTGGAAAATAGAAAAACCAAAATCAACAATAGCGACAACAAAAAAATACCACATCCATTTGGACTAAAATACATGTATATATAACACAACTTTCCAAGCATAAAACGAAAAGTCTAGCCAAGGGAATGAAAGAAATACCTTTTAAAAAACTGCTGAAATAGGCCTGTTGTTGAAATAGTTTTATTTCCCCTTTAGAAGATCTATTTATTGCAATTCTGGGAGCGAGAGGGACGATTTTGAATAAAGAATAGAGCCATTTAAGATGTTGTGCACAGTGCCAGAATTTATGAAGACCAGTTCGAATTAAAACTAAATGTCATCCAGCAAATAGAAGCCAACAGAAATGTACATTTCATTTATTGTATTGGGAGCTGGGGAGGGCAGCAGGGATGGGCTCACACTAAACAGAACTCTTTTATATGGCACAGAATTTTATACGGACAATGTTCACTTTGCAAAAATCCTGCCTTCAATACTAGCTGTTCAATTTAATTCACTAGTTGCCAAAAGTTTGAAATCCCACTTCCTCCTTTGACACAGTTCAAGGAGAAAGATGTTCAATGCATTCATCCTTTCAACAGATTTGTAGTCACCATATTTATTTTTCTGGGTGTTTTTCTAGTCACTTATAGGGCCATTGAAAATTCAGTATATTCTAGTTTTTGGATGTTTCTAGAAACAGGGGATAGATAATGTGTAACAAGAAAGGATACAGAGTGGTTAATTTTAAATGTCAACTTGACATAATCTAGAATTACCTGGGGAAATGGTGTCAGTGAGGGCGCCTCTAGAAAAAGTTGGCCTGTGGGCTGGTTTGTGGGCCATGGTCTTAATTTTATCAATTACTCTTCCTGGGAAGACCCATTCCCTATGGATGGCATCATTCCCTGGGCTTAGGCTTTGAACTATGTAAATTTAGAGAGGGGCCTGGGCACAAGTAAGCATGTATGCATTCAGCCTCTATTTGCTCTTGGCCATTGATATGATGTGCCTAGCTCCTGCTGTCTTGACTTCTCCACAGTGATAGACTATAAACTGGAATTCTGAGCTGAAATAAACCGTCTTTCCTTAAGTAAGATTATTTTATGACAGAAGTAAAAATGAAACTCAAACAGGATGACTTTTCTGCTAACAGTTAAAGTGTGAAGACTTGGAAATTCTTGTCTGATGGTCAGAGGATGTCTTTGTGTTTCACTTGAGGCTCTTCCAAGACAAGGCCTTAAGTCTGCTCATTTCCCCTGCAATTTAGATTAGGGCTGACTTGTAAAGACTTTCTCTAATGATTGACATTGACCAAAGAACTTTGAAACTGAAATGAAAATGCAGTTTGAAAAGGAGCTGGAAATGCATGTTTTATAAACCAGAGGTTCAGGTGCACTGACATTTTCTCAGCTCTGAGAACATCATAAATTATTTTTTTTATTAGCAGGAATTACTATAGCTCTAGACCTTCATGATTGTTCCACAGGAGGTTTTTCTTTTTCTTTTTTTTTCTCTTAAACATCAAGCAGCTGCCACTTTTAATTTCCTTTTCAATTTTACACATTAAAAATATTGTTTTAGCTATTGAACAAAACTGTCTCTTATATTTTGAGGGACAGAGTCAGGGTATGAAATGTGCATTTTGGTTTGATTTCTTCCCCCGAAGCCTGGTTCTCCAGTGAAAATCAGCCTAGTATTTGATAGTTAGAAGACTGATGGTCACTATTAACAATGAGTGGAAAAATAATATTCTGTTTTCCTCTTTGATATCTTCATGCCTAGAAGTTGCACATTCAAGTGTTTGGGATGAAGACTGCCTCTTTTCTAGTCATGTAACTCTTTGGATAACTAGGGATATCAAGGACCCTAGTTGGCAGGTAGTGAGGTACTTAGTCAATGTTTGTCAGATGTCAGATATAGCACTGGGAATTAAAAAAAAAACAAAACAAAAAAACAGACAAGGAATTGATACCACTGACTACACTCTTTCAGATTATGTTGAAAGTGTACGGTGTATGATGCTGAGTGCTAAGAAGGAAACTCGTAGAGAGGGAATAAAGAAACAGACAGGCTGGCTGTAGGGTTTGAAAAGAGAATGCTTGGCGGGTTGCTAATGTGTACACGGGAAGCCAACCAGGGCCTGTGCTAAAGTGACTATCTGCAGCAGTTAGAACATCAAAGGCAAGCACCTCGAAGCAGGGGCACAACTACTGAGGAAGCAGTGAGGCCACCGAGGATAGTGTATATGGTCTGGGTAGATATTTTCAAGCACTTACAGAGTCTGGCTTTTGGGGGAGTCAAACTTGAGGTTTTAGGGCAGTGTCCACAGGAATTTCATTCATTTGTTTTCTGAGAATACACTAAAATGGAGGAAAGATTAATGAGTGAGCTCAACTGGGTTCAATGTCTCAACGTTCCAGCAAGAATTGGTGGCAATTTGGGCTAGCATAGTAGCAGCAAAGGTGGTGAGATGCCATCTAATTTTGGATGTTTAGAAAATAGGGCCAAAGGTTCTACTGTTGGTTTGGAGGACAATAAGACAAAGAACACAGTACGGGTGGATCCAGGCTCTTGGCATAGGCAACTGGAATGAGGCAGTTTCTATTTAGAGATAATACTGTTTGGATGCCAGGGGCATAAGATCAGTTTTTGGAAGACAATGAGAGACTTGGTTTTGGACATATTTGTGCTTACATGCCACTTTGATGTCCACATGAAGGCAATAAGCAGAAAACTGGAATGATTGAGTCAAACTGGAAGTAAAGGTTTGAGATCAGCCAAAGCTTCGTTTACTAATGTCCCTTGCCCCTTGCCTTCTAGACTGTGATGCTTGGGACTTGCATGACAATTGTGATCATGACTCCCTAAAGGCTCAAGTTCTTAAAAGTGTCTCTCAAATTGTATCAATGCTTCAATACTGAATTGGGAATATCTGTATATCTATCTATCTATCTATCTATCTATCTATCTATCTATCTATCTATCTATCTATCTATCTATCATCATCATCATTATTATCACCATCTATTTATATTTCCATATATGTGTGTGTGTGTGTGTGTGTGTGTGTGTGTGTGTGTGTATTCTTCCAGATCCACAATATACAAGATCTAGGCACATAGCTGCCTCACATCTTCATTTGAAAATGTATGGGCAAAGGCTAACAGGTCTGATATTGATTGATCAGCCACAAGAAAACATTGACTTTTGCTTCTGTTTAGGTCAGTCCTCCCAATGAAAGCTTTTTTTTTTTTTTTTTTTTTTTTTTTTTAAAGAGGGCTTTCATTCCTTTTTCAATGGATGCATTTCAGAGTTGATTATGACTTTCAGGCTCCATTATGTGATAACCTGTAATATATATACAGGATCATGATTTCCTTCCAAAAACGTTGCAAACGTTTGTTAATTGGTTGCTTTCTTACCACACAAGGCAGGAAAAGCTGCATTGGCATTCATTGTAGGAGTTTCTCAGCAGGGAGGCTTGAACAATAGAGTATATGTCTATCAAACACCTGGACAGTCAGGAAAAGAGGTCATAGTGCACATAGTGAAGAAAACTTCATCTTCATTAACTAATATTAGTGGAGCACTTCCAGGGTTCTCCTCATAAAAATTTGAGACCTGAATGAAAGAGGTGTTTTCATTCCATAGAAATTACAACTGATTCTCATCAACTTGATATACAGATAGGAAAGAGAAGCATCAAGAGGGAAAATGAAGAGGTAGGCCAAAGCTGCCTTACACACGTCTTGATATGAAAATAGAGAATTGCTTCACCAGAGGATTTTAAAGATGTACTCAGTTATCTAGCAGAATGAGAATCGATGCATTTGACTGAATGACTATAAAGACAACTTCACTTTTGCCTGTATCAGTAGAAATACGAGACAAAAATGTTTTGTTTCATGTTTTAAAAAATTCACTTACTTCTCCACCACTGTGGCACCTCTTTTAGCAGTTTATGGCCTCAAGGGGATAGATAGAGTGATATATAAACTGGATTACTATTTCTTTTCTCATGGAAGTTTCTAGGATTGAGGCTAATGACACTGAACAATTGGACATCTACCTTGTTCCGGGAAATTTTCTGTGACTGCTTTGAACATTCTCATTTGCTTCCAACTCTTCTATTAATAAAACTAAGACATAGCAAGAATAAGGGGTAGCATTATATAGTTGGTGCATATGGTGCATGGTGAGTCCTTAGGCAGAAGAGATGCACTATGTTTTGGTTTAGTTCTGTTTTCTGTGTGAAGTATTGATGATGAAGGGTCTCCTGGGTTTGAATAATTCACGCTAGCTGCTTAGAACAACACAAGTCAATATATTGCCCTTAACTATCTGGGATCCAAAATTCATGTATCCAAAATTATGTCATAGGTCAAAGGAATGAAACTCATTGTTGTATATATTGTTTTCCTTTAAGATTTTGCCCTGAGCAAATAGGAGTTGGATTGCTCTAGTCTCAGTTCTCCTCTTTCCTGGTCATCTATATTTAATGAATGTTGTTGGGTTTTGGTGATAAATCTTATTTCTTAGATATTTGGAGATAATAATACAAGACTGGCCTTGGGCAAAATTGAACATCATGGTGAGTTAGGAACCTTGGATGCTCCCATCTCTGAATATTGCCCTGCCTTGTTTTTTTCCAGACATTTGTAAAACCCTTGTTCTATTCCTTTCAAATAAATAAAAATAGCTTAAATTTAACTCTGAGTCTATTTTTCCATAAAGAGATCTCATGCATGGATCAGAACATGGGCCAAGTCTTTGAGGAGCTCTCAAAACACTTTGTAAAAAAATAACCTGTTAAGAATTATTCATCATGACAGCATGAATAGAATGGACACTTCCCTGCTTTATAGAACTGGGCTTACTTCTAACCTAATCATTCATAAATCGTGGGTAGTATTCAAAATATTGTAAACGCAATGACTTTATTTTTTTAAAAAATAAACAGCACTAAAATTTGAACATACTTAAGGGATGTGTTTATACACATTACTTGATAGATATATAATAAATACTATTGTTTGTTACTAGTCAGTTAAGAGTTATTTATGTTACATGTGTATCAGGTTCTAAGGAGAAAGACAGTAGTAAAATGCAAATACTGTAGGTGTTAAAGCAAAAGTAGAATGAACACTATTTCATACTGAGTCTCAAGTAGCAGTACAAGTGTACTTCTTTCTATATTCCTTTTCCATATTTATTGGTGAATAGAACAGCAGTCAAAGCACTTTCCTCAGTACCCCTCATTAGAGTCCTATTCTTGTCCTTATTGACTCTACCAACCCTCTTGCTCTTTGTCCTGTACTTCCAGAAATCGAACTGGCTGTGACTGTTGCCCCCTCTGATCATATGAGTTTCTT
The DNA here is from genome assembly GCF_907164565.1 of Psammomys obesus. NCBI lineage: Eukaryota > Metazoa > Chordata > Mammalia > Rodentia > Muridae > Psammomys > Psammomys obesus. The sequence goes on along the minus strand of NW_026588752.1, from coordinate 17,401,808 downwards.
TTTGCTACTTTCCCACATTTGCTCCTCTGTGAGATGCAGAATTGGGGCACAGCCTCCCTGAAATAGCAGTGACCTGAATCCAGCTCTCCTGGGAGCAGAGGAGAGGGGTAGATTCCAAAATTAAGTCTAAGTAGGAGCAGAGGGGAGGGAGAGGGAATTGTTTTATTCAAAATTATGAACATAGAAGGAGAAAGCTTTTTCTAGGGGCGGGGATGGGAAAAGGTGACATGTCTGGACAACAGAGGATGACCTTTTCAGTCTGGTCAACCTGTGTAGTATACATACAAATGGATATGTTTTTGTAGTTATATCTACAGAAATCAATGGAAGTAAAATTTTCGACTCTATTTATTTCTCATCTTCGTACTTGACAGAATGTATGAAACCAGCATCCTTGAAAGTTTAACAAGAGACAGCCTGGACTGTGAAAAAGGGAATGAGATACAGATCAGCCATCTGAGAAGCTTCTGTGATGATATTTAGTGTTCTATGACCCTAGTCTAAAGTTCCAGGAATACAAAGAAGGCAGGGGAGGAAATTCTATAGAAAGTCTGGAAATTCAGAAAAGGACTGTGGTGCTACTCATGCTTGGGCATCAGCAGCAAGGGATCTCAGCTATACAGGGAAATAATGGCCCTATGGGATGAGAAAAGTCAGGAGGATAAGAGCTAGGGTTGTAGAGGGCTGCATGGGGAAAAGAACAGGGGCGAGAAACAGTCTTGAGGTGACAACGTGTCCATTAGAGACGATTCAGACATGGTCACGACGACTGCGTTTCACTGAGAGTGAACAGTGAGTTGAGCAGCCCAGAAATAGGAGCAAACATGAATTACTCATGCAAGATCTTGGGTTGTAGGGGAATTTTAAATCCAGCAACAGGGCTACACTGGCTGGAATACAGACACACCTTTAGTTCCAAGAGACAAAGGCCTGCAGATCACTGAGTTCTGCTCAGGCAGTGAGTCAGTGAGTTGAGAGGTGGTACAATGGACTTGAGTTTGTGACAGTTCAGTTCATAAAATTCAGAGGCAGTTTTATCAGGAGAGTTTTACAGAGACAGGTTGAAGAGAGAACAAGCTAGGCACAGGTAAGGACAGAACAAGTCAAACAGTGAGAAGGAGGCAGATGATTCAAACATATTGCCAAAGTTAGTATGAGGCCAAGCAGAGCAATTCAGTCAGAAGCTGAGAGAAGCCAATTTGAATCAGTCAGTTTGGAGAGGAGTTTTGAGCCAGACTACTGAGTTGAACCAGAGAGACAGACTTCTGAAAGAGCTAGAAAGGGTGAGCGTACTCAGTAGTAAGTCTCAGAGGCCGAAGACATCCTAGGCCTAAACTATACTGTATGAAGGCTAGCAGCTTCGAAGATGAGGCCTGGGTTCACAGATGGCAGTGGTAAGCCTCTGAGACGATGATGACATTTGGAGAATAAAAAGTTACTTTTACAATGGGTGGTGAAAAGAAGGAGGGAGGCTGGCAGGCAGAAAAGAGAAGACTTGAATGATGGGATGCAAACACAGGTTGATAAAAGACAACTTTAGTTAGAGGGGTAACATATTTTGTAGTGGCGGTGGGTGAAAAGCAAAGGAGAGACGCAGGAACAAACGACAGGGGCCACTTCTCAGTGTTCTCTCAGAGAAGATTCAGCCCTGAGGTCTCATCGTAGATGAGAATATAGATGAGGGACAATGAAGATGAGGAACAAGTGAGGAAGCTGAAAGAGTGATTAAGGTTAAGGAGAAAGAAAAACCCCCATATGAGTGCTTGAGAAGCTGTTAGTTTTGTTTTTAAGCTGCTATGATTTCACAGGAAGGGTGCAGTAGTTGTTCATATGACCACATCAAGCGGGTTTGCTTTCCCCCACTAAATACTTTGAGCATGTTCTGACACTTAAGTTCTTGTAACTGAATTAATTATAGTATCATCAATGTAATAATCTTGATTCAACCTCTAAATGCATCATCATTATCACTTTAAGTATCCAGAAATATGTTTTCATGTTCTATCCCTCTTTAGCAATTTAAGTTTAATTGTATTTTATGATAAAAATGGTGCAAGTTTTAAGGATTGAAGGTATCCAAGGGATCATACAATCTACCCCATTAGGTTGATTTTAACTTGTTAGCAGTTAGTCTTCTGTGCTTTAGTGAGGACATGACCTTCCTCATAATGATGGAATAATTCTATTTCTAAAGCTCTGTCTCTAGACAGGTATGCAGAGAACAGAGATTTAGGAAACCTTCATTATTTTTTATGTGGCTTCAGCTTATTCTTATGTTGCAGGGCATAGCAATGCACATCTTGGAAATATGGAGCTTCAGGAGTGAATATGGTTGTAATTTTAAAGTTCTTGAGATAGTGAATCTCAAGGTGTATCTACAAGGGTGAATCTACAAGGGTGTATACGTAAAATGTTAGTCACAAATCCAGGGAAGCACTTTGGTTTATTTAACAAATAGGAGGTGTTTTTGTTAATTACATTTGTTCTTTGATATTTTCATAATGTACGTTATACACCTTGATTGTTCTATTTCCTACCATCTTTCACTACCTTCTCTTTCTAATTTATTTACTACTCTCCTATGTTCCTGATTTTCTTTTCCCACCTTGATGTCTGTTTGTATTGTTTGTGTTCCTCTGGGTTTGGCCAGTGCCTTATGTGTGCCCATGGGATTTGAATTATACATTGGATCCTGGTGGAATCACCTGTGGGTACCAACCAAAAATCATGGCTCCCCTTCTCCAAGAATTTATCATTAGCCAACTGTTCAGCAAAAAGAAAAAGAATCCTGTGAGCCCCTCTCCAACCATGTTGACATTTGAAAGAACCTGTCCTTTGCTGACCAATTGCTAAAAGCTGTAGCTGCTCTGAGTTTGTGATTGTGTCCTGTCTAAAGGATGAGATTTTGCTGGCCATGTTCGTATCTTCCAGCTCTTGTATTTTCTGTCTACTTTTTTTGGAATGGCCCTTGAGCCTCAGAAGTGGCAGCATGAATTACTAAGATTTATTTATTTAATTATTTAATTATTTAATCATTTATTTATTTATTTATCTATCTATCTATCTATCTATCTATCTATCTATTTATTTATTTATTTTGACACAGGGTCATACTCTGTATGGCTTATGCTGGCCTTGAACTTATAGAAATCCCCTGCCTTAGATTCCCAAGTTCTAGGATTACAGGTTTGAGTCACCATGGTTGGTTTTAACAGACAAGTTTTCATACACATATAAAACAGCATTAAATTTATTTTCCAACGTATGAGAGCAGGTGACAAAAAGTAGTAGTTTCAAAGATGCATGTTTATACAAAGTGTGCTCTGCGCCTAGCACTCAGGGAGGTGGAATCTCATTTGAAAAATAAAGCAAGATAATTAAAAATGCATAACATTTTTTAAAAAACTTTTATTAGTTGTACTTTATTCACTTTGTATCCCCCCATATACCTTACCCTCCTCCCTTCCTAATCCCACCTTCCCTCTTCCTTCTTCACCCATGCCCCTCTCCAAGTCTACTGATAGGGGAGGTCCCCCTCTCCTTCCTTTTGATCTTAGTCTATCAAGTCTTATCAGGACTGGCTGCATTGTCATCTTCTGTGGCCTGGTAAGGCTGCTCCCCCCTCAGGGGGAGGTGATCAAAGAGCAGGCCTATCTGGATACTGGACTGCCATGGGCTACATCTGTGCAGGGGTTCTAGGTTATCTCCGTGCATGGTACTTGGTTGGAGTATGAGTCTCTGGGAAGACCCCTGTGTTCAAATTTTCTGGTTCTGTTGCTCTCCTTGTGGAGTTCCTGTCCTCTCCAGATCGTACTGTTTCCCACTTCTTTCATAAGATTCCCTGTACTTTGCCCAAAGGTTGCCCATAAGTCTCAGCGTCTGCATTGGTAGTCTGCAGGGCAGAGGCTTTCAGAGGTCCTCTGTGTCAGGCTCCTGACTTGTTCCTTCTTTTCTCCTTCTTCTGATGTCCATCCTCTTTGCCTTTCTGGATAGGAATTGAGCATTTTAGCAAGAGTCCTCCCTCTTGATTAGTTTTTTAGGTGTACAGATTTTAGTAGGTTTATCCTATATTACATGTCTATATGAGTGAGTATATACCGTGTGCATCTTTCTGCTTTCAGAGGCCCTCTATGGCAGGTTCCTATGGGACCTCATGACACTGAAAAGCTTCTGTAAAGCAAAGTACACTGTCATCAAAACAAAACGAATGCCTACAGATTGGGAAAGAATCTTCACCAACCTTTTATCTGACAGAGGGCTAATATCCAGTATATATAAAGAACTAAAGAAGCTGAAAAGCAACAAACCAAGTAATCCAATTAAAAAATAGGGAACAGAGTTAAACAGAATTCTCAATAGAGGAATATCCAATGGCAGAGAAATGTTTAAAGAAATGCTCAACCTTATTAGCCATCAGGGATATGCAAATCAAATCGACCCTGAGATTTCACCTTACACCCATCAGAATGGCCAAGATCAAAATGCATAATTTTGATATGTCTTGGTTTTAGAGAAGGGGAAGTTTAGAGGAGTTGTCACAGAAGAGTTCCACTGGCCAGGAGGCTCAAGAGAGTTCATGTAGATGGGGAAAGTTTGAGATGAGACAAACGCAAAGCTTGAGCCATGAATGACCTGGGCTATCCAACTTTAACCTCTCACTGTTTATAACAGTTTCTGTCTCTCTGCTTAGACATAATTCTAAAAATCTCAAACATCCCAAACATTAATCAAGAGATGTTATAGCAACACCATGGCATGCTTCACTCTGCACACATCAGTTTGTAATGGATAAGGTACTTGAAAGTTCTAGGGAAGGTAACTCTAATTAGGATTGGCTGACGTGGAGCCAGCTTCTGCTGTAGTTCATAGAAAACAATGCACACCTTTATGGATTACCTTTATTTCTACACAGAGCTCATGCATTGCTGTAGGGCTAGGATAAATGATTCACTTGTTTATATTAAAATGAAACAAACAACTTGTTGATTTGCATAGAGCTTGTGAATCACGAAACATTTAGAGAGCTTTTTTTAAATGCTTAATTTACACCCTGTAGGAAAGTCTCTCAAATGTGTTGCTTCTAGAAGGAAGGTTTTTTTGGGGGCAGCATGAAATACCCAACCCTGAAGCACCCACTAGTCTGCACACAAAGCCACAAGTGAGAAACTTCCCTCCAAGTTTGTTGTTTGCAAAAAGGCTTTGTGTTATAAGTCATAGACTGTTCTGCCTTAATAGCATTGTTTGTGGAAGTAAGCACAGACAATGAAAGGTGTGGTGGTTGCCTCTCAATCAGACAAAACCCATCAGAACAAGCAAAACCCAAAACAGAGAGAGAAAGCCAAACCCAAACAACAATCCTACCACAAGAAACGCCACAAAATTCCCAAACCAAATTATGAAACAAAACCAAAGCAAACAGAAAAGCAATAAAAATAAACCTCAAATAAATCAAAACCACAAACCCAGAACTTCACCAGGAATATTTTACTTCTTAAAAAGTCAGCTCTACAACAGAACAAGAAAATTTGAACACAGGGAACTTCCCAGAGACTCATACTCCAACCAAGGACTATCTGTGGAGATAATCTAGAACCCTGACAATGCAGCCACTTCTGATGAGAACTGATAGACTAAGATCAGAAAGAAGGAGAGGAGGACCTCCCCTATCAGTAGACTTGGGGAGGGACATGCATGCAGAAAGGGGGGGAGGGTGGGACGGGGAGGGGAGGAGGGAGGGGCTTATGGGGAGATACAAAATGAATAAAGATTAATTAATAAAAGTTAAATAAAAAATTAAAAAAGGAAGCATAAAGACAGTAAACCTTGCATAAATTTTCAAAAAAAATGTCAGCTCTAATTTGTATACTTTAATCTTCATCACATGCATTTAAGGATAGAGATTAAGTCTTCAAACTGGGGATCTTAAAATAGTTATCTCCTTCATAATGTTTTCATAGCACAAAACCCACATTGTCATTATTTTGACAGAAGATGGAACATAGGGCCTATGAATGCCAGGTTAGTGCTTTGCCATTTATCTTTGTCCCCAGCCCTGACTCTTATATTTAACCGAAGAAAAATTACTTTATAAAGTAGCCACCATTTATGAAGTGATTACCACATGTGAGCTTTTGACCTTTTTTTTAAACTCTCGAAACATTGGGGTGAGTTACCAACAGGCTGAAGCTAGAACACAGCAAAAAAGAAAAAGGCATCTGGTGTAGATAAAGGAGACAGCTGATCCCAGAAGGGAGGGAGTTTGCTTTCTTTGGACCTCCCAGTCCAAGTGCCTTTGTGGAGAGCATCAGCTGGGATAGGCAGAGTACTGACTTGTTCCCATTGTTCCCATACAAGAACTTCAGCAGTACAAAGAAGGTAGGTCCTAGCACAAGGCACACCTTGGCTTCCAGGCCAGACTTAGACCCATTGGTACCTTGGTTAGGTCCATGGAACCATGTCCTTTGGCTGTACAGTTCCTCGAGGTTTTTTTTCTTCAAGTTTTGCCTCCTTATTTATTGGCTCTCATCCAATTTCTTGGGCTCTTTCCTTCTTCACTGATTTGACAGTGTGACTTAAGTTCCTCTGTTAATGATAGTACTAACAATAATGACACAGCTACTCTTCACTTGGGGGATCTCACATAACCTTTTTAGTGGAAATTAACAATAGCTAGTTATTATTTTAATGTTTATAACTGATTGCATAGCTCCCCACAGAAATGAGCTTATTTGCAGCAAGTTGTGAAAAGTTCATACATGGGTACTTTTTGTTTTGAGTAAAAAAATTCTTCCTGAAGATTGAAACCTCTTCCATAACCATGTATTTTCTTTGGTTAGCCATAGAGGGTGATGGGGTTATATTGACATTGCTTGCTGACACCAAGACAGAAAATGGCAAATCTAACCCCTAACCTCTCTACCCTGAACAATTTTTGTCTAATTTTATGATTTAAAACCTGTCATGGAAAGCCCCAGAGGTGACATCTTTGGGAATCGCACAACAATTGTTTTCGAAATGAATTGCTTAGAGGTTGTCAGGCTCCTAGACATTGTGAATGTAACCTGTAATTGGAATTTTCTTCTTTTTCCTGATGTTGGGAACAGGTAAATTAAAATCAGATGTTCATTTCTTGCTGCTTAAGTCTGTAGTTTACTCATCCTGTCTTCTTAAAAATAGGTGTAATTAGATCTCTTGCATAATTTACTCAGTTTTCTATAAAAAGCAGTTCACAGAGTAGTGAGAACCCAGAAATGCCGACGGGAATGACTCCCAATTAGAAAATGATTGATTAATTTGTTGTTGCTGATTAAGTGTTAGTGTCATATTTCCAGACTGTAGAATAGAAAATAGATAATGTGTCCCCGAGTACCTAGTGTGTTGAAATCAAGTAGCTAGTTCCCTTGAGTCCAGTTCATTCAGCTGTGTGTTCCGTTTTGTCAGTGTTTCTCAGAGCTAATGCTCTTGGGACGGTCGCAGGGGTGCTCTCACCCCATGGTTACACAGAGATAGCAATCTGTGTTGGTTTATTGCTATGGGCCAGTGCGTTGCATCTCCCAGTTGTGCTTCCAAGGCAACAGCATTGTACTGGTAGCCAGGTCCAGTGGCCCCACTAAGGACTTCTGCATCAGATACTTGTGGGTGCAGGAGTTCGAGTTGTAACAAACCCTTAAGGCTTTAATACTACGTTCATTAGGAAAACAATAGTAGTAGGTTCTCCCCTATGGCCAATGACCTGTCTGGTTATAGGTTCTTGGTTTAATAACAATGCTGTTATGGGCCAAGACTCTAGAACCAATGATCTTAAAGTCAGTTTGCATCATTCCCCACCTCTTTATTACTTCTATCATTTCACTCTCAGGTAGAATGACTAAGTCACAGAGTGTGGATATATTAACTCTACAGAAGAAGCAGTTTCATAAATACTTGCTCCAGTTAGGATCCCCACCAATAGCCAATGGAAATTTAAATGCTTTGTACCCAACTTTGTTAAACACTCCATTTTCCTTAAATAAACCCACTACATATAAAGCAATGTCCAGCTGTGTCCCTCATTTGAATATCACATTTGAACAAAAAAATGAGGTTGAGGAACCACTTCACAGACTTACATATTTATTAGCTCATCATATTTACACTGAAGTTAACTGCTTATTTCTATTTTGTTTTAGAAATGTTACTGATACTTTGAAAACTTTATGTTTCCTTCATTTAAAAATGAGAAGAGAGATACTATCTTGAAGATTCTTTTATCTGTTCATTCATAGTGTGTGTAATGAGTTCGGGTATATATGCTCTTTGGAATGCACATGGAGGTCAGAGTACATCTTTCACGAGTCTGTTTCTCCTTCCACCTTTACCTGTGTTCCAGAGACAGAACTCAGGTCATCAGGTTTGCACAGCAAATGCTTTTACCATTGAAGCCATCTCACTGACCCTGTGTTATGTATCTGATATCTTTTCAGTGATTATAACTTTATTATAACTATTTCAAATGCATTACAGAAATAAGCTTATAATTTTAATCCACATCTTATTTATGAGTTTGTTTGTATAGTGTCTTTGAAAAATTCTGTATGTAAGAAACATGTTTTATTAGCATATGCTCAAGAATTTGTTTTCAATATTTAAGCTTTTAATCTATATAAAAATTATTCATGTGTGCAGATATCCAAGTAGGTAATGTAAGGCATAAGTGTAACAGATATATTTAAGTGAGGCGTTTTCATGCAGAGTAAAACAGCCATTGAAAGGGTAGAGTACAGGTTTTGACAAACGTGTTTTCATGTAACCACCACAGTCCAGCTGCAAGTGTTTTTATCACCTTCGTAATCTCTTATGCCTCTGTAGTCAGTCCACCAACTCACCAGACTTGTCCAAACCCTGATCTTTACAAGCAGAGATTAGCTTTGTCTGCCCTACAATGGTATGACACAATTATATCATGATATAATATGGCCTCATGATATGTATGGCTTTGCATGTATGTGTTCTTTTACCCACCGCAGTGTTAATGAGCTTTACCTATGTGTTTAACAGTTGAATATTGCTATGTTTTATTATATAGATACTCCACAACATGTATCCTTACCAGTTTAAAAAAACATTATTTGTTAAATAGACATTGCTTTTGACTACTATGGGAATGTGAGATGAACCTGTGTATTATAACTGTGTGAATATATATTCATTTAGTTGGCTTCTTGGGATAGCATCTAGGAATCAAATTTTGAAAAATACTACCAAATCATCCCAAAGCGTTTGAGTGAGCCCTATACAGAAGTCTACCATTTCCACAGTCTCATTCATATTATCACCAGTCTTACTAATTTTCAAAATTTGAATATGTCTGTAGCAATCTCTCACTGTGGTTATGTTGGCAAGGAATTGATTTTTTTTTGATGTACAGCAGGAATTCAGCTTAATTCTTATATTTCCATATGGACAACCCGCTGTCTCAGCACTCCACTATATACTGTGTAATTTCCTCATTGATAGGCAATGGCGGTTCTACACATTGATAGTTCCTGAGACAATATTAAGGCTAATTAAAACTTTTTTTTAAATTTTTTTTTAAATTTTATTTTTTTCTTATCAGTTACATTTTATTAACTCTGTATCCCAGCCATGTCCCGATCCCTCATTCCCTCCCAGTCCCTCCCTCCCTCATCTACACCGTGCCCCTTGCCAAGTCCACTAATAGGGGGGACCTCCTCCCCATTCATCTGATCCTGTTTTATCAGATATCTTCAGGACTGGCTGCAAAGCTCTCCTCTGTGGCCTAACAGGACTGCTCCTCCCTTGGGGGGTGGGGAGGCCAAAGAGCCAGTCATTGAGTTCCTGTTAGAAAAAGTCCTTGTTCCCCTCACTATGGGAAACCAATTGGTTACTGAGCTACCACAGGCTACATCTGAGCAGAGGTTCTAGGTTACATTCATACATGGTCCTTGGTTGCATGTCAGTCTCAGAAAAGACCCTGTGCCCAGATATCTTTGGTCCTTGTGGAGCTCCTATCCTTTCCTTATCAGACTAACTCCCCTTCTTTCTTATGATTCCCTGTACTCTGCCAAAGGTTTGGTCATGAGTCTTTGCTTTGAAAACACTGCTAGTTAGAGTCTTTCAAATGCCCTCAGTAGACTCCTGTCATATGTTCAATGCGCATCCCATCTGCCTTTCTAAATGAGGATTGATAATCTTACCCCATGTCTGCTCTCTTGATTATCTTTTTTAGGTGTATAGATTTCATTATGTTCATCATATCTTATAGGTCTATATAAGTGAGTATATACCATGTTTGTCTTTCTCCTTCTGGGATATTTCACTCAGGATGATCTTTTCTAGATCCCACCATTTGCCTGCAAATTTCATGATTTCCTCCTTTTTGATTGCTGAGTAGTATTCCATTGTGTAAAAATACCACAATTTCTGTACCCATTCCTCCGTTGATGGACATCTGGGTTGTTTCCAGGTTCTGGCTATTACAAATAAAGCTGCTACAAACATGGTTGAGCAAATATCTCTTTTGTGTACTTGAGCAAACTTTGGGTATATACCTAGCAGTGGTATAGCTGGGTCTTGAGGAAGCACTATTCCTAATTGTCTTAGAAAGCGCCAGATAGATTTCCAGAGTGGTTGAACCAGTTTACATTCCCACCAGCAGTGGAGGAGGGTTCCCCTTTCTCCACAACCTCTCCAGCATGTGTTGTCCCTTGAGTTTTTCATTTTGGCCATTCTGATGGGTGTAAGGTGATATCTCAGGGTCGTTTTGATTTGCATTTCCCTGATGGCTAATGAGGATGAGCATTTCTTTAAGTGTTTCTCTGCCATTCTATATTCCTCTACAGAGAATTCTCTGTTTAGCTCTGTTTCCCATTTTTTAATTGGATTACTTGGTTTGTTGCTTTTCAGCTTCTTTAGTTCTTTGTATATCCTCGATATTAGTCCTCTGTCAGATAAAGAGTTAGTGAAGATTCTTTCCCAATCTGTAGGCAGGCGTTTTGTTTTGATGACAGTGTCCTTTGCTTTACAGAAGCTTTTCAGTTTCATGAGGTCCCATTTATTGATTGTTGCTCTTAGAGCCTGTGCTGTTGGTGTTCTGTTCAGGAAGTTGTCTCCTGTGCCAATGAGTTCTAGGCTGTTCCCCACTTTTTCTTCTAACAGATTTAGAGTATCTGGTTTTATGTTGAGGTCTTTGATCCACTTGGACTTTAGTTTTGTGCAGGGTGATAAATATAGATCTATTTTCATTTTTCTGCATGTGGACATCCAGTTGGACCAGCACCATCTTTGTTGAAGATGCTGTCTTTTTTCCATTGAATGGTTTTGGCTTCTTTGTCAAAAATCGAGTATTCATAGGTGTGTGGGTTTATTTCTGGGTCTTCTATGCGGTTCCATTGATCCTCCTTTCTGTTTTTATGCCAATACCATGCAGTTTTTATTACTATTGCATTGTAGTACAACTTGAGATCGGGGATGGAGATACCTCCAGATGATCTGTTGTTGTACAGGATTGTTTTGGAGATTCTGGGTTTTTTGTTTCTCCATATGAAGCTGAGAATCTTTTTTTCAAGGTCTGTAAAGAATTGAGTTGGTATTTTGATGGGAATTGCATTGAATCTGTAGATTGCTTTTGGCAGGATGGCCATTTTCACAATGTTAATCCTACCAATCCATGAGCATGGGAGATCTTTCCATCTTCTGAGATCTTCTTCAATTTCTTTCTTCAGAGACTTGAAGTTTTTCTCAAACAGGTCTTTCACTTGCTTGGTTAGTGTCACTCCAAGGTACTTTATGTGGTTAGTGGCTATTGTGAAGGGTGTTGTTTCCCTAATTTCTTTCTCGGCCATTTTGTCTTTGGTATACAGGAGGGCTTCTGATTTTTTTGAGTTGATTTTGTATCCTGCCACTTTGCTGAAGGTGTTTATCAACTGGAGGAGTTCTCTGGTTGAATTCTTGGGGTCGCTCATATATACTATCATATCATCTGCGAATAGTGACACTTTGACCTCTTCCTTTCCGATCTGTATCCCCTTGATCTCCTTTAATTGTCTTATTGCTCTGTCTAGGACTTCAAGTACTATGTTGAAGAGGTAGGGAGAGAGTGGGCAGCCTTGTCTTGTCCCTGATTTCAGTGGGATTGATTTAAGTTTCTCTCCATTGAGTTTGATGTTGGCTATAGGCTTGCTGTATATTGCCTTTACTATGTTTAGGTATGTGCCTTGTATTCCTGATCTCTCCAAGACTTTAAACATGAATGGGTGTTGGACTTTGTCAAATGCTTTTTCAGCATCTAAGGAGATGATCATGTGGTTTTTCTCCTTCAGTTTGTTTATGTGGTGGATTACATTGATGGATTTCCGTATGTTGAACCACCCTTGCATGCCTGGGAAGAAGCCTACTTGGTCGTGGTGGATGATATCTTTGATGTGTTCTTGGATTCGGTTTGCAAGTATTTTATTGAGTATTTTTGCGTCAATGTTCGTAAGAGAGATAGGTCTGAAGTTCTCTTTTTTTGTTGGGTCTTTGTGTGGTTTAGGTATCAGGGTGACTGTTGCTTCATAGGATGAGTTTGGTAATGTACCTTCTGTTTCTATTTTGTGGAATAGTTTGAGGAGAATTGGTGTGAGCACTTCTTGGAAGGTCTGGTAGAATTCCGCGCTGAAACCTTCTGGCCCAGGGCTTTTTTTGGAGGGGAGACTGTGAATGACTGCTTCAATTTCCTTGGGAGATATTGGGCTGTTCAGTCTTTCTACCTGATCTTGACTTACTGTTGGAAGATGGAATCTATCAAGAAAATTGTCCATTTCATTTAGATTTTCAAATTTTGTGGCATATAGGCTTTTGTAGTATGACCTAATGATTGTTTGAATTTCCTCTAGTTATGTCGTCCTTTTCATCTCTGATTTTGTTGATTTGGATAGATTCTCTCTGCTTTTTAGTTAGTTTGGCTAAGGGTTTGTCTATCTTGTTGATTTTCTCAAAGAACCAGCTTTTTGTTTCATTGATTCTTTGAATAGTTTTATTTGTTTCTAATTGATTGATTTCAGCCCTGAGTTTGATTATTTCCAGCCTTCTGCTCCTCTTGGGTGTATCTGCTTCTTTTTTTTCTAGGGTTTTCAGTTGGGCCATTAAGGTGTTTGTATGTGATGTTACAAATTTCTTCTTGCAGGCACTTAGTGCTATAAATTTTCCCCTGAGCACTGCTTTCAATGTGTCCCATAAATTTGGGTATGTTGTGCCTTCATTTTCATTGAATTCTAGGAAGTCTTTAATTTCTTTCTTTATTTCTTCCTTAACCCAGCTGTCGTTGAGTAACAGGTTGTTCAGTTTCCATGTGCGTGTAGGCTGTTTGTTATTTCTGTTTTTGTTGAGGTCCAGCTTAAGTCCATGGTGGTCAGATAGAATACAAGGGATTATTTCAATCTTTTTGTATCTGTTGAGGCTTTCTTTATGACCAATTATATGGTCTATTTTGGAGAAGGTTCCATGCGGTGCTGAAAAGAAGGTATACTCTTTTGAGTTTGGATGAAAACTCTATTTGGACATCTATTAGGTCCATTTGATTTAGGGTCTCTGTAAGTGTTTTTATTTCCCTATTTGTTTTCTGTCTAGTTGATCTGTCCCTTGGTGAGAGTGGAGTGTTGAAGTCTCCCACTATTAGGGTTTTAGGATCAATGTGTGATTTAAGCTTTAATATTGTTTCATTTACGAATGTAGGTGCTCTTGTATTTGAGGCATAGATATTCAAAATTGTGATGTCCTCTTGGTGGATTTTTCCTTTGATGAGAATATAGTGGCCGTCCTTATCTTTTTTGATTAACTTGGGTTGAAAGTCTATTTTATTAGATATTAGGATGGCTACTCCCACTTGTTTTCTGGAACCATTTGCTTGAAAGACATTTTTCCAGCCCTTTACTCTGAGGTAGTGTTTATCTTTGTTGCATAGGTATGTTTCTTGGATGCAACAGAATGTTGGATCCTGTTTCCACAACCATTCTGTTAGTCTGTGTCTTTTAATTGGGGAGTTGAGTCCGTTGATGTTGATAGAAACTAGTGACCAACAATTGTTACTTATTTTAGATGTGGTGTTGGTGGTGTCACTGAGTTTCATTGCTTGTCTTCTTTTGGTTTATTTGTTGTGTAGTTATCTATTTCCTCTGTTTCCTTCGATGTAGTTGTTTTCTTTGGTTTGGAGTTTCCCTTCTAGTGACTTCTGTAGAGCTGGGTTACTATGTAGATATTGTTTAAATTTGGTTTTGTCTTGGAATATCTTGAATTCTCTGTCTATGTTGATTGAAAGTTTTGCTGGGTATAGTAGTCTGGGTTGGAATCTGTGGTCCCTTAAGGACTGTATGATTTCTGTCCAGGCCCTTCTGGCTTTCATAGTTTCTGTTGAGAAATCTGGTGTGATTCTGATAGGTCTACCTTCATATGTTACTTGGCCTTTTTCCCTTGCTGCTTTTAGAATTTTTTCTTTGTTTTGTAGGTTCAGTGTTTTGACTATGATGTGACGTGAAGAATTTCTTTTCTGGTTTAGTCTACTTGGTGTTCTGTAGGCCTCTTGTATGTTTATGGCCATCTCTTTCTTTAAGTTGGGAAAGTTTTCTTCTATAATTTTCTTGAAAATATTTTCCAGACCTTTGAGCCTGATGTCTTCTTTTTCTTCTACTCCTATTATTCTTAGGTTTTGTCTTTTCATGGTGTCCTTGATTTCTTGGATGTTTTGTGTTTGGAACTTTTCTGATTTTATTTTTTCTTTGAGAGACGTGTCAATTTCCGCAAGTGTATCTTCGCTCCTGAGATTCTTTCTTCCATCTCTTGTATTCTGTTGGTGATGCTTACCTTTGTGGTGCCTGATCTTTTCTCTATGTTCTCCAGCTCCTGGTTTTTCTCTATTTGTGTTTTCTTTATTGATTCTAATTCTGTTTTCATGTCTTGCACCATTTCCTTCATCTGTTTGAATGTGGACTCCTGTTTTTCAATGATAGCTTCTATTTTTTTGCCCGTTTCCTCTCTATGTATCACTAATTGTGCCTCTACTTCTTTGGGTATAATTGCCTGTATTTCTATGAGAGCTTTGTTTATTTCTTCTTTATTTGCCTTCATTTGTGTGGACATTTCTTTGAGAGCTTTGTGCACTTCTTCTCTGTTTGCCTCAATTTTCGTGGTCATTTCTCTGAGTGCACGATTTGTTTCCTCTTGGTTAGTCTCGGTTTCTTTGGTTATTTCTCTGAGGGCTTTGTTCATTTCATCTCTATGGGCCTCTAATAGCTGGAGAAACATAGTTTTGAGGTAGTTTTCTTGTATATCTAGTGAATTGAAGTGTCCATTTTTTTGTGGGGTTGCTGGTGAGATCATTATGTCCTGATGTTTGTTGGGAGTGTTCTTACGTCTGCCTCTAGCCATCTGGTTATTTATAATCCTTACTGGTTGTTCCTCGAGATTGTAGTTTGGGCTATGATCCTTTCTTTCTGTTTTCTGGACTGTTTTTTCAGGAAGATGAGAGAGGTTCACTGCTTTGGGGGTGTGCACTGTGTTTTCAGTTTTGCCTAAGTAAAGAATGTGACGCTGGCGCTATTCGCGTGCGCTTTTAGCGGGCGCAGTGTGCATGCGCAGATTGTCTGACTATTGCAGTGGCCTGCAAGCCACTATTACGCAGTTCTGACTGAGATCCAGGGATTGTTTGCCTGGATTACCCTGGTGGACCCGCAAGGCAGAGGCTTCAATGTCGCTATCCCAAGAATCCCTCTGATGCCCACACTAGGAGTGTGGGTGGCAGGGATCTTGTCTGGTTGCTTCTGTGGAGAGGCCCTGGGTCTGGGGCAATCTCTCCCTAGAAAGCTCACTCACTCTCTTGCAGGACCAGTTGGAATGCACAGGGGTTCCCCTTGCTCACTACTCTCAGTTTTGGTCCTGCTGCAGAAGTGCACGGGTAGGGTAACAGTCAGCTCTGTGACACTGTGGCCGCAGGACTTGGTGTCCACCTTTCCTGTGTGCTGCCTCTTTGTTCTTTCCCTCTGCCAGGAGGGGTTGTGTTGAGTGGTCCCTGGGTGGCGCGGGAAAGAGTTAGGGTGAGTGTACTCAATCCCAGATCCCGGGCCCAGATCTCTCTGCCAGAAGCAGCCTAGCAGTAGAATCTATGTTTGCTGATCCCAAGAGAGTACCGGGTAGGGTTGTGTGTCCTCAGATCCAGAGCTTGGGTTTCTCTGCTAGGGGCCGCTGGAGAGAGGGTGCTGTGTCCTTGGCAGGCTGCCTCTCTGTCCTTCCCCTCTGACCTTCTCCTCTGCTAGGGCGAGCTTATGGAGGTGCTCTCAGGGGAGTGCCAGCAGGGGTTGTGGCTTCTCAGTGGGATCCTGAGCCCTGAGCTGGCGGCGTTTCTCTGCCAGGCGGGGGGGGGGGGGGGGGCGCAGGTGATAGAACTTGCTGCTAGATCTTATTGCGCTGGACCCAGGAGAATCTCAGGATGCGTAGGATGGCCACAGTCCCAGATCCTGAGCTGTAGTTTGTTTGCTAGGAGCGGCCGGCAGCACTGGAGTCCCGGCACTGTGAAGCCGCTGTGAGCCTCTTTATCCTTCTGCTCCGCGGCGGCAGGGTGATGGCGGCGTTTGGGGGAGTGCCCGAAAGGATTGGGTTTTCTCAGCCCGGATCTCGGGTTGGGGTACAGACAATGTGGTCTGTGGCAGATTCTGTTGGGCACCTCCTGCCTCCTCTGAAGAGGGAGTAGGGATTTTGAGCTGGGCACGCAGCTGCTATCCGCCCGTGGCGGGAGCTCAGTTGTGATGGCGGCAGGTACCCACCGTGGTCGGAGAGACCTTCCAGGGAAAGACTGGGTGACCCGTGACCAGTCTGGCAACTTTCCTTCCCCGTGGGTTTTTTTTTGTGACTGGGACTCGCAGCCTTAGGCCCCCTTGTGCTCACCAATCAGCCTGGGAAATTGATCGTGATAAGCAGGCTTCTGGCACCAGCCCGGAGACCCAAAACCCGCATTCCCGGGTTCTCTTTCGGGTTCTGGTTGGGCAGCCGAGAGTGGACCCGACCGCTTCCCACGCCGTGGGAGCCTCCCCTCACCTGGGAAACACGGTCAATCGCTGTTGTTTTAGGCCCCAGAGTTCAGTCTCCTGGTCGCTGCACAGAGTGTGTTGTTCCGCTTCTCAGACACGGTGTTCTCCCAGTGCCGCCATCTTGACCCCTCCCTAAACTTCGCTAATTAAAACTTACATGAAGACAGCCTCTCTACTTTTTCAGAGGTTATAATAAAGTGTTGAAGTTTATCAATCAGGCACATTGAACTCTGAACTTCAGATGAACCAGCATCTTTATTTTGTCTTGTGGGTGCCTATGTCTACATGGTAAGGTGTGTGCAGGTGCATCTCTGTGTAGGGCTATCCATACACATATGTGCACAGTCACGTGTGTACATTTGCTGGTGGAGATTAAAGGAAGATTCAGTTGTCACTCCTCAGTTACCATCCATTCTATTTTTGAAACAAATTCTTAAGTGTGTATTTTTTACCAAACCTGCTTAGTTTAGGTTTATTTATTTAGGGTTCTTAAACACTTTTACTTCCCTTCCAACCTCATGACCTTAGGTAGGAGATTAGTAGGGAAAGGGGCTGTAGACCCCTTTTGTCTACTTCCTGCTGATTAGGGTCGATAAGTCTTTAGGGAATTTCAGTCTTCAGGATACCAACAGTTGAGTCCAAAGGCCAACACCAAGCAGCAACACAAAGTCAGCAAAAGCCACAAGACTAAGTTGGATTGCCTTGAGAAGTTTTCTGGAAAGGTTCTCTCTCTGCAAAGTCAATTGTCAAAGCACAAAGATCAGCGTAGTAATGTCGACCCAAAAAGCGATGTCTCACTGTGCATGGGCCTCTATATATCTTCTTTCTTCAGAATACACCCACAGATGTTCTCAGTTGGCCAAAGTCATGCCCCTCACATGAAAGAGTCCATGGGAAAACATCATATGCCCTCTCACAGTGAACTTCAAGCAAAACATCACATGCTCAGCTTGCAGCAAAACATCATATGACAAAACTGAGTCTTTTTAAAAAAATTATTTATTTTTTAATTAATTACAGCCTATTCACTTTGTATCCCAGTTGTAGCCTTCTCCCTCATCACCTCCCAATCCCACCCACCATTCTTCATTTCCTCCCATGCCCGTCACCCACTGATAGGGGAGGTCATGTTCCCCTTCCATCTGACCCTAGCCTATCAGATCTCATCAGGACTGGCTGCATTGTCTTCCTCTGTGGCCTAGTAAGGCTGTTCCCCCTTCAGAGGGAGGTGATCAAAGAACAAGACATTGATTTCATGCCAGAGACAGTCCCTGTTCCCATTACTAGGAAACCTACTTGGACACTGAGCTGCCATGGGCTACATATATGCAGGGGTCTTAGATTATCTTCATGCATGGTCCTTGGTTGGAGTACCAGTCTCAGAAAAGACCCCTGTGGCCAGATTTTTTGGTTCTGTTGTTTTCTTTGTGGAATTCCTGTCCCCTCCATATCTTTCTACCTCTGCCTTCTTTCATAAGATTCCCTGCCCTCCACCCAGAACTGAGTCTTTAAGGAAACCAGAAACTTCCACTTGCAAACTTTCTCATTGGCTTTTAGTTTACCAAGTAGGTTAGGCTGGCTGGTCAGGGCGCCTCAGGGATCTGTTTGTCTCCACCTGCCCAGAACTGGTATCACAGAAGCATGCCATCACAGCCAACATTTTTACATGGGTTCTGAGTATGGGACTCTCGTTCTCAAACTTGTGAAGCAAGAAATTTACTGACTGAGCCACAACCCCAGTTCTAATCAACATTCTGTTGAGCTTTCACAAGACTTTAGAATTGTGCTAGCAAGATTATATCTCATCCAACCCCAATTTACTTTTTTCCTTCTCCAGGGTTCTAACCTATTTTCTTAAAAATATATTCTTACTCATAAAATTTCAAATGTTTTTTTTTTCTTTTCAAAATGTGTTTTATTGGGACAGTTTTATATTCTGTTCTTCATCTAAATTCCAGATCCCTGGTTGATGACACTTAGTTTTTTTCAAAATCAGTGCTTAATTTTTTTTTCTAGTAAAAAATGTACAAATCCAAGGAAGATAATTGAAAATTATGGAAAAGCATGAAGGCTAAAATTAAATATCTTCTACAGCCATACTTTCTATAGCTGTATGTGTAGTTTAGTTTGTTTTCTTTATTAAAATTAAATGTGCTGTTAAGGAAAAAAAAGCACTATAGTTCAGTTTTATGCATTAGTCTTTAATATTTTTATTTTGATCCTGTTTCTAACTGTTCTTTAAAAGCAAGCAAATAGACTTTTTTAAAATTATGGAAACTTTTGTGGTTTTTTTGTTGAATTATAAGGTTAAAATATAACAAAATGTACTTAAATTATTTAGGTTATGTATTTCAAAGTTTATTCTTAACAAACAAGTGAAGACAATCATGCCCATAATCAAATACACATAACTATAATCACAGTTAAGAAAAAAAATTTATAAAAATTTGAGGATTTTAATATAACTTGAACTGTGAGTCATGTTTGTTTTTTTTTTTATGTTTGATTCAAGTACAATAAACTATAATGACTTTTGGTTTTCTAACATAACTTTTAGAAGAACCTTAGTATGAGATAAATAGTACAAATGGAATTCATGTATTTTTATGTAACTCTTGACAGAATTTATATTTTCATTCCAAAGGTAGAACTTTCAGATTTATTTCTTAATATTTAAATTCTCTAGTTAAGAGCAGAGAGAAAAAGTCTAAGAAATGTCTAATCTCTTAGGGTTTAAAAATACAAGCAATTATTGTGTGTGTTAGATTTGTTACTTTTGTAGATTACAATCAATGGGATCTTTGCAATTAGTGACAGAATTGTGTATAATGGTCTTATGGTATTAATAGTCTTGGGAAGCCATCTGTAGCTTTTTCATTTCTCCATATAATTGCCTAGAGTAGTTCATGTTTTCCAAGGAAAAATCTCTAGACAAACTATACCTCATTTTCCTTCTATTTTAAGCTTATCTGTTCACAGAATCCGAGATTTGGGGTCATTTTTATTCAGGGATTTGGGAGTTTGCACAAGGACGGCATAATAAAGTCAGGTTTGGACAGGCTGCATGCTGTGGAGAGGAGACAGCATCATTTCGTGCCCAGGCAGCGCTTTGCTGATTTCTTCGGTGAGAGTGGGCAGGGGGAAGGGATGCATGTGCCTTGAATTAGTGCGCAACTGTGTCATTTGTACTTCTGACTGTTTCACCACGGAAAATGGACGGGGTAGCATGGACACTGTCAAATGACATTTAGTTACATGACACATACGTCTACTTTCCCCTTAAGATGGTGAATGTGCACCCATGGGTGAACCCAGAGCCCATTCTGCTTTTCCTACTGTGAATGTCTGGGGCCGGAGCTCAGAGCTCAGTCTTACTTAACTCGGGTGATCTCCTTGTTATCCTTTAATTTTCTTTTACGATAGTTTTCTTCCATTATGCTCAGTCCTCACAGTCATTACATTCTGACTACAGGCATCCTCTTCATTGCTCTCAGAATATGTCTTTCTCATCATGTGTTTAGGATATGCCCTCAACAAACATGCAGTTGTTTTTCTTGTGAGTCTTTAATTCGAATAAATTTTATTATTCTCTAAAACACACTGTCAATTTTCTCTGCCGACGTGAATGCATCATTTTATGTTTTCATGAGCTTGAATTACATTTTCCTTGCCCATCCCTTCATTGGTAGTAACTCTTGCACCTTTGGAATCTTGGGATGAGAAACAATGCTTTAATCACAGTCTCTATGTGTGTCGCTTTGGGGATGACTGAGGGTCAGAAGTGCCACTTATACTTAGTGCTTAATAGGCACTCAGGTATTGGTTAGAATGCTCTTGAAACTGTATCTCTAAAGTCATATAATACGAGGACATTATATGGACTGAGCAGGTTATGTTTGTATATTTAGGACTATATATCATAACAAAGAAAATTTGGTGAACTTGATAATTTGACTTACAGATTTCTGAGTTTTACTATGGACATTTTGGTGATTTTTTTTTTTTTTGTATATTATTATGCTTAATTCTTTGGTGATCTTAAATATTGTGAGTGGCTTTCCTCAGCCTGCTTGTTATATTGAGGGCTTACCATACCTGATAGTGGACCCAGGGTGATTAGTAAGGAATCTAATGATTTTTGTGTCTGTCATAGTAATGTAGTATTGTGCTGTTGGATCTGGGAGCAGTAAACAGTTAACAGTAAAACTGTGTGCCGATTTCTCAGGTGTAAATATTGACACCGTGTATATGAAAAAGGTCTCTAATGTAAATTTGTGTCATGCTGAGCTGGTACAGTCTGGCTCTAGCTTATCATGGACCGTCAGCTGATCACCTGCATGGCATAATGTGAGGTTCTGTCTTTCCTCCTGTCAAATCTTTTCAAATTCATTTTTCAGTCATGTTTTATTCTGTTTAACTTAATATATTAGCCTTATATGTTGTATTTTGTGGCTCCAAAACTCTTATTTTTTTTTTCCCCAGCTTTTCAAAGCTTTCTGACAATTTTTTTTTTTTTTTAAATAGACTCTCAAAACCTAGGCTGGCCGTGAACTTGTAACCTTCTTTACTTTGCCTTCAAAGGGCTGGGATTACAGGCATGATGATCCTTCTGGATGTTTCTGAAGATTTCTCAATCTTCTTTCTCTTCATTCTTCATCCTTTCAATTCTTCTTAGTTATTTAATGCTGTTAAGTATTCTTTATTAATTCACATTCTAAATGTTTTAATTCTATTTTTTGTATTCTGCAAGGAAATGCTTTTATATAATAAGCCTTAACATGATTGGATGTGCTTGTTCCGAATCCTGTTTTTCCTGTCTCTAGATTAAAAAATGATACTGGAGAGGTAAATAAATCATAAAATCAAAATTTAATGTGTCTAGACTGGGTTTCTTTTATGGTTCAAGTACGTGTGTACATGCTTGCATACACATCTTGGCTACTGTGTGTGTATATATATATATATATATATATATATATATATATATATATATATATATATATACACACATATGTATATGTAGGTACAAGTAAGTATATGCCATCATGTGAGTATGGAGGCCAGGGGCAAAACCTGAGTGTTAATCCTTGTTCCTAAACTGCTTCAAACAAGGTCAGACAAGCCAGTCTGCAGAATTCCAGAGATTCTTCTGTCTCCACATTCTGTCTCACCTTAGGAGTGCTGGAATTATGGATACACACTACTATGTCTGCTTTTTTTAAAATAGTGGACTTGGAAAGGGGCAGGGAGGAGACCAGGGAGGGAGTGTGGGGTTGGGGAGGGAATGAGGGAGCGGGATACAGCTGGGACACAGAGTTAACAAAATGTAACTAAAAAGAAAAAAAAATTAAAAAAATATGGTAATGAACAAAAAAAAATAAAAATATTTTTTATTTTTAAATAATTTTATACATTTACTTGTATCCCAGCTGTAGCCCTCTCCCTCTTTCCCTCTCAGTCCTCCCCTCCCTCCCTCATCTCCTCCCTGCCCTATTCCGAGTCCAAAGAGAGGGGCTGTCTTCCTCTGCTTCCGTCTGGCCCTAGCTTATCAAGTATCTTCAGGATGGTTGCAATGTCCTTATCTGTGGCCTAGTGGGGCTGCTCCTCCCTCAGGGGGGAGGGGAAGATCCTGAGTTCATGTCAGAAACAATTCCTGTCCCCCTTACTAGGGAACCCACTTGGATACTGAGCTACCATGGGCTATGTCTGAGCAGGGGTTGTAGGTTATATCCATGGATGATCCTTGGTTGGATAAACAGTCTCATAGAAGACCTCTGTGCTCAGATATATTTGGACCTGGTGGGGCTTCCTGTCCCCTCTCAGATATACCAACTCCCCCTTCCTTCATATGATCCCCTACACTCTGCCAAAGGTTTGGTTATGGGTCTCAGCATCTGCTTTGATACACTGGTAGGTAGAGTCTTTTAGGTGCCTTCTGTGGTAGGCTACTGTCCTGTTGTTTTCTCCTACTTCCAACGTCCATCCCCCTTGTCTTTCTAAATGAGGATTGATCATCTTACCCCTGGACCTCTTTCTTGTTTATCTTCTTTAGGTGTACATATTTTAGTATGTTTATCCTATCCGATCTTATAAGTGAGTATATACCATGTGTGTCTTTCTGCTTTTGGGATACCTCACTCAGGATGATTTTTTTCTAGATCCCACCGTTTGCCTGCAAAATTCATGATTTCCTTGTTTTTAATTGCTGAGGAGTATTCCATTGTGTAAAAGTAACAAAATTTTTGTATCCATTCCTCCATTGCTATGTCTACTTTTATGTAGCTTCCAAGGATCTGAACTTAGGTCTTCATGCTAATGTGTCAAATGCTTTACTTGTGAGCCATCTGTTGGTCTATCTATCTATCTATCTATCTATCTATCTATCTATCTATCTATCTATCTATCACCTATCTATCTATCTATCTATCTATCTATCTATCTATCTATCTATCTATCTCTATCTGGCTATCTATCACCAGTCTATCTATCTATATATCTATCAATTCATTTATCTAGCTCTCTAGTCTCTGTTTCTTTTTAATACTTTTTTTTTCTTTTGCGGTGCTTCCTTCAGAAGTCACGTATTCAAATCTGCCTCAGGTCCAATTTATTTTATTTTTTAAATAATTTTTATTTTTTTATATTAATCACAGGTTATTTACTTTGTATCTCAGCCATAGCCCCCTTTCTCATTCCTTCCCAATCTCAGCCTCCCTCCCTCATCCCCTCTCTGCCTCTTTCCAAGTCCACTGATAGGGGAGGTCCTCCTCCCCTTCCATCTCAGGCCCAATTTAAATTTCATTTCATGGTCATTCTTCAGTGCTTAAACTTGATTGTATTACATTCTAAATATTTTAATTCCAGCTTCTGTATTCTCCAAGTAAATGCTTTTATATAAGCATTCAGTCTTTAAACTTGATTGTAAATTTATTGTATAAATTTTATATAATAAATTGTATAAAATATTTATTTCAGTGATATTTATCTCTGCCTTTATTCCTTGTAAAGGCTTAGTTTCTAGTCCCCCAACCGCAACCAGCAGAGGGCATTGGGTCATCAGAGGGCTGTGTAAAGTCTGCAGTTGCTATGTGGTAGGGGTGAAGTCTCTATTCTGCGTTCTGTGGTTTCACTTTCTCACCTGTAAGGTGAAGATGGCATTCTGACTCCTAGGGCTGGGACAACAGAAATGCAGCACTCAGGTGTATCAGCTGGCAAGAAAGTGATTCCTACCGCATGATGCCCTATGTCCTACTCCCAGTAACACACATGCAAACCCAAAATGTATGTATAGGACATTCAGTTTAAAAAAAAAAAAAGTTGAAAAAAGTGAATGATAATCTCCTTTGGATCTCTCTTTGGCTGACTCTATAGTGTGTGGCTGTTGTTATACTTGAATGAGATTCTTCCTGATGTTGTCCCTCTTCTTTTCAGATAGAAATGACCAGTCTCACAGTGTAGTCTGTGGCTCCTTAATTGGTTCAAGAGATAAACTAATCCTTTCTATTGAATTAGTTGTCCAATGTTCCTTTCTCCAGGGGTAGGAAAGTCTTAATCCATCTCAATGCAGAGGTTCCTCCAAATAATGAATCCTTTGTGGGAACATCTTGTCAGGTTTAAAGAGATTTAAGTGGGTGTATTTTTTTTTTAAGGTATCCTTTATAGCAGCAGGTCTTCTTATATATAAGACCATCTTTATTTCCATTTTTCCTCTTGTCCCTGTGAGGAAAAGATCATCCAGTTTGTCATTTGGCTAACTGGAGTTAGAAGTGGACTTCTGAGATCAATTTCAACTTAGAAGTGAATCCCTTTTGTACTTGTGGGTACCCCATGGAGCCTTGGAGGTCACAGTGGGTCATACTACACCTAGATATATAGGTTTTTTTTCTCTCTTTGTAGCACAGGATCAGGGACTCTTGGAACTGTCTGTCAGCTCTTGGTACAAACTCAGGGTTCTGTATGGCACTCCTCTTATGGATTCTTCTATTCCTATGTTCGTTTATAAATGGGAACTGTTTCCTTTTAGAATCCACACCTGAATTCCAAAATTAACTGTTTAAAGTTATTGAACCATATAGTCTCTAAAACCCTAGTTTTATTTTTACTTATTAATTTATGACACTATCTTTATTTGACAGTAATATTAAGAGCAGCTTGCTACATTACTTTGGAAAAGGACCACAGCAAGGCTCTTTTGGTACTGTGTAAAGACCCCACACCACCAACTCTCTGAGAATGCAATCAAATGGAGTAATCTGTTATACAAAGCAAAACAAGATTGTTTCTGTAATTAGCATGAAAACACCAAACAAAACAAGACTAATTACTTGAGTGAGAAAAAGCAGAATGAATTTTGTGAGAAACAGACTATCTTTCTCACTAGGTGGGTTTCATTTTGTGTGGTTCTTCAACTCTGGAGAATAGGAATTTTCATGACATTAACACAGCTTATTAATGATCATTGTAAGTA
The DNA here is from genome assembly GCF_907164565.1 of Psammomys obesus. Classification (NCBI taxonomy): domain Eukaryota; kingdom Metazoa; phylum Chordata; class Mammalia; order Rodentia; family Muridae; genus Psammomys; species Psammomys obesus. The sequence continues at coordinate 17,376,284 of NW_026588752.1, read as the reverse complement.
ACTCCATCCACCTAATTAAATCATCAGCTACAATTGGTAACAGGGGAGAGAATTTAAATGGAGCTGTTCTGACAAAGTAGTTGGCACCACAGTCCTAAATATTTAATACTCCCTGTGGCTGGATTAATGGGAACATTTACTGAGGTGTTTAGCCAGGTCTTTCAAAGGGGACTGACAGACATTTTTTATGTTTTTTTTTTCTTTTTAATAAACCAAATTATAAATATTTTTGCATGAAGTCTTCTGTCACTGAGTATGATGTAGACCGAGAAATAATAATTCAAACGTTTTTCTTTTACTCCATTTATGGGACAGTGGGGCTTCTAAAGAAGAATTGAATTACTTCAAGAATTTTATTAGGACTGGAGAGTAGGAATTAAGGAAATATGTGTCTTTGTATGTAAAACAGTATTAAAAATATCTCCAAAGAGACATAATGAATATTGTGCCACTCAGGAGTCCTTTACCAGTGCATGCTAGATAAAAGCACTGCAGCAGATACTAAGAGTTCCTGTAAGGAGACAGACTTGTCCCTGTGGTATCATATCATGGCACATCAAATATTTAGCAATAATTACAAGTGTAACGGCGCATCAAAAATAAAAAGGGAAGAGACAAACTATTTAACCTGGTACTTCAACAGCCATTGAAGTTGGAGAGAGGTCCAAATAGCTGGAAAGGAAAAAAGAGAAGATGAATCCATGGGAGTAAGCAGAGTAAACTTTTATTTAAACCTTCTTTTTAAAACTGTATGAAGGTTATAGATTTGTGCTTGGCCAAGAACGAGCGCCCCTGGTGGAGCTTTTAAAATTTAGAACAGTTTCAGACCCACAGAGAATAAGCAGGGGTTGCTGACTTCTGCCCTTAGTTTTATGTCAGGTCCTTTTCTTTCTATCTCAGTATGCCCTCTGAGATTCCTTGTCCTGCGTAACGTGTAACTGCTGTGCGGTATTGCTCAGGCTTTGCCTGCTCTTGGTGACCTTGACACTTTTGAGAAGGACTGATAAGGTACTTAGCAGATTGTCTTTTGATTGGTATCTTCCTGATCTTTTCTCTGTGATTATGAGACTCCTGTGAGGAAGAAGTAGAGAAACTTGTCCTCATCACATCAAATCAAGGACACCTTCCATCAACAAGAGTATCTGTGTTGACACAAACTTTGATCATCTGACTTAAATCATCTTGGATAGTTTCTTCACTGTGAGGTTGTCTTCTCTCTCTTTTGCACTGGACCATAGAAGGGAGTAATTAAACTCTGCACTCAAGAAGAGAGGAAACAACCATTATGAGTGGAGAGTCTACATAAGATATTTGAAATCACAAATATATTATTTGGAACACATCAAATTTGTCTGCTTTCTGTTTTATTTAGCTTCACTTTGTTGTTCAAATGGTTTCCCCTTTGTCCATTTGGAGTTCTTCCTGTTGACTTTTTCTCTTTCTGTCACACCCACTGTGATTATCTCTGTTGGTTTGCTTTCTTGCACTGTAGGACACCCCAGAATCATCTTGTGTATTCCCAACCCCAGCCCTAGGATCAGTATTTCTTTAGCATCTACTTCTTGTTATTGGAGAATAATAGGAATAAAGGTCCAGCTTTTGACTTGCTTATTGCCACACGGGTGTCATTGGTTCTAGACCTTCCCAGCAGACAGAGAAAGGAAAACACATATGTGCACAGTTACCACATAATATCCCGTCCATAAATGTTGGTCCATGTAGCCACATCTATCTATGGCAAACTAAGTGTAAGTTATTACTGATGCTTCCAACTCCAGGCCATTACCACATGATCACTCTAGTTGCTTCTCCATGTTTGAAAACGGCCACCCCAGCAGTGTGAAACCTGGCTTCGGCCATCTGTTATCCATTTACTTAATTGCTCAATTCCAGTATATACACAGAGTAGTTTCAAAATCATCCCAGCTGTTACCACTGTCCAGTTTTCTGATCCAGAGGACGTACATTTGATGGTGGCCAGAGTAGAATCTCTAAGCACCTACTTCCTGTCTTGACTTTCCACCTGTCCATGTTCACCTACCCATATTCTGCACACATCCATGTCTCATTTATATATTCACTGAATACATTTGTAAAGCTAAGCGAGGCATAGGTAATTTTACACCAGAGTTGCTAGTGATAGGCTTGGGTAGATGAAATAGTACTTATCGTTATGGTGGACCTTTAATGCTTTCTATAAACCAGCATGTCAACTTAACTGAGAGTTTCTATTTCCCCTGAATATGCACTGGGATGATGATGATGATAGAGAGCTTTCAGCAAGCTCTGTATTTTTAATTATTCTTACGTATATCTAGTTCCAACATTTGAATTTTGTACCAAATAAGACACTTGTATGTTTCTAAACTGGGAAGACATTTTTTCACTTATGTTCATTAATTAAATACTACGTGAACTAATGAAGGTGTCTAGTAAAAATCAGAACTGATGTTGATACCTAGAAATTGTTGAGAATATAAAGTTGGCTATTGAATTATTATATTGTGCAAGATGATTGTAAAACATGGAATTTGTGCTTTAAAGTAAGAAGGGCTTTAGACCTACAATGTTTCATAAGTGTATTTAAGTCTTTACACAAAGTTTAAGAAACAAATGTAGGAAAACTAAGGTGATGGACTTATGAACAGTGACCATTTATGAAGAAAAATTTATGAGAGAATTTATTTTTGTACTTATGACTGAGAAAAGACATCTGGTCTGCATTAAAATTCAAAATTAACAAAGGTTTACAAAAATGCAAAAGTATCCTACTTTGGTGGCTGGAGAGATGGTTTGGCATTTGAGAATGCTTGGCTGCTCTAGTAAAGGGTCCAGGTTCCGTCCTGTCTGTAACTCTACCTCCAAGAGATGTGGCACACTCTTCTGTTCCCTGGCCCTTCCATCACCAGACGAGCAAGAGGCGCACTCACACATATGTAGGCAAACACTCATATGCATAGAAAGAAACCTTTAAAAAGTCCTCCCACCTTGGTCGTTTATAATTTATTTATCAACTGCTCATCTCAATGGATTTGAGAAAAGAGTTTCTGCTATGGTTTGGCTCTTGAGCCTTGTAATGAATTCACCATACTTCCCTGCTTTAATTTCGCAGTCTAGTCATGGCTAGCAATTTGTCTTCAAATATTTAAAGAACAGTGGTGAAAATTTGTATCTGCTCCCACCACAGTGCTCAAATGTACTGGATAGGATGAAAACCCACCCTCTCACTTTCTCTCTTCTCTGTGCCCAGGAAGCAGAGATTCTGTCAGCTGTATAAGATACCACTTTTTGTCACAGTGAGTATTGGGGAGTGTTTCTTTTTTCTTTTTTATTTCTGTGTCTTGTTTTTATTTATTTAATTTTATCTTATTAATTACACTTTATTCACTTTGTATCCCTCCATAAGCCCCTTCCTCCTCCCCTCTCAGTCCAACCCTCCTCTCCTCCCACCCCCTTCTTAGCGCATGCCCCTCCCCAAGTCCACTGATAGGGGAGGTCCTCCTCTCCTTCCTTCTGATCTTAGTCTATCAGATCACATCAGGAGTGGCTGCATTGTCATCTTCTGTGGCCTGATAAGGTTGCTCCCCCCTCAGGGGGAGGTGTTCAAAGAGCAGGCCAATTAGATTATGTCAGAGGCAGTCCCTCTTCCCATTACTATGTAATCCACTTGGACACTAAACTGCCATGGGCTACATCTGTGCAGGGGTTCTAGGTTATTTCCATGTCTGGTACTTGGTTGGAGTATGAGTCTCTGGGAAGACCCCTGTGTTCAAATTTTCTGGTTCTGTTGCTCTCCTTGTGGAGTTCCTGTCCTCTCCAGATCTTATTATTTCCCACTTCTTACATAAGATTCCATCCACTGCCCAACAGTTGGCCATAAGTCTCAGAGTCTGCTTTGATAGTCTGCAGGGCAGAGCCTTTCAGAGGCCCTCTGTGGCAGGTTTCTAGGTTGTTTCCTGTTTTCTTCTTCTTCTGATGTCCATCCTCTTTGCCTTTCAGGATGTGGATTGATTATTTCAGTTAGACTCCTCTCTCTTGATTAGTTTCTTTAGATGTAGAGATTTTAGTAGGTTTATCCTATGTTATATGTCTATATGAGTGAGTATATACCGTGTGTGTCTTTCTGCTTCTGGGACAATTCACTCAGGATGATCCTTTCCAGGTCCCACCATTTACCTGCAAATTTCATGATTTCCTTATTTTTCATTGCTGAGTAATACTCCATTGTGTAGATGTACCACAGTTTCTGCATCCATTCTTCAGTTGAGGGGCATCTGGGTTGTTTCCAGCTTCTGGCTATTACAAATAAAGCTGCTACAAACATGGTTGAACAAATGTCCTTTTTGTGTACTTGAGCCTCTTTTGGGTATATGCCTAGGAGTGGTATGGCTGGATCTTGAGGAAGCGCTATTCCTAGTTGTCTGAGAAAGCGCCAGATTGATTTCCAGAGTGGTTGCACAAGTTTACATTCCCACCAGCAGTGGAGGAGTGTGGGGAGTGTTTCTTTTGACTTTTTTTTTTTTTTTTTTGCTTGTCAGTTTACTTTTACCTAAGCATGAGCCTCAAACAAAGTCACTGGTATGCTCAAAGGTTATTTTGTACCAGCACTTTTTTTTTTTTTTAATTCTAGGCCTGGTGATCACTCAGTTAACTTACTTTGTAGTGAAGAGGTGGTCAAAGCAGGTAATGCACTCTACACACACACACACACACACACACACACACACACACACACAGACACACACACACACCTCTGAGGATAAACCACAACACCCTAGTTTTCTTGAGAGAAATAGGGTTTTCTACTATTTGTAGTGACCACTGTAGAGATTAGCATGTTGACTCCAGTCAGATGGAACCCTCACTCGACAGGGCTTTAGGAAGTTGGGGCGAGGACTTTCCAGTAAGTCTTTTCTGAAACATCTTCCTTTCATAGCATCCAAAGCTATACCCCAAGCTCAGGGAAGCAGACTGTACTTGAGTTTCTTGGAAGACATCTCTAGGGAGGCGTGGTTTTTCTCTTTGTGGAAGAGTGGAGCAGGGAAACCAGTTCTAACATGGAAGGAAGGAATAACAGATGACACACACACACGGCTTCTCTTCAGACAACAACTGGTGGACCCGGCCTTACAGTGTGAGGAGCAGTAGCACTCAAGCTTTACCCTGCCCAACTTCAAGCAAGTGTGGAAAGAATCTAGAAAGAGCTTCACAGGGCCCAAGATGGCATCACAAAAGTCCCTCTCCGTCCTTAACTACCAAGAATGTTTCTTTTTTAAAGTCTTTATTGGTTCTTTGTGAGTGTCACATTATGCACCCCAATCTACCTCATTGTCCCCTACCCTCCCACCTGCCCATCAACCTTGCAAACCACCCCCTCAGCAAAGAAAAAATATCTCCTGTGGAAGCTGTAGTGTCTCACAGTATGTCGCACAGCACACCCTTTTGTTCACATGTCTTTGTTTGCAAATGTTCATTGCAATGACTTGTTGGTCAGAGGCCTCTGGCTTCTGACTGTCGATACTGGAACATCACTGGGTCTCTTTCCTTATACCCTGTTGTTGCCCTGTGACATGGATATCCTGTAATTTTGAATCAAATTTACAAATTTTGCAAATTTTTAGGAGAGGCCCTTTCATGGACTCCAGCAGGTCATAGATGGTGTAGATGTTAGGGTGGGCTAATTCAAAGCTCTGGATATGGACCCGAGAGATTTCTGAGCTGGTCAGCCCACCAGCTCTCTCACTCTCACACCTTCAAAGCTGGCTCATCAGCAACCCCAGCTTTACCCTGGGCCAGATTTACCAGGACCAGCTTTACCCTGCTGCCCAGGTGAGGGGCAGGGCCCACTCTCCCAAGTGCTGTAGGTGATGAGAGGGAGGGTCAGGCCTCCTGCTGCAAGTGGTAAGGGGCAAGGGAGGAGGAGGGCATCTCTTTCTTGGCCATGCCACCCCAGGGGAGATGAATGGTAGGGCCAGCTTTCCCATGCTCACCCACAGACCCTGCAATGTGCAGCCCACTCTCCTGAATACTACTACAGCTGGCAGGGGGCAGGGTCAGCTCTTTGCTTCCATGCCCCTAGGGCAAGCTCTTCTAAGATGCCCAGATGAGGCGTGGGGACAGTTTTGCATAACCCTCAGATGTCAACATGTCTTCCCCAGGTAGCAGTCCAGACCACGTATGTCAGCCTGGTGGAAACAGATGCCAGTTGCTGCAGGGCTGTGGACTCAGATATGGCTCCTGGTACCAGCACAGGCTAGAACCTCATCCTGGTCCCAGGAGGTACCACCAGCTACTCACATCGACTCTCCAGTTCTGCCTCTCTTCATTACCCCCACGTCCTTCTGTTTCTCTCTCTCTTTCACTTCTCTACCACTTCCTCTTCTTAGTGGCACCTGGGGTCTCTGAGTGTCTGGAGTCATTCTGAGTGGTCTCGGAAGTGCTGTGCCACCCTCATACATTATAACACTATTCAGGGATCATCTTGGGCATGGTCTGCCCCCCAACCCCAGGCCTGTAGGGCTCTTGACTGGCGGTTATCTCAAACTAGCTCCTTGTCCAGGTACCATGGCGCCAGTCTAAGTCATCTTAAGCTTGCTCTTTGGCTGGCCGGCCTCAGTGGCACCATGAAAGGTTTGTCTTTCTGTGGCTCACTCCCACTTGAGGCCCTCAGTTCCAGGTGGGGTTCCTCTAGTCTCCGGTTCCCTCCCAATACTGGGAGTCACAGGGGCCTGCGAGGTGACAGACTGGTAGTCCTTGGAGACTAATTTTTTTTTTTTTTCAGGGAATGTTAGGCCACTAGTTATTCAGATGTTCATAGGTCAAAACACCGGGAGTAGACATAGCCCTTCCCTTCTCTGCCACCCACTGACTTACAAGTGACACAGCAGCCACACCTGTAATGCTTCTAGGGGCAGGTATGAATTTTTCAATAGAATTTTTAGCTCAGGTAGTTCCTTGTGGCAGTGTGTTCTGGACTTTGCCCACTGCTCCTTGCCTGCTTCCACCAGAGATAATGGGCCAGTGCATAGCTTCTGCCATCTTATTCAAGTCTTGCTTCTTCTTGATTACGAGCCTTCCCCTCCAACAAAAAGCCACCAGCAGCTCATGTGACAATTTGGCTTCAGCATCCTCTGTTGCTTATTGTTAGTACTCTATGCTCATCCACTTCATGGCCAGGAAGCAGAGAAACTGGTCAGTTAGAGGCACAGAACCCTCGTCAAAATGGCTCCATTAGAGATGGGCACTAGCTAGATTGCAGGGTCACAGTTTTTCAGGGTCACAGTTTTTCAAGATCCTGTAAGGGTTGTGTTCAGTGGTGGTCTGTTGTGCAGCAGCAGTACCAGACTTGCCCGAAATGTTTCCTTTTCATAGCTTCCAGAGTCTGGGTCATGAGGCTGTTACTTTGTTTCCTCTTTTCTTCATCACTTTAGGCAATTTGTGATGACAGATTCTGCAAGCACAGTTTGTCTCAGTGGCCAAGGCAGCTTTGATGAGCTGGGTTTTCTTGAGCTCCTGGTCATATTTCTCCTCTTTAGTGAGTTCCGGTATAGGCTTGTGGTAATATTTTTTTGTTAAACAATGTATCCCTGAATTCAGGAGCATAGTGGCCAAAACCTCTCCTGGGTGAGTCTTAGAAGCATTCAGACAGCATGCCTTACTCTGGGGTTAGCCCAGACCAATGCCAGCATTGTTCTGATATCAGTTCAGGGGCAGGTAAATTGGGCTGCTGCAAGGATCTCAAAGGACTGCCTACTTCATTCTATGTATTACAGCATGGAAAAGCACTGGAACTTACAGTATCTGACAGAGGGTAAGACCTTCATAAAACAACACTTTGTGAATCATTTAAAAAACAAGAAAATTTGAACACAGGGAACTTCCCAGAGGCTCATACTCCAACCAAGGACTATTCATGGAGATAACTTAGAACCCTGACAATGCAACCACTTCTGATGAGAACTGATAGACTAAGATCAGAAAGAAGGAGAGGAGGACCTCCCCAATCAGTAGACATGGGGAGGGGCATGCATGCAGAAAGGAGGGTGGAGGGTGGGACCGGGAGGGGAGGAGAGAGGGGCTTATGGGGAGATACAAAATGAATAAAGATTAATTAATAAAAGTTAAATAAAAAAGAAAAAAATTAAAAACATCTAGTGTGTGTGTGTATATATATATATATATATATATATATATACACACACACACACACACTAGATGTTTGCACAAAATGTAATCTAACCTAAGGAAAACCCATTGGACGTCGGAGAAAAGAGCTAAATTATTTGTTCAATTACATCATGTCTAACAGGTGACATCACAGGCATTACTAACCTTAACTTAAGTTTCTATTTGAATTTAGTAGCCTATCAACTGTTCTGGGAAATATGTTCTCAAGATACATAAGAAAGAGCTTATGTACTACTCATCCCACTTATAATTCTTTACTCAGGTTAGAAAGCGAAGGGAACTAGCATTTATCTGTTGAGCACAGGCCAGGCTTAGTATTCACCAGTCTTGCTAAGAACTCACAGCCAGCCATGGCTTTCCTGTTATTCTGGTCAAACCGATGATAAGGCTGATGGTGGAAAATTGCCTAGCTAGATACACGACCAGATTGTCAGTTTCCCAGGGCAGGCACTTAGTAACAATGACAGGAAGACCGTCTGGAGTGGGAAGAAGTAGAAGAAAGAGCAAGAATTTGCATCCATTTCTCTTCTTTCTTTTTTTTGGAGATATATTTTATTTTTTAAATTAATTACATTTTATTCCCTTTGAATACCACCTGTAGCTCCCTCCCTCTTTCCTTCCATCAGGTCTAATCCAGCAGGTCTCATCAGGAGTGGGTGCATTGTCTTCCTCTGATTTCTATGACTTCCAATCCCACTTTTGTAGAGTTTTTTTTTTTTTAAAGACACAATTCCTAATATTAAATAGGTGACTCCAAACCTTCTTGGTTTGCTGTGGACTACATTTTGAAATCTTCTGTGTGCATTATTATAACTGCTTGAGTGGGATTTGACTTTTAAGAGAACTAACATGTATTAGGAAAATATCTTCTGATCAATGAGAAAACATTAAGACGTAGACAGCTATTGCTTCAGGTATCAGACCATAACCTTCATAGACTACAGATTAGTGCTTAGGAAGCTCAAATAATAGATGAGTCCACTTAATTTTCTTGACTGATATAAACCTTGAATAATAACCATTTGAGCATTTTTCTTATATGTTTATTGACCTATTCCTTTAAATAGATTCATCCTTTTTTAATTTTTTAATAATAATTATTATTATTATTTAGGTTAGAAGGAAGTAATGACTTTCTGGAGTGTAATTATCTCCTGTTAAATAAAGCTTTTATTTATGATTTGTTTAATTATTTATAAAAGTGTTTTTATATTAGATTTTGAAATTTAGTTAGACTAAATTTGTATATACCAATGACTTTATATGTCTTAGTAATGTCTTTTCATGCTTTCTAAGGCAAAATAAACTTTATAGGATGTCTTTGCATGATTGTCTGTCCAGCTGCCTAGATGGTCCAACTATGGAACAGGAAGGTGGGTTGAGATCATTTTTTGCTGATGATACATCAAGTAGACAGCTTTAGGATTTGGCTTGTTGTTTGTATAAATGTAAATCATCATCATAAAGAATTATATCACTTCTCCTACGTGTATATGCATACACACATACATACATGTTTGTACAAACTCACTGAAGAGGAACTTCAGTTGTCTTATATAACTTTTCTATCAGTATGCGGCATGCTAATTGCCTTTTGTAAAGAATGATCAGTATTAAGGACGCCTCTGCCATTTGATCCATAACTTCATCTAGGCTAAGGACTTTGAGGGCTTGGGATTGGTGAGAAAATTTAAACAGATCTGATGAGTATTAGGTCTGTAGAGGGATTCTAACAAACACCAAAGAAAATTGACAAACATTTGAGCTTCATTTTTGTTATACTTACAAAATGTATTGTAAAGTAGAAAGGCATGCCTCTGGCAGCTTATTTCAGATAATCAGATCCTGGATTATCGCCATCTCCCAAACTGGTTAGGAGAGGATCCTGTGGGTCTGTGTATTGGAGTGTTACATACATACGGTTTTGTGATGTCCATCTGATGGTATCGATGCCAATTGCGTGTGGAGCATGAAGTTTCTCCATTACTGTTTGCAGCTTATTCTGGATACTGTGCTTGAAATCACTATGTTCCCAAAGTCATGTACCAGTATGTGCATTTCTGATCATTTTGAAAAATTACAGGAGTCACTAGGCTTCTGGGCAGCTGCCCAGAAATGGAGAGTTGCTTACTGTTCTCGCTATGTCGGTTCCTCTCGTTTGCTTATAAAATTTTCTATGTGAGGACTTGTTGCAGCAGAGTTTTAGTCTTAAAGGCTCAGGTTCCTTCTGTGACTTGGAGGCAACAGTGATAGTGATCTCCCAGGGTCACTGTGAAGACTAAGTCTACAAATAATTGTAAGAGGAGCCGTATGTCTGCTGCTAAATAAATGCCACCCACTAGAGCCACCTAAATTAGCTAACAGGCTACTGAAAAACCTGTACATACTCTTCTTTTTTTTTTTTTTTTTAATGGGGGATAGCTTTAAGTAACAAATGCACTCTGCTGAGGTTCTGGAGGAAAGAATTCTAAAATCAACGTGTTGTCAGGGCCACATTCTCTCAGAAGTATCCCAGATAAATTCCTTCTGGTCTCTCTTTAGTATCTCCTCGCTCCAGGCATTCGTCCGTTGGTCACAGCCCAACTCTAACCTCTGAAGCGGCTGAGGCCATGGTTATCTTTCTTGGTGTCTTTCCTGGTTGAAGCACAGTGAGTACACTAGGTTTATGGTTGCCCTCCTAGTGTGGGGCCTCATCTAAACTTTAATACTGTCACCACCCTATTTCTAGACAGTTACCTGCTGAAATAGGATGGATTGAGACTTTCACATAGACCATAGGGGGATACCATTCAGCCTATGACAAAAGGGTGTCTCATTCAGTTTACTTAATTTTGAATATTCTTTACTCACTTTAAACTTGCTCTTACAATGATTATATTTTTATATCCTTACTTTATAAAATGCCTGCAACAATAGCTACTCCCAGACCTCAGCATCTTCTGATAAATATCAACCTCTGAAAGGGCCATTAATTTTTAGAGGTCACTGATGCACCATTGAGTGAACTGGCTCACTGAGCTTTCTGAGTGATGTCCTAGAAGAGTTAACATTTTTTTTTTTCTAAAAGGGGAAAACAGTTCAATTGTATCTCACCAGTATTTTCAGACCCATTAATGGACAGGTTTCTGTGACAGACAGCTTTGAGGAATAGATTATTTCTTAGTCTTTTTCAAAGTGCCTATTGCATTCTTGCTACTGAGTTGTTTATTCTTTGATTTCCATCAAAGGGAATAATTCAAGGAGATGTTACCCAAAACCTCTCTATTTCTCCTATAATTTTTTTGTTATCCAATTTAAGATCTACTGATTATTAAAAGTTATATAATTAAAGAGTTTAACAAGAGAGTTAAATGAAAAGCATGGCATCACCCGGAGTCCACAAAGGCACGATGGTCTTTCTGTTTCGTCAGTAAACACAGTAAAAAGAAGTGCTAATTATCAAGCCGACTCCAGGATTGCAAGAACAAAAAGGAGAGAGGAGAGAGACTATTCTTCAGGTGGAAGAACATTTCAGGCTATCTTGTTTGTACGATTGCTGAAAATTAAATTTAGGACATTGAGACAAGGTCTGTCGCTTGTGGGCTTTTGGTAATAAAAGGATCATTTACTTAGCGTGTTGTTTGCATACTTGCCATGCATGTCATTGTACATGTGTGGAGATCAGAAGACAATTTTCAGTGTTTCTGTTCTCTCCTCTTCCTGGGTTCTGGAGATCAAACTCAGGTATGGTGGCAAGTTATGTGGCTTTAACTGTTTGGCCAGGCTAGTTTTGTAATTTTTAAAGGTTGAGTACTAGCATTTGCTACAATCTGTCTGCCTGCTCAGGTAAGTGGGTAGCAGTTTTATTTATTTATCTATCTATCTATCTATCTATCTATCTATCTATCTATCTATCTATCTATCTATTTATTTATTTTTTCCCTTACTTCTTTTGTGGTATAATGAGAGATTCTTCTCCCTTACTGAGACTTGTTCAGGACAACAGCACTGCTGACTCATGCGAGGCCTGTGAAGGCCTCACCTTCTGCACTTGGCCTTGCCTCCCTTGTTTTTTCTCTCTGAGTTTTCACACACATGTGGACTAGTATGGTAGGCAATGGACATACACCTGGATTGCTGGGTTCACAGAGTTCGCTTGCGCCAAGCATTTCAGGTGTAACGTGGTGCACTCTGGTTGGAAATGAGTTTAATTTTCGAGACTGCGATAATAAAAGCCTGATAATCCTCAATGCTGATTACAATTACAGGATTTACCGTAAGACTCGATAAATGTTAGAGAACCCAACCCCTGGACGACTGCTGCAAGGAGAGGGCATTGTAACATATCTGCAGAAAGTTTTGCCCAAGGCCTTCCATTATTCTGGGAGATGCTTATTTTATTTTATTTTAGTCTCTTCTAGTCACACCTGATCTTGGTAAGATTTCTTTCCCCCTGCTTTTGGCCACACTGCCATGCTTTACATCATTAACCCTAAACTCTGGGGAACTGATCCCCTGACAGCATCTTTGATATTAGATTAGATTCCTTCCAGGCTGCATTTAATTGACTGTGCTCCTAGCGGGGATAGCAGGCCCTGTTCCCTCTCTCTACATTGCTTGGCCACTCTTCTTTAGTAGCTGCTTGCAAATTCACTGTGCCTCAATGAGAGAGGATGTGCAGAAGATAAAACAAATGCCTATGATTCCGAATTCACTTTTTTTCCCCCTGCTAATAACACGCCTACTGCTACACCTGTCAATGAGCCTCTTTATTCTTTGTGAATCTTCTTCTGTCAAAGGAACGTGCCTGCTTTCCTCTCATGCCCTTCACGCTGCACCTTGCCTATTTTTTGAAAACGAAAGATGGGAAAGCAATGGTAATTAAAGTGCACCTTCTTTTTCTTTCGCTCAAATGCTCCTACTTCTATTTTTAAACTTTTGCACGCTCTGTTTTTTTTTAAATGACTTTCACATTCTAAACAATTTTCTTGTTTATTTTTTGTTTTGCAGAGATTAAAGGAATTAAACTACTGTGCTTTCCCCCAAATGTGAAGTGATGCTTGTTCAGCCTTAAAAGCTGAATCTTGGTGATATGTAACGCCAAGAGTGGAAGCACCTTCTCAGTTACCCCTCTCTTTTCCATCTTCAAAAAAGGGAATAGTTAGTTTGGTCTGCAAGCTTCCTAATTTTTCTATTTTAATGGCAGTCTCTTTCTCTTCACACTAATAATGTAAGTTTGGGTAAAGAGACTTAAAACTCATTTCTGTTCCTTCTCTAGGATGGGTCAGGAAGCTCTTGATCAAAGACTCTGGAGTCTGGTTTGAACTAGGGCATTTGTAATTGGTTGAGATACTTAAAAGTCTGGCTGAGGCTGAGATTACCCTCAGTTCCTTTCTTCTCGACAACTTCTTTTGGGCTATTACATATGTTCATACATAGCATCTCATATCACACACTCCAGATGTTCCTTTGTTTGTCCTTTAAACCTCCTTCTCCTGATGTATCTTCCCTTGAGATGGCAACTCAGGGTGAGGCAGAAAGGTAGGTGGAGCTAGAGCTTTGCTACTTACTACTTGGGTGGGCTTGGTGGCATGGCCTCATTTTCAAAGTGAGGAAAATGCTGATGGGTGTGATTGGTAATCTAGTATGGATTATAAAAAAAAATATTCCTGAATTATTCTTTCTGCCATACTATTGTTAGAGGAGAGGCATCAAAGAGAAGGTCTCTGATCAGGTTAATTGAAGTTGAAAGGAAGGGAGAACCCTTACATTTATCAAACTCCAGAGAGAGTCCAGAACAGTTGAAAAATTTACAAACTTTCAATGCATTACCCAAGTCCAGAGATCTCTTCTAGGGACTAGAAAGACCAGGTTCTATGATCATGCCATGGCTGAGGCAGATGCAGGATGGCCAGTGGACAAGGTTCAAGGCTTTTGTCACTATTGGGGACTATCTATAATGGTCATGTTGGTCTTGGTGTTGCGTGCTCCTGGAGGTAGCCTCTGCTATCCAATGGCCCATCATCTTGGCCAAACTTCCCATTGTCCTTATGTGCAGAGGCTACTGGAGAAACAAGCCTGGAGAGCCCCACCCTGTTCTATGTAAGGTGACTGGCCGCTGTGGCTCTGTGCACACATCTCTGCCCTACAAGCACTGGCATCATCTTTGCTCCTGTACCCAAGTAGCTTCTGCTGATGGCCACTATGGATGACTGCTACACATTAGCCAGGGGCTGGACTGCCACCTTGAACAACTTTGCTAAGGCCACCTTTGACGCTAAAACCTGAAGCAACCTGAACCTGACCTCTGGAAAAGGACTGTTCACCAAGTCTCCTTATGAGGAATTCAGGAACTCGATTACCATCTTATGAAAATCCACATCAGAGTCTGCTCAGAGTTGCAAGGTTCCAGCTATGGCTACTACATAAAAGTTTTTATATAAGAAAAGTAAAATGAATTAAATATTTATTTTTTTAAAGGGCTTGAGGTGAAACGTCAGTCACATCATGCAGTGCTCAGCATGCTCAGGTGTCAGCACTGACAGCGCATGAACAGGCAAAAAGATTCTGGAGGTGGATTGCACTGGTTTGGTTTTGTTGTTGTTTTGTTTGTTTGTTTGTTCTTTCCTTTTCTATTCCAACACACCAAATAAATAGGATTGCTCCTTCTTTTCCCTTGAGTTCTTGATCTTAAAAGCCTTTTTATTTTATGAAACTATTTGGATGAGCGAAGGAAAACAGACCTGGAAATGACTGGTACTGAGTCCTTCCAATTACTCTGTGGCTCCTGACATTCCTGGTAACTGTGAACATGAGAAGGCAGTTGTACTCAAGATGCACAGTTTTGGAACATCTTAGGAGATTTCTTTTAAAAAATCCCTCCCTCCCTCCTCTCTTCCCAGTCCCACCCTCTCTTCTGCATACTCCCTTTCCTAGTCCTTAGAATAGGGAAGCCTCCCTACTCAGACACCACAGATCATCTATTCACGTGAGGACTGGGTTCATTTTCCATCGGGGGAAGTGATCAAAAAGCAGGCAACATAGTCCATGTCAGAGATATCCCCCACTTCCTTAACTAGGGGTCCATATGAAGCCCAAGATAAGTAGAGGACCTAGGTCCAGGCCTTGCATTGTCTTTGGCTGGTGTTTCAGACTCCACAGGCCCCTCTGGGCCCTTGTTGATTGGCTCTGATGGTCCTCTTGTGGAGGTTTTGTCACCTCTAGGTCCATTTATCCCTTCCCCCCTTTTCCACTAGACCCCCTATGCTTCGCCCATTTTTTTTGGCTGTGAGTCTCATTATCTGTTTCCAGCTATTGTTGGGTGGAGCCTCTAAGAGGACAACTCTGGTAGGCTCCTGTCTGCAAGCACATCAGAGTAGAGTTAATAGTGATTGGTGTTGGCTTTCTTCCATGGGGTGGGTCTTAGGGTTGGGCCTGGCATTGATTAGGTGGGACATTCCCTCAATCTCTGCTCTATCGGTTCTATCTTTGTCCCTGCAGTTTTTGTAGGTAGGGTCAGTTTTGGATTGAGGTTTTTGTGGGTGATTTGGTGATCTCCTCTGTCCACTAGGAATCTTATCTAGATAAAGGGTGTCCTCTTCAACCTCTATGGCCCCTGCTACGAGGAGTCTTAGAGTCCCCCTTATATCCTCCCAGAGGCCTGTTTTGACTTAGGTTGCAGCTTGTCACAGAGATGCTCCCACCCACCGTTTCTCTCCACTCTGCAGGCCTCTGCCTTCCTGCCCCTACTCTCCCCAGGTCTGATCTCCACCCTTATTTCTCTCTGCATTCCCTCTTCTACCTTGTTCCCACTTTTCATCCACCACCTCTGTCTAGTCTATTTCACATTCTGAGTGAGATTTACGTGTCCTCCCTTGGGTCCTCCTTGTTACTTATCTTCTTGAGGTCTGTGCATTGTAGTAGTCTATCATGTTCTTTCTCCAAATCTTAAATGATTATTGTCATTCTTCTGAAACAGAAAGTTAGCACTTGGTTGTCTTAATCGCCCTTGTCTTAATCTGTGGTGACTCAATTAATTCCTCAAAGCAATGGCATTAAAATCCCTGAACTGTGGACAAGATGAATGGTCCACTGACAAATAATAGTCTTTAATTAGCTTCCCAACACAAATCCCTTTGTTACACTCTATCTTAGTTCCTTTTTCATGTTATTGTGACAAATTGCTGGACAAAAGCAACCTAAGGGAGGAAGGGCTCATTTTATCTCTCAGTTAAGGACCATTATGGCAGGGAGTCAGACAGCAGGGACTTGAAGCACCAGGTTACATTCAGCCCACACTCATACAAGGAGAGCAATGAATCCATACACACTCGTGCTCAACTTGCTTTCTGCACACCTAATTGGCCTAAGAAATGGTGTCACTCACAGGCAGTGGGCTTTTGCTCCTCAACTCATGTAATCAAGATACTTTCACACAAACACATCAAACAGACCTTCTTTCAGGCAGTTCTAGATTTTGTCAAATTGAGAATTAAGAGCAACAATCACAAGCTTACTGATTTTTTTCCCCCAGTTTCTAAATTTTCATGATGTTGAAAAATTTAAGAATGATTTTTTTAGGGGCTTTATTTGAGGGTAACTCAAACAGAATTATACAATTTCATGTTTTAAATCTTTTTCCTGATTAATAATACAAAATTTAAGAATAGGCTAAGCATCTTTATACTTTGTACTTTCAGAAAACTTTGTCATTTATCCAAATAGATTTATTTTGTGCCTATTATTTGCTAAGAATTATACTAAAAATGAGAAGAAACAATTTCCCTACCCTAATGAAATACTTCTATCAGTGCTAAAATTAGAAAGTAAATGAGAAAGGAAATAATATACTTTGGCTAGTACAAATATTAACTATAAAGTCATATGGAACAATAAGGTTTATTAAAAAAGCAGAAAATAATATTTGACTATAAACTTGAATGAAATTAAATATTGCTTTATGTAAAAGCTTCCAGGTTGTAGGAAGCAGAAAGTATAATACCAAGATAGGAACAAATTTACTGTGTTCATAGCAGAACCTGGAAGACCAGGGGTTGGAATGTGGTGAGTGGGGAGGTGCGGGGGGGGGGGAGTTGGTGATCCTGAAGAGCCCAGAATGATCACTGTAAATTAGACTGACTATGATTCTGTAGGCCATGGTGATAATGAGCTTTTATCGCGAACTATGGAGGACGATGTTAACTCAATTAACAACTCTTCTTTAGAACTTTTCAGCAGAACATGCATCACCACTGCTTCTAATTATCATTCTAGGCTTCTCTTATGATACTGTGTTCCTTTGCTTATAAGACAAAAAAAAAAAAAAACAAAAAAAAAAAAACAACAACAAAACATTTTCATATTTTTAAACCAACTTTGGGATGTGACATGCAATTATGAATGCCTTAGGACAGAGCATTATCTTCTTTGATGGTATTTCTATTGCACAGTAATAAACAAAGTAACGGGATATTTACAACTGATACTCTCATGAGTTTGTGAATAATGCTATGTCCCAAGCTCCAACCAGCCTCAAATTGACAGCTTTCTTGTATCTTCAGTGTCATAATGAGCTGGTGAAAAAGAACCAGTGAGAAATTAATCGGCATCAAGGTGATATCTTACATTGAGAATGGAAACCTCTGTCCACTATGAGCTAGGACAAACCCTTCTGTTAATTTGTTTCTTGTCAGGTTTATGTTCACTGCCATGAGAAAGTAACCATTTAGATTGGCTTCCTGCCTTTTTCCTTTCCTACCCGCCCCTCCCCTCCCACTTCTCTCCCCTCCCCTCCTCTCCCCTTCCTTCCTCTCCCTACCCCTCCTCTCTCCTCCCCTCCCCTTCCCTCCTCCCCTCCCCTTCCCTTCCCCCTCCCCTGCCCTCCTCTTGCCTCTTCCCCTCCCCTCCCCTTCCCTCCCCTTCTCCCCTCCTCTTCCCTCCTCTTCCCTCCCCTCTCCTCCCCTCCCCTCCCAGACCATGCATGCTCCTTAGTTTATTTCATTTCTCACTGTCTGTAAGCACCTATGGGTCTGGGTTAGTTGTCTCTGTTGGTCTTCTTGTGGAGTTGCTGTCCCCTCCAGGTCCATCCATCTTTCCTCCAACACACACAAAGTCCACAGAATTCTGCCCCTTGCTTGCCTGCAAGTCCCAACATCTATCTTCATCAGCTGATGGGTGGAGACTTCCAGAAGACAGTCATATTAGACTCCTGTCTGCAAGCATAACAGAGCATCATTAATAGTGTCAGGCGCTGGCTCTCTCCTGTGGGGTGGGTCTCAGGTTGGACAACTTATTGGTTGGACTTCCCCTTAATCTCTGTTCCCTCTTTATCTCTGCACTTCTTGTAAGCAGGGTAATTTTTGGATCAAACGTTTTGTGGGTGGGATGTTGTTCCCCTCCCTCCACTAGTCCTGCTTGGCTAGGAGATGGTCAGTTAGGTTTCCATGTATCCCATCCCCACTCTGTTAGGAGTTTCAGCTAGAGTCACAGCCATATCCTCCTTGGAGCCTACTCTGTTGCAGACCTGTAGCTTGTCAAGGAGACATTTGCTGTCCCTCCCCCTCAGTTTACCTTCTTGTTCCCAGCACTCTCACCACCCAACTTGTTCTCCCCACATATGGCCCCCACCTTTACTTCCCTCCCTATTCCATCTCCTGTCCAGTGTCCTCTTCATCCATTTCTGCTGTCTAATCTGTTTCCTTTTCTGAGTCACATTTCAGCACCCTCCTTTGGGTCTTCCTTGTTGAGTTTCTTTGGGTTTGTGGCTTGTAGTATGGTTATTCTGTATTATAGGTCTAATATCCTTGTATAAGTAAGTACATACCATGTGTGTCTTTCTGGGTCTGGGTTACCTTGGTCAGGATGTTCTTTTCTAGTACTATCCATTTGCCTGCGAATTTCATGGCTTTTTAAAATTTTTTACTAGCTGAGTACTATTCCATTGTGCAAATCTACCACCATGTCTTTATCCACTTTTCTGTTGAGGGAACATCTAGGTTGTTTCCAGTTTCTGGCTATTAAGAATAAACTTGCTATGAACATAGTTGAGCAAATGCCCTTGTTGTATGGTAGAGCATCTTTTGGCTATATGCCTAGGAATGGTATAGCTGGGTCTTGAGATAGAACTATTTTCAATTTTCTGAGAAGCACCATATTGATTTCCAGAGAGGTCATACAAGTTTGCACTCCTACCAGCAATGGAGGAGGGTTCCCCTTTCTCCATATCCTCTCTAGCATGTGTTGTCACTTAAATTTTTGAATTTAGTCATTTTGACTGGTGTAAGATGGACTCTTAGAGTTGTTTTGATTTGTATTTCTCTGATGACTAAGAACATTGAACATTTCTTTAAGTGCTTCTCAGCCATTTGAGACTCCTCTGTTGTGAGTTCTTGGTTTAGCTCTGTGCCCCATTTTTTAAATTGGATTATTGATTTGTTGGTGTTTAATTTCTTAAGTTCTTTGTATATTCTGGATATTAGCCCTCTGTCTGATGTAAGGTTGGTGAAGATCTTTTCCCAGTCTGTAGGCTGTCGTTTTTTTCTATTGACAGTGTTCTTTGCTTTACAGAAGCTTTTCAGTTTCATGAGATCCCACTTATGAATTGTTCATCTCAGAGCCTGTGCTTTTGGTGTTCTGTATTTCCACTATAGTGTCATATCCTCGCTTAAAAAAAGAATGTTAGGTGGATAGTCTCAGAAACTAGGACTATTTGTTCAAACCATATTAATCTTTATTTTAAAATTTATGCTAGAGAAAAGGATTCACTTCTTTTGAAAAGATTTTTACTGAATACCTGTGTCATATATATATATATATATATATATATATATATATATACACACACACACACATATATATATACTCATATATATATATACACACACACACACACATACACACACACACACACGTTTTGCCTGCCTTACCCCAGATCTTAAGCTGTCTTCATTAGTGAGAAAAAACAAATATTTTTTCATTTTTTAAAAGTGGTAATATATGCACCCACATCAATGTATATCTAAAAGTCAAAAGCTATGATACAATGGGCCACATTGCTTGATCTCTATCTAAATGTTATGAGCAGGACTATTGAAGTTCATTGTCTCAGCAGGGTGGGAAAAGGATGTGGCAACATGAAAAGGAAATTATATTTGATGAAAAAAAATTGCGGGTGAAAATGTCATCATTAATTGCCACAGGTCATCTCTGATGCACAGGGCAAATGGGAGAGGAAAAGCGGCTTCCTGTGAGAGAGAACAGAAGACGGTTAGAAAGATTATTCTGATATGTGGAGTCAAAAGAGACCCCCATTATGTAGCTTGAAGTAAACAGCAGTATTAGTATAATGGGCTGTAATAAATCATCAGTGGTTTCTAAGGTTTCTTGTTTGTGTTCTTTCAGGTCGTTGAAAATGGCATACTCTTTTTGTTTTGTGTTGTGTGCGCTACCCTTTTAGACCCAGATGATTCTGGTTCTCTTCCAGATGGCTGCCTTTAGAGTTTTGAAATTAGCACTCAATATATTTTAATTCAATTTGGGAACTAATGGATGCCTGAACTTATTTAGCCCATCCATTCAAGCATCTTGAAGTGCAATAGTAATTGAAGCAATTTTTCTAATTACAATTCTAATTCTTTATTTTTCTTATTATCTCTCAAAAAAATTAAACTCTGCTCCATTGATGACTAGAAAACTTTAGATAATATAGGAAAGTGGAATACAAATGATTCTTCCAGATTTTTCTATGCATGGTGAAAATGGTTAAGTATGACTGTTGCGTTGATGTAGATCTTAAGTCTTATATAAAAAACTCTCCCCTGCTCTTAACCCAGATTTATGAGCAATCAGAGGTTGAATTGTGTTACCTCTGAACAGAATAAAAAATATGGAGCAAAGACATAACTCGACATGGTTAACCTATCAGACAGGTGTTTCTCTTGTTACCAAGCTCCCAGGGTGTTTAAAAGACTTCATATATTTGCATTTTAAGGACAAGCTCAGCATCTTTCCACTTCAGTAAGCTAAGTAAGTATGTTCCCTGTGTGGTTTTGCTTTGCTTGTTGAAAGGCTCTTCCTTCACAGTGGGGGAGAGATGCTTGAAGCCAAACAAATCAAGACACAGCTCTCTCCACCATCACAACAAGGAAATGTTATTTCTTCATGTCAACAAGGTAAAACATCTGCACAGCCTTTCTTTCATTTAAAAGCTTTATTACCTGACTGGAGTGAGTGATCTGCCCATGTACCCTTTCAGATAGTTCACTGTGACCCCTTAACATAGGAACGGCTGGAGCTATGGACAAGCTTCAGATGCAATAGCTTTCTCAGTCACAACAACAATTGATCCTAAGTAAGGGCTCCAGTCCTGTGCAAAGACCCGTGTATGGGAACTTGATCTATGAATCTTACATTTTCTGTCCTTCTGACTAATCACTGTTAACTTAAAGAGGGGAGAGATACTGTGGATGGAAAGGGGTAGAGGTGGGGGGCTGAGGAGATGAAGAGCATGGGATGAGGGATTAACTAGGGTTAAGGGAACTGTAAAGAAACCATTTGGAAAGCAAATAGAAGGCCCACTTATGCAATGGAAGCTTGGCTGATCTGTATGAGGATAACCAACTGCCCTCTGAATGATTCAAGACCCACTCCATGAGGAACAGTGGGGGGTAGGACCTGGTACTGTTGGCCTCACTAACAACCCAGGGATGGAGAGATTATAGTCCCATGTGGGGAACACATTTATTTATTTATTTTTAAAGATTTGTTTTCTTTTTGTTTACTTGTGGCTGTGTGAATGTGTCTGTGTGAATATATGTTACCCATGTGAGGGTGCCTACAGAGTCCAGAAGCAGCAGTAGATTGCCCAGAGCTGGAGTTACAGGTGGTTGTGAGGTGCCTGAACTGGGTGCTAGAAACTAAATTTAGGTCCTCTGGAAGAACAAGAAGTGCTTTTAACGGATAAATGATGTCTACAGCTTGGGAAACATATGACTGATCGCTAACTAAAATGGCGGAGCTGTACACTCCTATGCTTACACCCATAGACAAAAGCTGCTCCTTACCTGCAAAGCAGAATTATTTCCTCATGATGAAGAGTGGCAAATGCAGAGACTCGTGGCTGACCAAGATGTACAAAACAAGCAATGGCTGTGGACTCAACCCCAAACCAGTCACCTCTGCCACCCCATTCTAAGGCACAGGGGACAGGGCAGAGGACAGAATGACAAGTGTATAGGAAACAGAAGACAGAACGATGACCTACAGAACTCCATGTCCTAGGCTCTAATCAGCTACTGTGCTCATTTCACACCAACTGTAGTTACCTGTATGGGGCTCACACAATACCCTTTCTATCAGCAATCTGCTGAAGATCGAGAAGGAATTTGCTGGGCCCTCCTTTACATTGAAACTAATGACTAGTGTTAGATTCTGGGGGAGGGAATCAAAACTTTTGCTGAACCTATCGGGCACCAAAAGATAGCCTAAACCCATGGCCACACAAATAGCCTTGGTTAATCTTGGTGCGACAAAACAGAATGAACAGATATGAATGCAAGAGAGATTTGCATGGAGGTGAGGAGGACAGACAGGGGTGGTAGGGAGGTAGGAGGTGAGACTGGCCAGTATGTAAAGTGTACATATGTGAAACTGTAAAATAAAACCAAAATTTAAATATATATATATAATTAAAAATATCTAAATATATTAAGAGAAGGAAAAAAGAGCTGTGGAAAGAAATACAGGAAGTGCCAGGGAGAGGAAATGTGGATGAATATGATTAAAATACAGTGTTTGGGCCAGGCATGATGGCACACACCTCTTATCCCAGTACTTGGGGAGGCAGGGGCAGGTAGATCTCTGTGAGCTTGAGGCCAGCCTGGTCTACAAAGTGAGTCCAGGACAGCCAAGGCTACACAGAGATACCCTGTCTCAAAAAACAGAAGCAAGCACACAAACCAAAACAACAACTAAAAACCCAAACCAAAAACCCAAAACAACATTGTCAGAAAAACTTGTCTTAAAAAAACCAACCTGCTACAGAGGGCCTCTGAAAGCCTCTGCCGTGCAGACTGTCAAAGCAGATGCTGAGCCTGATGGCCAACTGTTGAGCAGAGTGAATGGAATCTTATGTAAGAAGTGGCAAATAGTAAGAGCTGGAGAGGACAGGAACTCCACAAGGAGAGCAACAGAACAAGATAATTTGAACACAGGGACCTTCCCAGAGACTCATACTCCAACCAAGGACTATCTGTGGAGATAACCTAGAACCCTGACAATGCAGCCACTTCTGATGAGAACTGATAGACTAAGATCAGAAAGAAGGAGAGGAGGACCTCCCCTATCAGTGGACTTGGGGAGGGGCATGCATGCAGAAAGTGGGGGAGGGTGGGATCGGGAGGGGAAGAGGGAGGGGCTTATAGGAGGATACAAAATGAATAAAGTGTAATTAATAAAAGTTAAAAAAATGCAAAAAAAAAAAAAACCCCAACCAACCAACCAACAAACAAAAAAATCCTCAAACACCCAAAAAAATATTGTTTGCATTTCCGACATTCTAAAGATTAAATAAAACTGTATGTGGAATACAAATAAATGCGAGAAGAAACATCCTTGCAACGATAGAGGACAGTACAGAACGCTGGATCTCAAGAGCACAGAGTTGCACCGTTTTCCACGCTAGGTCCTCAGCTTGCAGCATTTACGTCTGGAACTAGTTACCTCACCTGTATTGTTTATGTTCTTTAAAGGTTGGGCTGAGTTGGGTTCTGAAGAGTTGCAGTAAAAGCGGGATGTGTAGATATGTGTGTACTTCTTTCAGTCATGAGAGACACACGGGGATTGCCGTCTCTGTTACCTCACTCTAGCGTTCCTCTCCTTTCTATGTAGAAAGAGATTTTTCATAACAGCATATGGAGGATAGACCACTGAGGTTGCAAAGAAATTTGAAACGTGAGTACTGCTTTGAAGGAATACATAGACGCTTTTGGGAAGATTGACATGCAAATCATATCTAAAAAAGCCAACATTTCAAAAATATTTTGTAGAACACCAGTCCCAAATTTTATTCTGTGAAGTGAAGAGTTCCTGGCTTCAAGAATGTTGTGATTATGTGAATTTGGAGAATGCATCCAATCCTAATGTTCTTGCAAGTTCTATAACTTACAAAAGACCTCAGAAATGCTGACTCTTCAGCCAATTTTTGTAGCGTATTGGAATGGGGACCCTTGGTCCTATAAACATGGCCCACTGACACTCTGTGAAACTAGAGATGTTCAGAAAATATTTGAATCCATATAGCTGTGGGAAAAATGGAGCTGTGAGAATTAGGGTCATCTTTGGAGAGGATGAAAATGGCTTCACAAAAGGAGTAAAAATTTGAACTTGACACCGAGGGATGAATTTACCAGTTCAGGAAAGAGAAAAGATATTCTGGAAAAAGTTAGAGATGAGAAAAGACAGAAAGATACAAATAAAACTAAGACTTATTTGATAGTATTAGCTATCCCAAAGTCTTGAAATGGTATAGAAAAGAGGTAAGAGGAAGATGTAAAAGGAGGCAAATGGGAACAATGCCAGAAATCAGGTAAAGGTTTGTGAATCTGGTTAAGTGAAGATGCGCTGGGCATTTTCTCTAAGGCATACATTTGATTGCAAAGATAATGTAGTGCCAATATTTCTGAAACAAAGATATATGAATATATATAGGAATAGACCCATGCATTTTGTGTTTAAATTATCTTTTCTCCTGACTGTAGTTTTAAATTCGTCACCTCCTTGAAATCTCTGTTACCACCTCTAAGTCTTTCTCCTTTTCCTCCTGACACCCATGCTTTGAGTACATCATGTGTGTTAGAACCCCTGCTAGGCACTAGAAGTCTCCCCCCATTGGAGAGTTTTCAGTTTTGGTGAGCTCCAAGTTCTAGAATCCCAGAGAAACAAATGGAAGCTCCTATTTGACACATTGATTAAGGTGCATATTAGGTACCAAGGGAGTGCTGGGTGGAATGACCTGCTGGGGGGTGCTGTCCCCCATCTCTACCTGTCTATTTTGTCAAAGGTCAAAGGGTGCTTCCTGGGAAATGATATATACAGCTAAATTAAAACAGGTGAGCAGAGAAACTATAGATATAAGAAAAATAAAACCAGGGTATTCAGAGCCAACAGAGCAAGATGTGACAAAAGGCAAAATGACAGCAGACAGCATCAATCAGTCTGGCTTCAATGACAAGAGAAGAAAGACAAAACTAAAGCAGTAGGTGGAGCAGTAAGGACTTGCATCTTTTACTGTCCTCCACCTTTTTTTTTTTTTTTTTTTTTTTATCCTGAAGTCAATAGAACATCATCAAAGTGATCTAAGCAGGGAAGATGAGGTAATTACTTTTGCATTCAAAAATCATGTCAGAGTTTTGAATGGAGAAGATTGAGGCTTGAGGCTGCAGAGATGCAGAAATGATCAACACCAGAGATGCTGATGAGACTTCCAGGGAAGGTGAGGTGTTGAAGAGTCAAGGGAAAGAGATGGAGAAAACAGAGTTGAGGTTGCATGGTTGGTTGGTTACAGAAATGACAGAAATGGAGGGATGGAAATGTAACCTTTCAGCCTTTGGACTTACCAAGCCTAATGATTAAGAATTTTATGTCTTGTGTAGTTACACATTTTCGTTCTTGTCTTTTCTTCACCATCTAAACATAAGCTTCGCAAAGATCAGAGACAGGCTTAATGGAAGACACACAAAGAGTGGTAGAAATTTTATTACCATCTATTTAGTGTGAGTGCACGTGTATGAGTGTGTGTGTGTGTGTGTGTGTGTGTGTGTGTTTGAAGGGCAGAGGACAACTTGTGAGAGTTTTCTTTGCTTCCAACATATCAATCTTGGGATGCAGCTCAGGTTAACAGCTTTGGTGGTAGCCTTTAACCACTTAGGCATACAGCTGTTTTCGTAAAGACATTTTTTAATATGAACGAAAATTAATTGTATTGGACCTTCACTTTTTTTTTTTTCATTAGAGAAAGCAAATAAGTGCTTGAGTCACCAGGAGCTTTGGGGTAGCTCTTGTAGTACTTAAACCCTAACAAATGGGGGTCCAACCAGATTCCTGAACCCCTTTGTTACTTGATCTGGGAGTTGTAAAAGCATCATTGGTGATCCTCTTTCCTCTGGTCATTTTCTAATGGTAGCCAAGTGCTATTTCAATTTCTTCAATGGTGACTATTGTTACATCCCTGGTAAACTAATCAATCAGCTCATTTTACAGCTCTAGGCCAACTCTCTCCTGTGGGATGAAAAGAGATGTTAAGCGTCTGATCTGGACCTTCTAAAATATATACGAAGAAAGGCAGGCATGGCTTTGGTAAAAGAATACCTCCATCCTCAGTTCCTAAGGCTCATTAGGAGGAATGAGGACTCAGGAAGACTCCACTGCTGGGCCAGGGAGGAGGGATGGAAACAATGGTGGAAAAGAGAGAAAGAACTATCACTTAGTACCTGCTCTCCGAATGCCAGTCACTATGACAACAGCCTGGTGTAGCAAATGCTTACTTCCAATTTACAGATGAGGAAAAGAAAAGCTTGGACATTTAATGAATCTTCTCAAAGCTGTGTTAAAAGCCAAAGAAATGCAAGTGGAACCACAAGCCTTAGATACTATTTGTCACTAATTGGTGCTTTTATATTTTTTTTGAAGTTGGATAGGTGCATTAGGGTTTTCTCGAGGAACAGCACTGAGAGAAAATTGATAGATGTCACAGAATGGGGTTTATTAGGTTGACTGGCATTAGACAGGCTGATTTAGTCCAGCAATGGCTGAATGCTGAAGAGGCTGGAAACCCAGTAGCCACTCAGTCCACAAGGCTAGACACTTAAGCATTCCCAATCTGGCACTGAGGGCCTGGAGGGTTTCTGGAGAGCAGTGAGTCTTCATTCCATAGTGGAAGGTCAAAAGAGCTGAGTTCTGATGTTTGCAAATGATGGCAGCAGTAGGGGTAGGAACCGAGTAGATGCACTCACTGGCAAGCAAGGGAGGGGGCAGGAAGTACTGCTTCTCCAAGACCTATTTATAGCTAGAATGCTTTCAGAAGGTACCGACCACTCTGAGGATGGATATTCTTCTCTTAGTTAATTCTTCCTGGATATGTGCTATGTGCTATCGGATCTACCTAGAGATGAATATCTTAGCCTATTCTAGATCTAGTCCAGTTGGCAGTCCAGTTAACAATCACAGAGGGGTGTAAGTGTTAGGCATGTGTTTGTAGCATAGAGAATATATACACACTACTGCAGTGTGGGGAGGGAGTCAGCAGGGAAGGAGACTGTGCTGTCAATGACTGTCACGGGCGTTTGGGCACATTGGCTATGTGTCTAGCTGTCAGGTCTGTACTTAAGCAATCATCACACTCACTCAGGCTCTGGCCCAGGGTGTTGTGTCTGGTTGTGAGGCTGGTGCACTTCCCCAAGTCAGTGTGCGGAGAAGCATGAGCATCAATTCTGCAACAATGTTGCACTGTTCCCGTGGGACCGTAGAGGCTAGCATTGGCCTGGACTTCAGCGTCCGTATATTTAGTCTAGGCAAAATCCTAACCGAGGAGGAATATTATTGTTCAAATAGTAGGAAAGTAGTGGGATTGTGAGAACAATTTTATAGACATTCTATGACCACATTTGTGGATCCACGCCTCCTGTAAACAACTGTCTTTCAGGAAATGAGAAGTTTGTGTTGAGAGCCTTTCTGCCTTCTTAGGATGTGTGACTCACATCCTGTGTCATGGTAACAAGGCTTAGAGTAGCCTGGTCTGGTTTCTGGGAGAGGACTCAGGGCAGAGCATTGTTCACACTGTGGAATGGGTTATTCTTTAAAGGGGAATATTGATGCACTTGTCCTTAGAAAGAAAGGGGCACGGAGGAGTGCAGTGAGTGACAGATACCCGCCACATTCCTTGGGCCTCCTTGTTTTGTTATACACGTTTGGAACCTGCTTTAATTATTTTATGGGTACAGGTGCTTTGTGTGAATGGATGTCTGTGCCCCACTCATCTATCTGGTGCCCGAAGAGGCTAGAAGAGGGTGTCAGATCTGGAACTGTAGATAAAGATTGTAGTGAGCTACCATATGGGGTCTGGAAATCAAACCCAAGTCCTCTGCAAGGACAGCCGGTGCTCTTAACCACTGAGCCACCTCTCCAGCCATGAAATCTTGGAAGAGGAAACATTTTACAATGGCAGTGTTTTTAGGTCTCAAGTGTTTCATCTTCTAGCTTGGAACTTTATGCAATGTGGAGCAGACAATATATATATATATATTTTTTTTCTTTTTTTTTTTCCCCTAACTGTACATCTGTACCAAATGAGGTTCATGACCATGGGCAAAACCTCACCTTGTGGAGGCTGAGATCCATGTCCAGCTCTCACATTCCTTGCTGCCGATGATGCTCAATAACAGCCTCCTTATTCTCCCCTGGAAAGTGGACATTTGTGTGTGTCTACCTTGACAGATTGGTCAGAACACCACACGACCAAATAAATCCCACCTCCCTTCTACCACCCTTTGCCCTGGGTGGAGGGAATATGGCAGAGTTGCCTGGTTCCCTGGATGACATTACAGAGCAGGATCTCCCCTGATTCCCAAGCCTCCTCCTCCTTGACCACCCCAGCTGATATGGACCCACCATGGACTGTCACACGAGTGAGGAGCAGGGTGATGCTCTGTAGAACTGCTGAGTGTTCACCTGGTGAAGCTGGCTACTCTGGAGTTATATGGCCAACGTGAAGTATTGTTTTATGGATTTTGGGGTTAGAAACTGCAAACATTTAATCTTGCTGCATTTATTTTATCATTATTCAACTTACTGCCAGTTGATTTACTTGTACAGTATTTAGATTTTCCAGCTTCTCTTAAAAAAATTGAAAGGAGTTACGCTGTGGAGACTGCTCAGTGGTTAAGGGCACTTGCTGCTTTTGCAGAAGACCTGGACTCAGGTCCTTGCACCCACATCAAATGACTTTAGTTCTGTGGGATCTGATGTCTTCTGGTCTCCTTAGGCATATGTAGTCACTTGGTGTACATAAGTTCAGTCACACACACACACACACACACACACACACGTATGTAGAAGGTAAATATTCAAAAAGCAAAAGAAAGGAAAGAAATGAAATGAAAAGAAAAAAAAACCTTGCCACTAGCTGACAAACAGGAAGATCTTGCAGAACTGATTTTTCTTTCCCAGTGAAGGCTCTTTTCTGGAGGTGAGTAGCTTCTCTGTGGTCAAGACTCAGGTTGTTACAGTTCCTACCATCACTTGTAATGTTCTCAGCACAGCTGGTTTCCCTCATGTGTTTACTTATTTGTTTAGATGTCTAGAGGTACACAAGTTTACTTCTTACTGAAATGAAGTATCCAAGGCAGGCTAACTTCATGAGAAAACTATGTTTATTTAGTACATGGTTAGGAGGCACTGGCCCATCTTTGGTGAGCACCTTCCTTGCTGTATCACATAATGGTGGGAACTTATGTGTGGGAAGAGATCACATCTCAATATTGGACGCCAGAAGGATATTGGGCATCTTCAGTTGAACTAAGGACCTTTCATGAGCTCCTACCTCTGTCTGCAAGGTTCCAAACCATTGTGGAAATAGAGAGGGCTAAGTTTCTAACTTTTGGCCATGTGAAAAACACACTCCAAGATATGCAATGCATAGGACATCTCTAATTTGAAGTCTGGGCCACCAAAGGCTCAGAAGCTGTCAATGAATCACAGTCCAGGAATGGAAGCTCAGAGGTAGCCTTGCCTCAGTAATAATTCAACCATAGCACTTTAAAAGTTGTGTAAAAACACCAACTGTATAAAAAAGAAGTCTTACTGCTCACAGCCAATAGCGTTTAAAATTTTGGCTTAAGTCCTTTTCTGAAATAATCTGTATCAGAAAATGGGGAGAGTTTATGATTGTTTCAAACTTCACTATGAGCCTACAGATAAAAAATTCGCTACCTGGATGCAGGGAGGATCACAACCAGGAGTGAGGCAGGATTTTCTCATTTCCTTTCAGTTGCATTTTAGTTCATTGATGTTTTTAGATTATTGTTTTTAATTGTGTGTCTGTCTCTGTGTGTGGCTGTGACATGTGAGTGCAGGCGTCCAAGGTGGCCTGAGGTGTCAAATCCCTTTTAGCTAGAGTTATAGGCAATTGTGAACTGCTTGATATGGGTGTTGGGAACTGAATTCTGGTCCTCTGGTGGGGCAGTA
Source organism: Psammomys obesus (assembly GCF_907164565.1). Taxonomy (NCBI): domain Eukaryota; kingdom Metazoa; phylum Chordata; class Mammalia; order Rodentia; family Muridae; genus Psammomys; species Psammomys obesus. Next base: position 17,345,882 of record NW_026588752.1, on the reverse strand, counting down.
TCCACCATTAATGCTTCAGCCATCTCTCTAGCACCTATATTTATTAATTAGCATACAAAGTAGGTTTCTTTATGGTATGGCATTTTTATATGTACTTAGTTTTCATTTCTTCTCCCCCTAATTCCCATTCATCTTCCCCATTTTCCAGCCCTCTGACCCTGACTGTATCTTTTTCCCCTTCAACTTTCTTATCACATGTTGTTCTAGTACCTTCTCTATCTCTCTTCAAATATCCTTATTTTTCTATTGCCAGGCCCTTTCTAGGTTTTTGGCCTCTGCCCACACTGATTCCCACACAGAGTGTCATGGTCACTTTCCTTCCTGGACACCTACAGGGTCCCCTCAGTGGTGAGGCTGCTGTTCAGTGGAATCAGTAAGAAAATAACATTGTGTATGTGCCACTGTGTTATTTTTTTTTTCATAAAAGTATGTGTTTTAAAACATGCCTGGTGTGCATGTGTACCTGTGTGCATCTGTGTCTGCATGTGTGTGAGCCGCACGTGTGTGTCCATGTCTGTGGTTGTTGTTGGATATGTCTGTCAGACACTCCCCACGTGATTTATGGGCACAGAGGGAGTGTCTGGCTTGAACCCAGAGCTCCTCTCCGTCTGTGGCTGTCCTGTCTTAATCTTCTGAGCCCTGGGATTACAAGCGGGCCGACATCTGTGCTCAGCATTTACATGACCCTGAACCCAGTTCTTCACCCGTGCTCAATAAACGTTTTACTCCCTGCGCCATCTCCCCAGCTCTCTATCAGGGTATTCTGGTTACAAAAGCCTTATGAAGCCGGAACACACTCAGAAGTTTACCATCTCCCATTTTCACCTGTCTTCTTGCACGAATACTACGTCAGGGCACAAGGTCACACCTTGGTCTTTCTGGCCAGGCAGCTTCCACTCTGCAGTGTACCTCTGCTGCCAGGCCTTAGGACATCATCACTCACACGGCAGGCTGTGCTTGTGGGTGCTTCTCATTCATTAGGTCTCTTAAATTCAATTAGTGCTCTTGTGCTGTGGGAGGCTGGCTCCCTCTCTGAACGCAAGAAAGACATCAGCCCACAACTCCTCTGTGGTCCTGTCTCAGTGCTGTCACGACGACACCTGTACCTCCCCCCAATCTAAATTCAATTCACGGCAAGGGTAACAAATCAGCGATTGTTGGAATGTATTATGAAGAAATACACATTTATCAAATTTCTCTTTAAGAAGGTGAATAATTTCGCCAAAAACAACAACAACAACAACAAAACACCGCCATCACAACAAAACTGTGCCACTGACTGACAATTTATTTTATTCCTCCGAGATGCTAGGAGCTGAAGCATGCTGAGTGAATATTGATCAGCTGGATACAGCTAAATAGAATTCTTTATGATTCTTGGGCTCCTAACTTGTTGCCAATTAAGAACTAAAACATCCAAATGCCCCCACAGTATTAGTAAGGACCGGAGGTCTGCTGCCTAGCTGCTGGCTCCTGATTGCCAACTTAGCACTTAATCACCACAAAGATGCAAACAGTTGCGGCAGGACAATGGGAAGCTTCTGCGAACATCTCCTGGCATTTTCTTTTCTAATATTTATTAAATATTTGAACTGTACTAGATAATGCACCATCTCTTATACAACTGATCTAATTTAGTCCCGCTAACAAGCCAATATGATGGGTCTGTTTCTCTTTCTCTTTTATCCATGGGGAAAGCTATTTCAGAGATGTGAATTTACCTCCCATTGGGGTGGCCCGGTGTGTGAATGATAAAGCAATGGCTTGTGTTCGGCTGAGTTGAATTCTGTCGCTGCTGCTCAGTGCCTCCTGTTATTGAAGATGAGAACCTATATGGCTATTGACTGACTGCACGGAAGGTCACGATGGAGGAGTCTATGATGGATCTTTCTTTCCAACCCAGGCCGGATAAAAGAGACTCCCCTGAACTTCAAATCCACAGGCTCTGGAAACTCACACAGGGAACCCTTCTGGTGTGAACAGAGTGAGGCTGTTCATTCGGTATCACTTCCGGCTCAGTGGTCACACAATAAGAGAATTCCTGTGAGGAACTGAAGATAGAATGGTAGGAGATCATGAGGAGCTGGACATATTACACAGTGCTGGGGTTAGAATCTGTTAGTGTCTACCTTTAGTTAATAGCTCTGCTCTCATCCTGTTTCTTGAACTGCTGAGTGGGGTCTGACAACCCTTCCTCTGTGGTACAATTTTCCATTTGAAGCTGTTCCTCAGCCCTGGACCACACAGGGATAACATACGTGGGCTCCTTCTCACATGGCCTCTTTTGTTTGGCCTACCAGATATCAGGTGACATCTCGAGTGCTACTAGCTGTGTAGCACTACTCTTTTTTTTTTATTTTAGTTTTTTGTATTAATTACAGTTTATTCACTTTGTATCCCAGCTCTAGCCCTCTCCCTAGTCTTCTCCCAATCTCACTCTCCCTCATCTCCTCCCATGTCCCTCTCCAAGTCCACTAATAGGGAAGGTCCTCCTCCCCCTCTCTCTGATCCTAGTCTATTGGGTCCTTTCTGAGACTGATACTCCAATGAAGGACCATTCATGAGGAGAACCTAGAAGCCCTGCACAGACGTAGCCAGTGGCAGCTCAGTGTCCAAGTAGCTGCAGTTTTTCTAATGATTAAATGAAACATTTGAAGAGTATTTCTCAGGTATAAGAAGATTTATGGGAGTTAGGTGAGTAACTAATGGAGAGGTTCATGAATGAAGGGCTGGGAACGACATTCATCTGATGTCTGAGGAATAATGACTTGAGGCTGTGTATACCACAGCCAGCCTAGGTCAGGCTACAAAGGTTCTAGATTAAGTCATTAGGACAGATCATATTAGAAAGGCCAATAGCGGTTCTTCTAGGAACAAAACAGGACCAAATCTCCTCCATATGTTTGTTTAGAAGTCTCCAACAACCAGAAAAAAAATGATTTATTTGATGACCTTGGCAGATTCTCCCTAGCTTTTCTCCTTTACTTTTATTTTTAAAATTTTTAACTGTCACAAGCTGTTTTAAAAATACCATGAAGAGCTTGAACATGCAATGATGAAACCCATTAATTTGTCTGACTAAAAAAGAAAAAAAATTTGAGGTCAATGATAGCATGCTTTCCTGTAATGTTCAAGGCCTCAGTTTCTATTCCTAGGAATGCATGTGAGTGCTCTCTCTCTCTCTCTCTCTCTCTCTCTCTCTCTCTCTCTCTCTCCCACACACACACACACACACACACCAGGAAGGAGGGGAGGGTAGTTCTCTGGACTTTCAGCAGGCTGGGATCTCCCAATTTTTCTTAAACAAATCTCCTTGAACTTCTTCTACATTCCTATACATTCCATTTGAATCCAAGGGCCTCTCAAGAGATGCTTTTTGTTCTGCATGAACATGAGTATTGGGGATTGCTAACTATTAAAACTTTGAAGTGCTGTTTTTAAGCCATAGAAGAAGAGGGAAAATAGACTCTGCAGATGCCCACAGACATTTTCTTATTTAGATAAGGAAGCTGGGTGTGGTGACTGGTGACACACATCTGGAATCCAGTTTTGGGTTTTGGGAACACAGACAGGGAAAGATCATGAGTTCAATACCAGCTTGGACCCCAAGGCCCTGTCTCAAAAGACAAAACAAAGACTCCAAACCAAGCCACCTCCCAGGACAACAAGAGAGAGTCCTGTAAGAAGTTAGGATTGTTGGGACAGGGTCCCCATCAGTTAAACGTTGGTTTAATGTCCTGAGATGTGTTTGAGTAAAACACTCCAAACAACTCATCATTTGGAAGTTGGCCTAGCACAGTTGTTTGGAAAAGTCTTCTTTTAGTTTTTTTTTTTTTTTTCCCCTGGATGCATTAAAATTTTTGGCATTTGCTGTGGCCGGAGGCTAAGAATGTATTTATGGGGTGCAGAATGTCTTCTCATCTTCCAGTGAAATCCGCCTGGCTTCTGAAGTTGGTGTTTCTTCCACCTGCGGGCATTCTCGCGTGGCGTTAATGAGGAAGGAGTTAAGTGGGAATGAGTTGGTCTGAAGGAAGGCAAATATACGTTTGCACAGAGAGGCTGCGCTTTTCGATTTGAGCTTGGCTGCCAGCTATCTTGGCAGGCACCAACAACAGCTACTGCAGGACTGAAAGTTACAGGAATACCAGAGGGAAAAATCTGATTTGCTCACTAGGAAGCTCTATTAACTGAACATCTGTTAACTGTAAAAATCCCGTGCACCAAATGGGGAAATATAATGAAATCCAGAGCTTTTGAGCAAATTAAAATCATAAAATACCAGTGGGCAGGAATCTCTGTGTGTTTACTATTCTAAAACGTACACAGAAATTCAGAACAAAGCAAAACAAAGCAGAAACGCTTCAGATTATTTACCGCAGGCGTGGACGGAACAGTGTAATCCTTTGCTTTGGAAGAAAGCTAAGAGTGGGAGAAAATGTTCGCAATGAGGAGGTGCCGGGGAAAAGCTCCCCAGCTAATGAGTGTTGACACTATAAAAGATTGTGGCTCTGCAGCAGGAGAGCTCTCTTCAGGAAGAGAAGCTGGGAAGCTCTTGTCCTTTTTTGCAGAGTCTGGACTGTTGGGATATCCAGATACTACCAAACTCCTACAGGGAGAAGGGGAAGGAGCAGTGAATGTGGGACTTTTCCACATGGTGTGTGCCCAAGAAAAATGCCTTAGCAATATGGTGTGTGTGTGTGTGTGTGTGTGTGTGTGTGTGTGTCAGGTGAGGGTTACAATGCTCATCTCAATTGTCGCATTGAATACAAAGGACACCACCAGGTCAACTATTAGATTGGGGGTTTGTTGCATGTTCACAGTAGTGGAAATTCTATTAGCTGCTTTTTTTTTTTTTTTTTTTTTTTTTTTTTTTGAATTGCATCCATCCTAGACTGGGCAACATGAGAAAAACACAGGTTAACTAGAGAGAACAGATCTATGTCGAAGATAGGGTGAGGTCAGTTTAATTTCAATACTACATAAATCCCCGTGGCCCCTTGGGCGTTTGTTATATTAATGGCCTTGAACGTTTAAGCGGTGGCATTGGAGTTATTTAATCTTGTGATTATGTGTGCTGATTTCCTGTGGGAGAAGAGGAGGGGTGGGGAGTTAACAAGGGAATGTGAAGCATAACAAAGGGGTCAAAGGTACTTGGCACATGAGAGAAATTTTGATTATTGTCAGGTGTGTATAAATGGAATGAGCTTCTGGAAAGATGTGTTCTTCCCCCTGTTTTTCTGAGCTTTAATTGGAGACCTTGCTTCTCTAATTGTGCAGCAAGGTCTGGCTACTGTAGTTAAGAGGGAAGCTGTATATCAGGGGGCAGAGGGCGAAGCTTTTAAATAAGGCTTCTCTCCCAAATGCCCAAGGAAGGAATTGGAACAGTAATATACTGTTGAGCTAAAAAGTCTTAAAGTGGTTCTTAAATCTTTACCACAATTACCATAATATGGAATAATAGAGCCGATACTATTTTTAAAAGCTTTTGAAGGTTGCAGTCATAAATTGTGGGTTGCGAAAAAAATGTGTAACTGTAGCTTTTCAGAAGCTTTTTATTTTAATGAGAGAGAAAAGATTTTAATCAAGCCAGAGAGTACTAACGGGTACTGTGAGGTAATGGGGGTATTTCCTTAGTGCTTCCAGTACAAAGGCGTCTAAATGATTGGCAACCAAGTACTTAGTTTTTGAAAATTCTGAATCCCCTCTCAGATTTCCCCTTCCTGTTTGCGGTAGCCAAATGTGGCAAAGAAAAAGGACACACTGGTGGGGATTTAAGTAGTTTGGAGGAAGCATCCCAAATATTCTGACTTTCACTGTGAAAGGGGGAAAAGTGAAGTGCTATTAGGCTGCTTGGTTACAAGGAGGACTCAGTGGGGGTGAGCCACACCTGTACCTTTTGAGATTTGTTACAGGTGGAAATTCTGAAAGAAACGTTTCTAGTTGTGATGGGATGCTTACCAGTGCCCACTTCCCTTGCCTACCCAACCTTCCACCTCCCTCCCCCGTTTTCATAAACATGAGGAAATTAAACATCTTCTCAACACCTACATATAGATTCTGACCAAGAATACCTTTCCCATTTGAAGACAGCAATGAATGTATAACCACTGATCAATCCCTAATATATCCACTAAACATCAACCAGAATTTGGTGGCCACCAGGGGAAGCAATGTAGTTAATAGTGGATGGGTCTGATAAGATGGTAGAAAAGGTCTTCTGTGATGCTGATGTAGAAGTGTGAGAGGTTTTCCATGGTCTCCTTTATAGTTCGTTCTTTCTCTCTCTTTCCTCTATCCTTCCCAAAACAGTGAGCAGACGCTCTTTGAAGGTAAGAAATGGGATGGAGTGAAGGAAGGGACACACACCCAGATGCCTTGGGTACCACAATAAAGGAACTAACATGGGCTTACCTGTCCAGGACATGTGTGTGTATTGTCATTAGTAGACAAATAATGTGCTGCTTTGATGTCAGTATGCTCGATTCACTATTTAAAGAGTAACTACAAACTTAATAGATGTCACTATTTAGAAAAAAAAAACCATTACATTTTATTTAATTTAGTGTGTGTGTTGGGGGTGGGGGTGCTTAAAAGTCAGAAGACATCTTGCTGAAATTAGATTTTTTTTTTCTGCTATATGAGCCCTGGAGGTCAAACTCAGGTCACCAGACTGGACAGCAAATTTCCTTTACCTGCTGAGCCATCTCACTGGTAGTATGTATGTATGTGTGTGTGTGTGTGTGTGTGTGTGTGTGTGTGTGTATATATATATATATATATATATATATATATCTGTGTGTAATATACATATATATGTATAAGTAATATACATATATATATATATTTTTTTTTTTTTCCTCTCTGATGCCCTAGAAACTGTGTCTTTCTAGAGCAGTTGGTCTCAACCTTTCGAATGCTATGACCCTTTAGTACCATTCCTTATGTTGTGGTGGCCCCAACCATAAAATTATTTTCATTGGTACTTCATAACTGTAATTTTTGCTACTGTTATTAATCATAAAGTAAATAATTGATATTTCCATTGGTTTTAGGAGGCGTCCTGACACACAGGTTTAGGACTGTGCCTCTAGAAGACTTGGGATCCCAGACATACTAATGTCTTTCTTTGCCTTATCTCTTGGAACAAAATTTCTCTATCCTCTTGAATTAGCTGGCTTCCTCCTGGTTACTTCTGGAAAGATTGTATTTTCGTATGAAAGTGTGTTATGTGCATTACATAAAAAGCACATTATTTGGTGTTCACATAGCCATACCCAAATACCTGACAAGAAACGATAAATGTGAGAAACAGTTAACTTTGCCTTAGAGTTTGAGAGGTGATACAGTTCATGAGGGTGGGAAGCACAGTGGTTGGGTCTGGAAGCAGCTGGTGAAGTTGTGTCTGCAGTTAAGTAGACACAACTTAACTGGATGGGAACGCATAAGCCTCAAAGCTCACGTCCAGTGACCCACTTCTCCCATCAATGAACCACCACCAAAAAGATCTATAAGCTTTCGAGATAGCTGCCACCTGGGGACCAGGTGTGCTGACACATGAGCCAACGAGAGGCATCTTTTATTCAAACCATGACAATAACTTTGCCATTTTTTAAAAATAGAAATGTTTTCCATGTGAAAATTTCTTGACTTGTATGCATATAGATGTTTACATCTCCTAGAACTTAATGCTTTCTAAGTTAATATTTTTACTTACCCAAAGGGATAAACAAGGCATTTGTAATATTTTTATTATAAAAGAGGCCTGAAATTTTGACATTTTCCTATAATATCTAAGTATATAACTCATTTTTAAATTGAGCAATTCAACAACTCATCTAAACATTCTCTCTTGAAATAATTTGCAAATATGTTTTGATGATACAGTAATTCATTCTAAGAATTCCACTGACAAACTTTATTCAGAACAATGACACTTCAGGGCACCTGCAAAAGCCCTGGAAATGAAGACAGAATTTCATTCGAAAATTTTGCGTCTTATCATTGGTGACTCTTCTAACATTCAGATTAAGTTAAGAAGCCACCATAGTCTTTGTATTAAAACACACATTTAAAAATCTAGAAACTTCTCTTTGCAACAGTCAGGGACTATGGTGGAAAGATCGTAAGAGCCAGAGGATCAGGGACTTGGTTGTGAGATTGTGGCTCCTGTTAACATCAAAAGCTACTACACCTGTAGAGTCTCACCATCATGACTAACCAAATGTGAGCTGAATGAGGATTACACCAATGAACAAGCCAAACCGGATGCTGAAAAGCCCTTGTAAGGCTTCAGCCCTGCACAAAGAACTGTAGAGCACTGAGTAAAACTGGGAATGGGAGAGTCTTCCCTGGGGAAGAACACACCCAATTGGTTGTCCAGTGCCAAACATCATCCCTGAAATAATTCATACAAGTAATGTTGTGTGAGCTCTTAATTTTATGTTTAGGAATATATATGTATATAGAATACAATAACAATGAAAAGGAGGTCAAATTAGAAGGAGAGTGAAGAGAGGTTGATTGGAGGGCTTGTAGGAAGGAAAGGGAAGGGAGAAATATAATTAAATGATAATATTAAAACTATGTTCTATGGGACTCATAACAGTGAGAGTAAGAGATGTCTGTAACTCTTTTGCCTGTTCTTGGGACCCTTTTCCTCCTGCTGGTTTGCCTTGTCCAACCTTAATATGAGAGGGCATGCCTAGTTTCATTGTAACTTGTTACAATGAAAAATTGTAAAAGGAAAAATTGCTATGGAGATATAAATTATAAGAGAAGAATAAATGAAAATAAAAAGGTAAATGGATGTTTTTTGCATTTTTAATTAATTATTATTACTTATTTCAATTTATTCACTTTGCATCCCAGCAGTGGCCCCTTTCCCTCATCTCCCAATATCACCCTCCCTCCCTCTTCTCCCCCTACACCCCTCCCCTAGTCCACTAACAGGGAAGGAGCTCCTCCCCTTCTATCTGATCCTAGCCTACCAGGTCTCATCAGGGCTGGCTGCATTGTCTTCCTTTGTGGCCTGGCAAGGCTGCATCCCCCTCAGGGAGAGGTGATCAGAAAGCCAGTCACTGAGTTCATGCCAGAGATGGCCCCTGCTCTCCTTACTAGGAAACCCACTTGGAGACTGAGTCTATGGGCTACATCTGAGCAGGGGTTTTAGGTCCTCTCTATGATGGTTCCTGGTTGGGGTATCAGTCTCTGCAGGGCACCCAGGGCCCAGTTTTGGCTCTGTTGGTTTCCTTTTGGAGCTCCTGTCACTTCCAGGTCTTTCTATCTCCCCTTCTTTCATAAAATTTTATGCATTCTGCCCAAAGTTTGGGTAAGAGTCTGAGCCTCTGCTTCAAAATTTCAATCAGTGGAGTCTTTCAGAATCTTTCAGAGGCAGTCTGTGGTAGGCTCCTGTCCTGCTCCCTGTCTTTTCTTGCTTCTGATGTCTATCACGTTTGCCCTTCTGAATGGGGACTGAACATCGTCCCTAGGGTCTTCCTTGTAGTTTAGCTTCTTTAGGAGTATAGATTTTAGTATGTTTATCCTATATTACATGTCTAATAACTACTTATGAGTGAGTATATACCATGTGTGTCTTTCTGCTTCTGGGTTACCTCACTCAGGATGATCTTTCTAGATCCCACTATTTGCCTGCAAATTTCATGATTTCCTTGTTTCTAATAGATGAGTAGTATTCCGTTGTGTAAATGTACCACAATTTCTGTATCCATTCCTTAATTGAGGAACATCTAGGTTGCTTCCAGATTCTGGATATTACAAATAGAGCTTCTACGAACATGGTTGAGCAAATGTCCTTGTTGTATAGTTGAGTATATTCCGGATATATGCCTAGGCGTAGTATAGTTGGATCTTGAGGTAGCACTATTCCTATTTTCTGAGAAAACACCAGACTGATTTCCAAAGTGGTTGTACAAGTTTACATTACCACCAGCAATGGAGGAGTATTCCCCCTTTTCCACATCCTCTCCAGCATGTGTTGTCACTTGAGTTTTTGTTCTTAGCCATTCTGATGGGAGTAAGGATGAAATCTCAGGGTCGGTTTAATTTACATCTCCCTGAGGACTAAGGACGTTGAATATTTTCTTTAAGTGTTTCTCTGTCATTCAAAATTCCCCTGTTGAGAATTCTCTGTTTAGCTCTGTCCCCATTTTTTAATTGGATTACTTGACTTGTTAAGTTCTTTATATATCCTGGATATTAGCTCTCTGTCAGATATAGGGTTGGTGAAGATCCTTTGCCAATTTGTAGGCTGTCATTTTGTCCTGATGACTGTGTTCTTTGCTGGTAAATGGATATTTTGAGATACTCTGTCTGACTAATAGTTGCTCAAAGTGCTCAGAATCAGTGACCATTGAATCATCATTAATATCTATTCCTTCAAGGCTTAGCAAATATGGTTGATGAGGTTGCAGAAAGATTGCGAGATTTTGAGTATGAGTTAGAGTGGTAGAACACTGTCCTCTAGGCATAACATGGCCTTTACACTTGTTTTTTAATTTTAATTTTTTTATTTTATTTTGTATATTTTTTGGCCATTGCATTTCTAAACAGCTGTGATTACCAGAATTGCACAAATTTGGCCTAGTCAACATTTCATCATAGAGGAGGTGCTCTTCTTGTTAAAGGATCTGTAAGCAGTTAATAGTTGCTGGGGAAAGAACAAATATTTTCTTTAGTGTGCAGCCACTGGTAAATTATCTAAATTATCTAAATAACCCTCACAAATACTCCTAAAACTCATAAGTGCAACAACACCCTCTCCCCAAATATAAGCAAGGAAGTAAGCAAGCAAACAAGCAAAAACCCCAAAATGGTGTTTTTTCCTACCTTCAGTGGATTCCTCATTTTGTAAACCTCAACTTTTAAGAACTTTGCATTGTAAAGTAGTTCTTTACATAGAGCATAGAGTACAAAGACTTCTAAGATCTGCCTTTTGTTTGATGATGTGTTTCTATCTTGTATGCTTCTTCATTATATCCATTATCCTTTCTCTCACCAATTTTACCTTATCTGTTTCCCACCAAATCTTCAAATACCAGGGCATTGATAATTGCTTGTGCACAGCACACACTGGTTGAATGAAAAGCCGCCTGCTCACTTCCTTTGTTGTTCTTTTCTTAACTCGTAATTACATATCCAGCTATTTGTTGATATTCTGGTTTGTCTCCTTGATGAGATTGTGATCAAACAAAGACACAAAGAGACTGTAATAGCTATACTTATTACCAAATAAATATTGGCACCTGTTCTGTGACTAGCACAAAGTGGGTGCCGTGTAAGTACTTATTAGTGAATGAAGTTCGTGAAAGCTGTCTTACTCTAAAGCTAGCCTTGATCCTTCGTGTTCACATGACCATAACTAATGTTACCTTTCTGTTCTTTGAGGCCTGTACACTGTACCAACTCAATATTTAATATGTATTGAATTAGAATAAGTTTCAACACCGGCTTAGGCTTTGTTGCTCTTTTACTTTTTGTTTAGTTTTATTTTGTAGTTACATCTGACCCAGCAGAAATGGAGCAAGTAGAGCTTTGAATGTTTGAGTGTCGTATGGAGAAGGAAAGTTATTTGGCAGGGTGCCTGATGCTGAGCATCAAGCCTTTAGTTGTTCACTTACCAAAGCCGTGTTTGTATGTGCCATTTCATAGCAATGTGAAAATTGCTTATGACTATACCCAGTAGAATGATCCTCAATCCGAGCTCATCTGCAGTGTTTTGAAAACAAACTCCAGAGCCCAATATCACAACTGTTTCCTTCCTTTTTCTTCTTACCTTATTAGGGGTACAGGGTAAAGCTGGCATAATATGTTGAAACCTGTCAATACTTTGTGTTTCTCATTTATTAAAAATCTTTAGATCCTGTTTTCCTAGTGGCTCCATTTTACCGGGAGGGTGAGTAGGAAAATACTAAACAGGTGTTCTTGACTTGAAAAACAGCAATTTTGAGTAACTCACAAGGGAAGAACTTGGAAACCTCAGATTCTGAACTTGTCACTGGGAGATAAATTTGGGTTACATGTTTGCCTCTCACAAGCAGGCATTCTTTAACATAAATTTCTGCAGTTCGTGGGGCACCTGATTTCTCCGAGGGCACACATACTGCATGAAGCAATTGTGCTGCCTAGCGCTAGTGAATGTTTCCTCAGATTTCCTCCAAATTTACACTCATGAGCTGGAGTAGTGGTAGGCCGAACAGCTAATAGAAATGCTAGCTCTCCTCAGGAAGAAAAAAAAATATCTACCAGAGGAAAAATATCTACAGCAAACATTTAGCTTGGCTGATGAGAAGGTGTCTGAGTTTTGAGTAATGCAAATTCAACTTGAAATGCTTGTGTAATTCCAAAAGAAGATTATCTGTCAAATGAACATAAAAACAGAGTATATTTCTGCATCCATCTCTTCCAACTTAGTATCACCTGAAAGGAAGGGGGAAGTTGTTATTACTCTTATTTTTACATGAGTTGTTTTAATATGTGGTCCCCAGAGCAAATGCCTGAGATTCAGGCAGTATGCCTGTTACAATGCGCATTAGTGGGTTCTGGAAACAATTAACTTATTAACACACTCCTACTCCTTTGCTATATCAGGATCTCTTCTATATCTCTAATGACCACATTAGTGGAATCCTGCTAATTTCAAAGATGTTTGCTTCAGAAAATTATAAATGTAGCTACTTCATTTATCAGAGGATCATTTGAATAATGTTACCATATGGTAAATCTTGGTAAAAGGAGAGAAACACGCATGCTTGTGGATTATTGTGACGTCAGCCTTTTCTTTCCTTTTAGCTACAGCTATTTTATAGGGAACTGTGGATCACTATCTCTTTAAAGAGAATTAGCTTCTACAGAGCCTCATTACCAAGGTAGTTTATTTTGCCCTCAGCAAGATAAGCAAGTATCTCAGCATTCCAGACCCCATAGAATTCCTATAGTCATTTCAGAGAGCTGACTGTATTGACATCTGGTCACTTGGCAATTATAGCCTAGTACATGAAGTCACTGTCCAAGGTGATTGGTATCTCTCTCTCTTTCTCTCTCGTGTTCTAAATACCAGTAGTTCTGAGGCTGGTCCAGACCCCCTGTCAGACTTCCCTGACTCTTGACATTTAACCATTAGTCAATAATTTCCTTGTTACCATTTTCGATGTGCCCAAGTTTCAAGCATTTCTATAGGGTTCCACGAACTAGAAGTGTGGTTTTGAGGTTATGGCAAATGTGTTAAACTCCGAATGCTAAATATAAATGTTAAAATTGGTTTAAAACCTCTTTTTCTTTTTTATGAAGGAAAGTTGCTCCTTAATCTGATTTTACGATATTGTGCTCAAGGAAAGTAGATAAGAAAAAGCTCTTGTAAAATTTGTATGAGGCTATATTTCTGTCCTTATTTTTTATAAACACATTGGGAATGACTAATTAGGTTTTCCTATCATCCCCTAAAAAATCAAAAAAGTAAGAGGGCTGATTGCTTATTAGCTTGCCATATAATTATCTCATGAGATGAAAATTTCCTAGGGCAGTATTTGACAGCAGTGAGACGGATGGTTCAATGATATAAACTTGTCATAGTTTCGCCTTTGAATGTTATTATAGGAATGACCTCATACATTGGGAGTCACAAGATATGTGGTTATGTAAATAAACCACAGTTGACTAGATGCAAAGTGAGTTTTATTTGCTGTTGTCTTAAAACTAAAATGTAAGGCCATTGGATACCATTTGGGGAATGGAATGAATGATTTAACAGAACATGGAATTGGCAAAAACATTCAATGGTATCAAGTTTCACTTTTCATGGCAAATTTCATGTCCATAAGTGGATTTTCAGATTAGGGTATGAAGCTTCTGATATCATTTTCATTTATCAAACATTTTCTAAAAATCCAGATTATAGTCACAAACTTAGATCCCAGGAGAGATAATGCCAGTTTAAGACAATGAGAGCTGTGCCTGTGGCAAATTGAAGAGTGCCTATTCTGTCTACAGTACTTAAGGTAAAATTAAAACTAACTTCTTTCCTGCTGGGGAAGCAAAATCAGTCAGTTCCTCAGTCATGGATTTAAAGTGGTAGTTATATTCATGTTTAGAATGTTTGTTTCATTTTTAAAAATCTATGTTGTTCTGGCTTTACAAATAAGAAAGATGATATTAAAAAAGTCTAAATGATCCATTGACAGACAAGATATTATTCAATAGACGAGCTAGTATTCAACTCCAAGTGCCTCATATCTTGGCTAGTTCGTCTCATCTTCCAGTTAATGGAAACACTGAGCAGTGAATTCACTTATCTACTACATCACCCTCTCTAGACTTTGACGGAAGTCTAAGCTGATGGTGCCTACTTTATCCCACCCCAGTCTGAACTCTTTCACTGACATCTGTTATTATTAACATCTTCTCATGTTATCTCCAGTATTAGAGCCATGAATAAAATGAGAACGGGAGCAAGTGTGTGCAAGAGACTTATTTAAATAGGATTCATAGTCGACTACAAGGTATGATTACTATACTGTGCTGAGGTGATAGTCTTTCCACCAATATATCTCCTTTAGGACTTTGGGATGCAATTTTATATGCAGATATGCTCACTGGAGCTATAATGTATTAGAGATCTAGAGATGAAATTATCTTGGTTGTTGGGTGTGCTTTAAGTCTGACCTCTGGTATTGTTCTAAGAGAGGACAAACAAGACACAGGCAGTGTTATAGAGAGGGCCGTATGAAGATGGGCACAGGCCAAGCACTGAGAAGGTCACTGGCCATCATCAGAGCTATGATAGAAGTGTGGGGTAGGTTTAATTCTTGGGTCCCTTAGAAGGAACCAGTACTATTCACACCTAGACTTCAAACCTTTATTTCTCATTGTTCCACCAGAACAAAATTCTATTATTTCAAACCACATCCTTGTAGACTTTGTTATAGTTGCCTCAGGAGCTAATCTACCAAGGAATAATCTACCAAGTTCTTTGCCCTTCACCTTTCTCCTTGTCATTCCTATACATACATGCTTTCAACTTTGTGTCTCTGAAAATGTCATCACGAGAATTCTATTAAGGCATCTTTTAACAGATTTCTATCAAAATGAAAATATGCTACAGAAGAAGATAACACACTAAGCTATTAATTTTTACCACAATTTCAAAGTTCTTTAAAAAGTGATGATTGTTGCTAATATCTTAACTATAAAAGCTCTTTTGCTGATTTAGATGGTATTTTATCTGGATTTTAGTAAGAATACCAGAAGGGAAAAGTCAAATGCTTCTGGCTATTAGTTTCTGAGAGTTGCAATTATTATAAATCAGGAGTATATCTTTAAAATATATTTTATATCATGTTAATGTACTAAGGCTCATGGTGATGTAGAGTACTTGATTATGGCTTGCAGCCCAAAGGAAGGTATTTTTAAGTCACTAGATTTAAATTTGCTGTTCAATGCATTCTACATTTTCCAACTATAGTAGTACTGAAATTCAAGTAGTGGCCAAACTTGGAATAGATAATTAGGCCTATATTTCTTACTATTTTAGGTTACTTGAAGGGTAAATACTTTAATGGTTACATTTTCTCTCTGGTTTCTTTTCAGGTGCTTGTGTGAAAGCTTTATTAAGCATAAAGACATAAGCCCAGTTTAAATTTATGACAAGTCTTTTTATTCATAATAGAATAAGGCATAATTTTTACTTCCTCTGCATAAAATGCTCATATACCTCCCATATAAATTTGAATTATTTTTCTCATTTTTCTCAGACACGATGATTTTTTAAGAATTCTGGCAAGATTTCTGGAAGGATGCTGAAGGAGGACAACCAGAGGCAAATCATAGGTTTGGATATTATTTCATCCTTTGAAGCTTAATCCTCACACAAAGTATATACATTTTTTTTTCCTGTTGGTGAAATGTTCTGGAATCTTCGTAGCATCCTTGCCCAGCTCCACTGTCTTCTATAAAAACCATTAATGTATCATTCTAGCTCAGTGTTCTTTAGTCTTTTAACACTTGCCCCAGATAACCTTTGCTGCAGAAAGCTCTTTTGCGTACTGTATGTAGGTTGTGGTAAGTTCTGTTGTATTCCCCGTTAGATGTCAGCAGCATCTACTTCAAATTTTGATGACCAGTTTTATCTTTACACTCCAGTGCCTGTCACTTGTGGGCAAAATTTAGTGCTTAAAATTTGATGAAGTTTATATTCCATCATCTTCTTACTGCTAATTCTATCAGACTGGAGGACTATTCAATTAACTGATTTCTTCCATATCATTTATATTATAGACCAGTGTAATTTTATAGTTTGTTTACGAATCTTGCATTTAAATTCAGAATTTAAGATGCTAAATTAAATTCAGATGCTAACACATTTTCTTTTTACATATTATAATCTTTATTTATCCTCTCCTGACTTAAGATTCACCAAGTGTTTTATTTTTTTCTTTTTTATTTAGTCTAAAAAACTATCTCTTCTCAATGATACCTACATCATTATCTGTAGTTCCAAATATAAATATAAAAACCCATCCCTTGTCTATTTCTAACAATTAACTTGGAAGCTTAAGTGCACAATGTTTTCATTTTTCTATTTAGTAGCTTGATTTATTCAATAATTACTCATTGTGTATTTTTCCAGACTCAGGCTCTTTACAAGATTCTTGACATACCATAAATAAACAAGATTACTTCTAAATATGGAATTAGAGATCAGTTTGAGACAAAGGAATTTAAGATATCCTGTGGGTCAACCAAACTTCTCTTGGCTTAATCTTTTCTACACTTCTCACTCCGCTGCTAAAATGCAGTTTTTCTGTCTCTTTCCTTTTTCTTGGATTCTCTGTTTTCATTTGGGCCACTATCCACTATGCTTGTATAGCTTATACCTCCTCCATCCATCATTTGGATTCATCTATCACATCTCCATACAATTTACATATTGTTTCTTTCTGCAAAGTGCAGAGGTGTTTAATCTACTTCCTTATTTGACTTTGTAGCTTTCTGAGCATTTTAGAGCACCACAACTACCTGGATACAGTGTTCATTTGGTCCCCTGACCTCTATCACCCAACTGCCTTCCCCGTGAAGGCATATTTCATATACCTATTGTCTTAAGCCTCTCTCTTGGTGAAATCAGGAGGCTTCTAACTCAAGTGTTTCTGTACAATAGTGCTGATTAAGAAGCTTTTACATACGTTATTTATTCTAGGAGCCACATAAATAAAGATAAAAACATACAGTTGAAATTGATATTTATTTATTTTTATGTGACAGAGACAGAGACAGAGAGAGACTCTCTGTGTTACAAACACCACACTGTGTTCATAGAGGTCAGAGTACAGCTTGTGACGATCAGTTCTTGACCTTTACCAGGTAGATCCCAGGGCTTAAACTCAGATTATCAGTCTGGGTGGCACATGCTTTTAACTGCTCAGCCACTTCAACGGCTCTTGAAATTAACTTAAACTGCCCTTTATCTAACCATGTATGTACAAGTTACCATCTCTGCAATTAACATATGTAAAATTTTAATTGAGCTCTTTTGTATGTTTGGTGATACACCAAATCTCTATCTTGTACTTAGGAACACATGTCATTTCTGATGAACCTCACTGCAAACACTCAATAGTTCCCTGTACCAATAGATACACTGTCAGGTAGGCAAGATTTGGCATCTTACTAACTTGTGACAAGCATCACACCTCTTGTAGAGAAAGCCCCCAGCAAAGAGGCTTAGCTATGTTGTTTCCCAAACTCCCTTATTCAGAGATACCACATCTTACCATTATCTTGTAAAATTTTCATTTTATCATTGGAAAATCCATTTGGGTTTGAGTTGCATGGAAACAAGAGAGTTGTGTTTGTTGAATTCTTCACTGCAGTGCATGTAATAGTTTGAGGTTTACACTATTAGGTACCCATAAAGCATGCATATATCCCCTAACAAGGCTGCCATTCATTTCTTTCAATAAATCTTGCACAGAGGTATTAGGGTCTGTGAACTGACAATTGATTTACTGCCTGGAAAATTATTCTTTATTGATTTATGTTATGTAGAGGCGACTGCAAATCTATAGTGTCTCTAATCAGAGAGAAAATGCTGAAGCTAGTGTCATTCTTATTTAGACAGGTAATTCCAAGGAGGCGAATTGGTTTAGCACTCCTAGGTGACATCTACATATTCAATTATGAATTCAGTAATCCATAAATTATAACATATAAAGCCAGCCAGAGCAGGGTAGTTAATTAAAAAACAAAGTATCCATTATACAAACAATTATTTTAAATGTCATCCTGGCATTCCTTTCTTTGTGGGACTAGACATATCAACTTGATTTTTCCTAAAGTTTCTCCATCTTATTCATTTTGTTGTTCACAGGAAAAACTGCAAAAATATTTTAATTGAACAAAACCTTTGAACTATAAACTACTAGAAGTTGATTAATCTTGTTAGAGAAGTTTTCTAAAAGGTCATATTAACATGATTTGCTGTTTTCTGTGAGCTTCTTCACGAAGGGGTTAAGAGAGATCAACTGCTGCCTTGCTTTTGTGAAATTCCTTTTTGTAACCTGTTCAAACCAAGAGCCCATCTAGAAAACTACCTGAATTTAATTGAAATACAAAGGGATGAAATATGGCCAAAGGGCATATTTGTAGCCAAAGGGCAGCTTGATCTTCATGTGGGTTACCTAGTAAGGGGAGCAGGAGCTGTCTCTGACAAGGACTCTGTTGCCTGCTCTTTGATCAACTTCCCCTGGAGATGGCTGCGTCACCAGGCCACAGGGGAAGAGGATGCATTCACTCCTAATGTGGCTTGATGTGCTAGGGTGGGTTGGTGGGGGTGCTTTTCTGAGGAGTAGGTTAGGGGGGATAGGGGTAAGAGGGAGGGAGTATAGAACAAGGAGGAAAGGAGATAGGGAGCTACGATCTGGATTTAAATGAATGAATAAGTAAGTAAGTAAGTAAGTAAATAAATAAATAAATAAATAAATAAAGTAAAAAATTCTCAGCTTTATATCACAGGTTTATTGTTGGATGCATAGGGCCAACTCCATTTTAGCAGGTAGTGGTTTTCACCGAATCTTTGTTGGATAAATGAATGCTCTTAGTTGTATCAGCAGGTCAAATGAGTTTCTTGGAATGCTCTAGACTGTTCAAAGGAAATTACTTTCTTTTACAATCAATGCTCATCAAATGTGGCCATAGTTTAATCAGCGACATGTGGGTGTGTCCTTGCCTGTAATAAAGGCAAACTAGAGGCTACCATTTGGGTTCTAGATTGTGATTCTATTTACTGTGTCTTTCTTTACATTGGCTGTTCATTTCCCCAGCTCACGGGCTGCTCTTCTCAAAATGAGAGAGCAAAAGGGGAAGCATGTAGAAACTTCTTTAAAATAACTTTTAAAAGATAATGAAAGATGTTATTTTGACACCCTTCTAAAGACACTTTCTGTTTTATTAAATGAGATATTTAAATCAATTTGTTTGTTCAAGCAGTGACTTAATGGATTTGGTTTTGGGTACACGTAGAGATACTTGATGACATGGGGAAATGGTTGAACACATATACATTTTAATTAATTAATTAATCAATCAATCAATCAATTACAATTTATTCACCCTGTATCCCTGCTGTAGCCCCCTCCCTCTTCTCTTAGTCCCACCCTCCTTCCCTCTTCTCCCCTATGCCCTTTCCCTACTCCCCTGATAGGGGAGGTCCTCCTCCCTGTCTATCTGACCCTAGCCTATCAGATCTCATCAGGACTGTTTGCATCATCTTCCTCTTTCTAAGCCAGCCCATGATTTGGTGGTTGGGCTTTTGTGTAAATATCAGTGAAAAAGTTAGATGCTGCCTATTTCCTTGGTCCTTTTTAAACCATGAACATTTTTTCTCCTCATTAATTTATGTATTTATTCACTTTACATTCAGATAGCAGCCCCCTCCCTCCCCTACTGCTGATCACACTCTCCCAACCTCTTCTCCTTTTCCACTTTCCCCTTCTCCTCAGAAAAAGGGAGTCCTCCCTGCCCTGCACCCTTGTTCCAACCTGCCCCTGCACATCAGCTTTGTCCTCTTCTACTGAGACCAGACAGGGAAGTGTTTCTTTTTCTCTTTTCTTTTCTTTCCTTTTTTCTTTTCTTCTTCTTCTCTCTCTCTCTCTCTCTCTCTCTCTCTCTCTCTCTCTCACTCTTTTAAAGAAGTAAAAGCTTAGCATTGGCAATATGGACTCCCACAGTGCATGGAGTAACAGTGGGGTCAGTGGGACCTGAGCAGCTCTGTTTGTGCTTCTTGAACCCAGCTTTGATGCTCAGGAGCGAAAGCAGGAGGGGAAGGCAAGCCCCCATCCCACCAACCCCACGCACACTCATGTAAAGAAAGCAGGGCTACTCTCTCACTTCATCATTATTATTATTATTTGTTTTCCAATTTTCTATAAAAAAACACAAAAGCACTGTCATCCCTATAAATAATGGCAAACCTCCGGCTTCTCTACAACAAAACACACATACACACATATAGATCTTTTATTTACTATTTACTTTTTTTTTTTTTTAAACAACCTGAAGAACAGAGATGTTGGGTCTTTTAAACCTGAAAACTAGATATTTTTCGGTTGTTGTAGACAAGTAATTTAATGAAAATGCTACTGTAATGCTTTTTCCTCTATGAAAACTCGTAAATCAATTACAAAGGCAATTTCCTTACACAGTATGATTTTATTGTGTTTGACCAGGGCATTTGATAAGTATTAGTTCTTGCTGAGAGCAAAGAGTAAATTTTATTTCAAGCTTGTCTTTCATGCAAACAGCATGAGAAGCACCACAAGGGCAGCTGGACAGCAGCCCTACCCTGGTAGGAGGAAGGATCAGGGCATTATGGGCTGGCCTGGCTGCCTCAGTATCTATACTGTGAACCCAAGATTCTTCTCTTAACAGAAATGTTGGCAAATTTTCCTGCTGGGGCTTATTTCCTAAAGGAATAGGGAATGTGGGATTGCTGCTTACTTCTTCTCTTAGAAAACTTACAAACACCTGACCAAATAAAACTCAAACAAAAGATATGTCTGACAACTGAAAAAAAAATGTTGCTGTCTGAACATACTGGAGCCCAAAGTTCGGAGCAATGGTTTTCATTTGTGCCTCAGAAGTTGGTATATAGATTGTCCTTGCCCTAGGGCCTAAATTTATAAAAGCAATAAATGCTTGCAAAGAATTTACTTTGTGTCTCCTACTGTCTAAGATTGATCTGACTCATCTTGCCCACTCTTTGCTCCTAGTATATCTTCTTTAAACCACCTATGATTTAAGATCTGCCACATAGAGCTTAGCGGCGTGAATCTACACTCAGTGTCTCTCTTCCTGACATATAAAACGCAAATGTTCCAGTACCTACACCATTCTCATAGAATCATAATAGTTGAGTGAGTTAGTCTGTATTCTCACAGATTAGCCAAAGACTGCTAGGATAAATGTGGTATGCTGCTAAATTATAGAAACCCAGTAAGAAGGGTAAAATAGTTTTAGAAATGAGTTTGTGGTTTTTTTTCTATCATCAATATTCAGTCCACAAATACTTCTTTCTATTCACTTCATTAGGACTGTTATATTATTAATCATATCATGTCACATCATATCATATATCATATATTATATGTGATATATATAATATCACAAATTATTACAGCTACATATTTAAATGCCAGCCATTCCTACTCCCTAGCATATATGTTTTAAATGTTTGAAAATATGTTTTAAGTATGTTTTCTTAGGACTCACTCCTATTCTGGGAATAGAGAGAGAATGGGAAAAACAATTCTAAGGCAGGGAGAGGGTACTTTCCATAAAGAAGTCAAGACCTGGAGGAGGCTTTTGAAAGTTGCATAAGAAACTAATTGTACAAGGTGGAGACATTCAACACACAGACCACAGAGTGAGAATAGAGGAAAGGGATAGGAGAAGACAAGAAAAGGAAAATTTGAAAATAGGTAAAAAAAAAATGCAGTGCAAAATCTGATTTTTTAAGGTGTTCAAAACTTTCTGCATCTTCGTTAGATGAAGCCTTCTGTACCTACCTGAGGAATTTAGTAATAGTTTTGAGGCTTAAAAAAGGTAGGAAACCATGTAATTGATCAGGCTTTTAGTGAATCATGCTTAGGGTGCTATTAGAACACCTACAAGATTTTTAAAAATACATAAAATTAATTTCATTTATTTAAGTTATAATTGAATTAATTAAATTGATTTATTGCAGTATTCTAAAACCATCAGGAACCTTCCAGTACTGTTTTAGAAAATACATTTGGAAATCCCATGGGCATAAGGAGAAAGAGAATTGGCAGTCAATTATGACAAGAATTTTGTTTGTGGTGTTCATAAGACCCCTTACTTGTGAACTGTGATTTTACAGATTGCAAAGGCCTGGTGGTTAAAGTGGTCCCTGACCATTCAGTCTGGCTTAGGAGAAAGAAAATTACAAGGCAGTGAGATAGTGCTATGTAGGGTATGAGAGTATGTGTGTGTGTGTGTATATATATATATATATATATATATATATATATATATATATTACATATAAAACATATGATACATCTATTCATAACTATAGTATAAACACACACACACACACACACACACACACACACACACACACACATATATATACACATCCAGTACCCAAACCTAAGTTGTAGGGGAAACTTTCCTCAATGACTGAGAAACAAACTGATGTCTACGTGATAAGGAGGAAACAGTTGAATAAAAGGAGAAAGGGATGTTTTGTGTAAAGGATGTAAGCCATTTCACTGAGGTTGGAGTGTAAGATTTAAGGGGTTGGTGTCTAGAATATACAGTTAAGTAATTAAGATTTGATCATTCATGTACTTGTGAGTTATCCAATGTCAGAATTTGTTGTGTACCCATATTTATTGGATTTAATCATTCAGGTACTTGTTAGTCATATGATATCAGAATTCAGTGTATGGCCATATTTGGTCATTCTGGCATGTGCGATCTATACAATATCAGAATTTTCTGTATACCCATATTTACATAAACTTATATTTACATAGTTCACAAAGTGTTTTGTGAGGTGCTGGGAGATCAGTAGGGTGCTTGGAATAGTTACAGGTGGGAGTTAGTTGTGGTCTGAGGAGCAAAGAAAATAAGGATTTAGCAGATATAAAACATGCCCAGAGATAGAACTGATAGCTGCTGATTGTCCAGAGGGGCTGGATTGACTGTGGGGCAACCCAATTTAAATTTCATACTGATATTTTGGCTTATGAAACTTGGTAAGTTTAAGTGTTATGGTTTTTTTTTTTTCTGAAACTAAAAACAATAACAAAAATAGAAAACATAAGGGATTTCAATTTGGTAGTTTCTCAGAAAATTGGGAAAAGCTCTACCTCAAGACCCAGTAATAGCACTCCTGGGCACATACTCAAAAGATGCTTTACCATACTACAAGGATACTTGCTCAACTATGTTCCTAGCAAGTTTATTCCTAAGAGCCAGAAAGTGGAAACAATTCAGATGTCTGTCAACCAAAGAATGGATAAAGAAAATGTAGTACATTTACACATTGGAATACTGCTCAGCTACTAAAAACAAAGACATCATGCAATTTGCAGGCAAATGAACTAGAAAAGATCATCCTGAGAGAAGTAACCCAGATGCAGAAAGACATGCATGCTATGTACTCACTTATAAGTGGATATTGGCCATAAAGTACAGGACAGCCATGCTACAATCCACAGAACCAGAGAAGCTAAGTAATAAGGAAGGGTCCAACGGAGGATGCTTGAATCTCACTCAGATGAAAAAAATAGAATAGGCATCTGAAGTAGATGGAGGGAGGGATCTGATGGGAGGGGTTGAAAGAGAGTTACGACAGTGAGGATAAGGTGTGGGGAGATGGGGGCGCTAGAGAACTGGGAGAGAGAATGGAAATCTATGGGAGGAAGCATCTCTGGAAATGGGATGCTCCTGGGAGTCTATGGGTTGACCCTAGCTGATGCTCCTAGCAGTGGAGGATATGGAGCCTGAAGTCCCCACCTCCTGTAGCTAAGTGGGACTTCCAGTGGAGGGGGGAGAGGGCCACCAACACGCCCACAAAACCTTCAACTTAAAATTTGTACTGCCTATGAAAAGTATAGGGAGTAAGATGGAGCAGAGATTGAGGGAATGGCAAACCAATGACTGGCCCAACTTGAGACCCACCCTATGGGAGAGTGCCAACCCCTGCTATTAATGATACTCTGCTGTGATTTCGGACATGAGCCTAGCATAACTTCATCTAGCCGCTGATGGAAACAGATGCAGCCAAACAATAGTCAGAGCTAGGGGAGTCTTGTGGAAGCATGGGAGGGAGGACTGAGGGAGCTAGAGGGGTCAAGGACACCACAAAAGACCTACAGAGTAAAATAACCTAGGCCCATGGAGGCTCACAGAGACTGAACTACCAACCAAAGAGCAGGCATGGGCTCCACCTAGGCCCCCTACGCATGTAGAGCAGATGTGCAGCTTGTTCTTCATGTGGGACTCCTAACAACAGGAGCAGGGGCTGTTTCTGACTCTGTTGCCTGCTGTTGGATCCCTTTCCCTTAGCTGGGATACCTTGTCTAACCTCAGTGGGAGAAAATGCTCTTAGTCTCACTGTGACTTGATGTGCCAGAGGGAGGGCGTCCCCTTCTCTGAGGGAAAGGGGGAGGGGTAAACAAGGGAAGGGAGTGGGACTGGGAGAAAAACAGGGAGGGGGCTGCGATCAGGCTGTAAAGTTATTAAATAAATAAATTAATAAAAAAATGCATAAGGGAATTTTGATGGGAAAGTATGGTCTTAGGTGTCCTGATTTGGTAATTTCTTTGAAGAATCCAAATGATATTTCACTATAATAAAATTGCTGTTAGGAGAGAGAAGAAGCAGAGACACATATTATCAGGAGCTCCCTATGTATAGACATTAACTGAAGAAACTGGATGGAATAAGCTGGCACAAAGTACAAAATGGAGCCAGGGCAGAATTCTTAGGAACCCCAACTATTTTCTTCTAAATTTATTTATTGAAGTTTAACTTCAACACAATAAAAGTCATCCATTAATGCTCTTGATAAATGTATTCTAACCCCCACCCCACCCCCGGCCAACATCTCAGTCAAGACACAGAAAATATCCAGAGGAATGCTGCACTTGGCTTGTAATGTCTGACAGCTTAATTATCAGGAACTCTGGGTGGCTGTTAAACACAGTCATTATTGAAAAGTTATATGATCTTACAATGCAGTAAATTACATTTCAGCAAAACACACTCAAAAGCCTTGTTATTTACTGCTATGATCTTGGGGTTCATTGTAAGGTTTTTACTTGAACAGAGGAACTTTGGAATAATGGGATGGCCTAAGCGATATCATGTTGGTAACATAATATGTGCCATTGGCAGAAGTGTGACATTTTGGAAGTTGACCATTCAGTCTTTTTCCTCCTCTTCTAGTCATGAGTGACCTAAGAATAAAAATAGGAATACTGAGTTGCATCTAGAACTATTATGTATATAGCTATTATTTCATCATTTCCAAAGAAATTGAGGTTGTGTGAGGATGTAGATTTTATTTTCAATTAAGTAAATATGAATGTGTCTGTGGATGCAGTACTGTGGAGGCCAGCAGAGGGCATCAGATCTCCTGGAGCTGGAGTTTCAGGAGAGTTTTGAGCCACTGTGTGGGTGCTGGGAAGTGAACATGTGACCTCTGCAAGGCAGTCATGTTTTTCACATAGAGTCAGATTCATAATACATAGTAAGAGTATGAGAAAGCATCTGACACAGCATATCTCAGATGTAGTCAAAATAAATTTGTCAGTGAAAATAAAATTATCGGGGAAGTAGAATTGAGAGGCAGTGTACTTAGCATTTAATTGTGATCAAAAGAGCAATGACCACAAGGACCAAATATATCTGGTCACAGGGGTCTTTTCTGAGACTGATTCTCCAAACAAGGGCCATGTATGGATGCAACCTAGAGCCCCTGCTCAGATGTAGCCCTTGGTAGCTCAGTATCCAAGTGGGTACCCTAATAAGGGGAACAGGGACTATTTCTGACATGAACTCAATGGCAGGCTCTTTCACCTCCTCCCCACCCTCTGCCCAGGGAGGAGCAGCCCTGGTAGGCCACGGAGGAGGACTTTGCAGCCAGTCCTGAAGACACCTGATAAACCAGTATCAGATGAAAAGGGAGGAGGTTCTCCCTTATCAGTGGCCTTGGAAAGGGGCAGGGAGGAGATGAGGGTGGGAGGATGGGATTGGGAGGGAAACAGGGAGTGTGATATAGCAGGGATACAAAGTTAACAAACTGTAACTAATATTAAAAATAAAAATTAAAATTAAAAAAAAGAGCAATGAAATTGTTGCTGTGGTTTGACCATTCGTAGCCTCACAGATTCATTATTGTGATCTAATCCACACGACTGAAGTATCAATGGGTATGTGGTGGGACCAGAGAAATAGGTAGGTTTTGAAGTTCGAACTCTTAAAATAGCTAGCGTACTTATAAAGATTTCCAGAGAGCTTCCTTGTTATGGCTTTTCAGAGTGGGCAAGAGGCTGTTATTTCCCATTCTTCATGTCAGTGAAACTGAAGCACTCAGTCAAATTTATATACACTTCTTCAGAGTTCTGTCTGTTATGTATTTACTAGGACTCCACGGACCATGTCCACTCAGATAAAGTCTCTTCCTTCCCTTCGGCTGGTATGTTCATCTCTGTCCTCCACCGTGACTTCCTGCAGCGTTCCATAGGAGCATAAACATGCTGGTTTGTGTATTGCTGCTGCTTAGCAGAACATTTTGGCGATACAACCATGTCACCACATCTACCACTTGTACAATAACTTTATTAAGCAGTATTTTGTTGTAGATGTGCCATTGTTTTTTTTTTTTTTTTTTCTTCCAGTTTGGGGATATTTTGAACATAGAAACAGCTTGTTTGCATTTTGTATACATTCTATGTTGTGGAGCTATGCTTGTCATTTCTTTTTAGGTAGATAACAAGGAGTAGGCTTCCGATGTCGCATGGAAAATGCGCATTTTACATTATGAAGAGTTGCTTATTTTTTCAAAGTGTTGTACTATTTTTCATTCTCCCTGGGACTGTGCGAGAGCCCCAGCAACTCATGCTGCTCACTGATGGTGCAGTTTGCTTGCTTTTGTGATCATCCTAGGACATATGTTTTGATACTTCATTGTAGTTTTAATTCACATGCTGGTTTGAAGAACTGAAGAGGTACGGTGAAACTTCTAAAAGCATAAAGGGTTAGGGTTGAAATTATTCACTGGGGTCACCCTGTATCTTCTGACCTTTAAGAATAGAGCACAACCCATGTAATGAAGAAACTGATAACATTATTAAATGGTGCATATGTCTTTCCGTGTGTGTACCTGTGTATGCGTGTGTGTGACGCATGTGTGTGTGT
The DNA here is from genome assembly GCF_907164565.1 of Psammomys obesus. Lineage (NCBI taxonomy): Eukaryota > Metazoa > Chordata > Mammalia > Rodentia > Muridae > Psammomys > Psammomys obesus. Next base: position 17,318,420 of record NW_026588752.1, on the reverse strand, counting down.
TTGGGGTGTACATAAGCGTGAATGTAATTGTGCTTGTGTGTGGAGGACTGTATGTACATAAGTGTGTGTGTGTATGATCTCAAGATTAGACAAGAAAAACTATCTCCTTGAGCTCTTTCTTTAAAAGATACTTTATGTCTAGACTGACTAAAGAAAAGAGTATTTTCATTTTTTTAAAATTAGACTGTAATATTGACTTCTTTCTTGTGTGAATTATTAGGTAGGCAAATTTTATACCTCTCCAAATGTCCTTCTCCCTATCATAGCAGCACATTGCCATTGTCTGCATATTCTATATTAGAAGAATATATTTGTACTTCATTCAAGAGGAGGGAATATACACAGACAGATGATCATGGTTTATTTGCTCCGAGTTAACCTTCAATCTAGATGTCTTTGAAATGGCTGGCTCAAGCAGAATGCAAGATTTCATGGCCTTGGTGTTTGAGAACTCACCTTCTGCTACAGACAGAAGCCCTAGTAGAAAGAAGATAAGCACAAACTATGTAAGCCTTAGAGACAAGACCACCTGAACAGAAGAAAAGACTAAACCTTGAAATAATAATTATGTCACCTCCTTATAGAATCTGTAGGCTAAACTTAATAAGAAAGATCTTTAGGACATTAATGCACTGTTTTCTCAATTTCTTGATCTTTGAGTGAAGCACAAGTTAATGATTCAATTCTGTGTTTTTTTTTCTTGTTTAGTTGTTTGTTTTTTGCCTATGGAATAGGTAGCAGGGTGGCTTGTACTAGAGACCAGAACATCACGTGAATTATTACCTGACTTCTGATTTGTTCATTTAGCTGGTACTTATGTTCTATCAGTGAGTACAAAAGAGACAATGAAGCAGCAAGTTATATACCATATGAATTAATAATTCTGTTAAAGCCCAGGTTTCTGGTTTCCTTTCTGTTTGTGTTCTGAACACAGTCAAGCTTGTGCTAAGTGTTGGGTGGATGGTAATTATCTTGGGAAAAAATGTGTAAAGCTGGAGCTCTGACGTCGAGTTTTCGTTAAGCACATCTTTGAATAAAACAAAGAGCAACGCCATTCTTGCAAATGACTAAGAAGTGTTCAACAGGCTAAAGGAGGGTATAGAACTCACATTATCAGCTCTAAAATGAATTTTCATCTGGACACAACAATAGGCCTCACACATCTCCTTGGTGTGCCATTCCACAGAGTTTGATGTTCTGTGTTTGTGTGTTTGTTCCTCACCCAAGGCTCTGAGCTCCTCCGAAGCAGGAATCACATTGTATTCATCTGTTCATCCCCTGTCCCACACAGCATAATAAGTGCTCGATAGCCTTTTGTTGAAAGAGAGAAACAATGCAGGGAGGTGATAAATTGGGGACAAGGTTTAAAACACAGAAATAAAATGGAAAGTTTGTTTGAGCACTGACTGAATACTGATTAAGGGAAAGGCAGTGGACTTGAAGGTGCAGATTCAGCTTTTAGTTAACCTCTATGTCCCGCTCCAGTGTACAGCACATGCTAATAATAAGATAAAACTTGCTTGGTAAAGTATATTATAGGTTTGGGGCAGAGTGATGTGTGACCGCTTCATTCATTGAGGATATACAGTGTCTAACCTCAAGGAAATGTTTGATGTCTTATACAAAGGTTTTTTTTTGAGTAAGAGACAGTGGCCAAAAACTATGGAAAATTTTAACAACGAGTGAAATAAGTTTTGTAGAATTGATAAAAAACGGAACATTAGTTGAGAGACAGAATTCAGTCTAGCACTTAGTGAGCTCTTGGCAAGAGTCCAGTTTTCTTATTTTTTCACATATCCATGGTCTATACTTAGCAATATGACTTGGCATTTAATAGAAAGAATCCATCATACCCTTGATTCTCTGGGTTTTCTTTCATGTTCATAAAAGCCCATATTTTCAATTCATTTCCTTCTTTTGCTCGTTTGACTCAATCTAAAGATGAGTTATTCCCTTTACTTGTATGAATTAGTGATCAGTGTCTTTCTCTTCTCACCTAAAGATCAAAATTTTTAAATTTAAAGGGTCAGGTTACATTTTTTTTTTTTTTTTTTTTTTTTAGTATTCTATAGACATATCACTTCCTACTTCCTCACAGATTCTAGCTACTAGCTTGCTGTCATTTTCCCTAACTTTCCATTATTGTGATTGATTTCACTTTCCATGTTAATAATTCATTTATAACTATGGCTCTGAAGTTCCTGAAGTTTTATAAGGACCTTGTCCTCTACCTTAATGTTACTGTGTATATTCTTTGACAGACTGGCCATACCTTGGGGTTATATAAAATTTCATCTCCTTTATAATCTTGATTGCAAACCATTTCATTCTTCAACTATTAGATTTTGTCTTTTCAGTCCACTCTAATGTCCACACATCAGCCATTTTCTCCCTCTCAACTTTATATTGCTATTTTCAGTGCTATTGTCTTCCTCACACCTACTTTAGCTTGGGTTGTCTGATCTAACTATGAAATATTTCTGTTCGTGTATTATGCTGTCACCTCAGAGTTTGACTTTTGCATGACCCAAAATCTGTTGCAGACTTGCACTTGCTCCTAAGAACTGCACCACTCTCAATCAAAATTCATTTGACATTAAATTGCTTTGCTGCATATGCTCAGAATTGAGTCTTGTTCTTTTCCTGCAGAGAAGACTAGTTATGCTGACATAATGAGGAACCTTAAGAAAGAGTTTTATAACCTTTCTGTACAATCAAAAAAATTCGTTCAGAATCTTATTACATTTGAATAGATTTCTTTTCTTTCTTTCTTTCTTTTTGCTTCTTGCCTTATAGTTAGCCTTCACAATTTGAGGAACTCACTGTTTATTCAAAGAGTGAATGGCCTTTCTCTTACCTAGAAAATGAATAAAACCAGCTCTGGTATTTCCAGTCCTCTAGCAGTTATTTTAATCTTTTTCTCGTAGCTATCTTCAAGAGGACAAGTGGACTGTCCTCTTATTCCTTCATTGCATTTTCTTGATGCTCAGCCTTGCTTGATTCCTACTCCACTTATTTTTGCCTCTGAGGCTGGCAGTTACACATAGCTGCAGAAAGTCTAAGGTATGTTGAGCAGTCTCTCTTGAAACCCAAGGTAGTTTTCTTCAAGTGGATCCTTTTTACTCCCAGGCAGTCCAACATAATTTTTCTAGCCCATTTCTTCTATTCTCCTAGATGATCTTTAGGTTTTTCACCTCCTTTTCTTCAAACTTTGGACATATATCTTCTAGTCCTTGTCCCTAGCTGATGAATTTTCTTCCTGCTTCACTGAGAAGGTAGAAGAACTTAGAACCATGTGATGCTTCTCTAAAATCTGACAATCTGGTTGAAGCTATACTGTTTATCTTACCATTCTTTCATTGTGAGGAATAAGATTTTTCTGTTTTTCTCCAAGGCCATTGTCACTTTGCGTTATCTTTTTCTTTTATTTGCTTTAATATTACAACCAGGCAAATCTTCCACAGAAATACTTTCTAACTTCATTCTTCCTTTCCCCTTTTATCTTCTTTTTTTCATTTCTATTCTTTTTAAAATTTTTTATTAATTACACTTTATTCACTTAGTATCCTCCCTGTAGCTCCCTCCCTCCTCTCTTCCCAATCACTCCCTTCCTCCCCCCTCTCCACGAATGCCCCTCCCCAAGTCCACTGATAGGGGAGGTCTTCTTTTTCCTTCCTTTTGATCCGAGTCTATTAGGTCTCATCAGGAGTGGCTGCATTGTCTTCCTCAGTGGCCTGGTAAGGCTGCTCTCCTCTCAGGGGGAGGTGATTAAAGAGCAGGCCAATCAGTTCATGTCAGAGGCAGTCCCTGTCCCCATTACTATGGAACCCACTTGGACACTGAACTGCTATGGGCTACATCTGTGCAGGGGTTCTAAGTTATCTCCATGCGTGATACTTGGTTGGAGTATCAGTCTCAGGAAAGACTCCTGTGCTCAGGTTTTTTGGTTCTGTTGCTCTCCTTGTGGAGTTCCTGTCCTCTCCAGATCTTACTGTTTCCCACTTCTTTCATAAGATTCCCTGCACTCTGCCCAACAGTTGGCCATAAGTCTCAGCATCTGCTTTGATACCGTGTAAGGTAGAGTCTTACAGAAGTCCTATGTGGCAGTCTTCTAACTTTTTCCCTGTTTTCTCCTTCTTCTGATGTCCATCCTCTTTACCTTTCTGGATGGGGATTGAACATTTTAACAAGAGTTCTCCCTCTTGATTAGTTTCTTTAGGTGTACTGATTTTAGTAGACAACTTCCTGAACAGAACACCAACAGCACAGGCTGTAAGATCAACAATCAATAAATGGGACCTCATGAAACTGAAAAGCTTCTGTAAAGTAAAGGACACTGTCAGCAGAAAAAAACAATAACCTACAGACTGGGAAAGGATCGTCACCAACCCCATATCTGACAGAGGGCTGATATCTAGTATATATAAAGAACTAAAGAAGTTAAAAAGCAACAAATCAAGTAATACAATTAAAAAAATGGGAAACAGAGTTAAACAGAGAATTTGCAATAGAGGAATATCGAATGGCAGAGAAACACTTAAAGAAATGCTCAACATCCTTAGCCATCAGGGAAATACAAATCAAAACAACCCTGAGATTTCACCTTACACCCATCAGAATGGATAAGATCAAAAACTCAAGTGACAACACATGCTGAAGAGGATGTGGAGAAAGGGGAACCCTTCTCCACTGCTGGTGGGAATGTAAACTGTACAACCACTTTGAAAATCAATCTGGTGCTTTCTTAGACAACTAGGAATAGCGCTTCCTCAAGATCCAGCTATACCACTCCTAGGCATATATTCAAAAGATGCTCAAGTACACAATAAAGACATTTGCTCAGCCATCCTTGTAACAGCTTTATTTGTAATAGCCAGAAGCTGGAAACAACCCAGATGCCTCTCAACTGAGGAATGGATACAGAAATTGTGGTACATATACACAATGGAATATTACTCAGCAATAAAAACAAGGAAATAATGAAGTTTGCAGGCAAATGGTGGGAACTGGAAAAGATGATCCTGAGTGAGCTATCCCAGAAGCAGAAAGACACACATGGTATATACTCACTCATATAGACATATAATATATATAATAAACCTACTAACATCTGTACACCTTTTGTCCTCTTTTTTTGCTTTTGTTTTCAGAGACTCTAGTTGGAAACATTGACTGCTTGCTTAATTTAATATATATTGAAACATCCTCAAGGCTGTATTTATTCTCATTTCTATATTGCAAACAGCTGTACGGAACTCATAAACTGAATCAGCAGATCAATGTCCCAATGTCTCTTCAGCTCAGTTTACTATTTGCATCTGAGCATGATGTTTTCCTCTCAGGATATTAGATATCTCTTCATTTCCTTTGCCAAGGCTCCCTCACATCCAGTTTCTATCTTTGGAGCTTTTATTTACTCTTTTATTTACTATCATTTGAGCACAATTTCTTATAGACTCAACTTAAAATCACTTACTTTAAAATTGGTGGCTTCTAAATGTATGTCTCCAGCTTGGGCAAATAGGAGCTCTTATCTGACTGCTCACTTAACCATTCCATTTGGATGGCAGATTAACATCTCAAACCTAATGTTTCTGCAGTTTAAACTCCAACTCTTTATCTTAACTTGTTTCTTGGGTCTAGAGAGTGAGCTCAGCCATTAAGAGCACTGATTGATCTTTCAAAGGACTAGGTTCAATTCCTAGCACCCACAACGTGGCTCACCAGTCTGTAACTCCAGGCCTAGGACATCTGACATCTTTTGGTCTGTGAGGACACAGTATTCAAGTTTTGCACAGATATGCATTCAGCCAAAACACCCACAGACATAAAAAATAAAAGAAATAAAAATTTGTTCCTCACAAATTTAGTAAAAAAACAAAACAACACAATTGTATTATTCTTATTGTTTATACCCAATTTATACACAACTATTTTTTTTCATATCCTATATCCAATACATGAGAAAAATCCATTCATATTTTACTTTGAATAAACACACACATACATCCACAAGCATGCACACGTACACACACACACACACACACACACAGACAGAGACAGAGACAGAAATAGAGAGGAAAAGAGTCAGAGTAACAGAGAGACCCACACACAGACAAACACGCATACACCACACACACTCACACAAGATTCTGCATCTTCTATCTTCTTGCTCTTTTCCTGAGTCAGGAGTCATATTCATTCAGCTGGCCATTGCACCATCCACATAGCTGTTTTCTCTACTTTGCCACTCTCTGACAGTTTGTTTGCAATTCAGCAAACACAGTGATTCCTTTAGAGCCCATCACATCAGAATAGCTTCCTTGGCTTCCCATGACATCAGATGGCAACATCAGAATGAAGTAATTTTTTTTTTACTGTGGCTTATAACACCTTTGCATACCTATCTCATATGGCCTCTCAGATGATGCTTAGAACTTTCCTGTATGCTGAGCAAACTTCACAACTTTCTCAATTTTGTCAAACACATCTTCACCTCATTGTCCAAGTTTATATGTTCTTCCTTCTGTCTTAAGAGGTTCTTCTCTCACAGCGTCACTGTTTGCTCTCTTTTTTAATCCATGTTCCAACATTTCTTATTAGTTTGGCCTTTTTGTTTGTTTGTTTTCAAGGTAGGGTTTCTTTGTGTAGCCTTGGATGTCCAGGACATTAGCTGTTCTGCTTTGTAGACCAGGCTGGTCTTGAACTCACAGTGATCCCCCTGCCTCTATCTCCCTGAGTTCTGGGATTAAAGGTGTGTACCACCATACCTGGCTATTAAGGCCTTTTTTTTTTTGAACACTGTAAATAAATTCTAATCCTCCCTCAACTGCTTTCTTTTTTCTTCATTATGAAACTCAATTCTCGTTTATTGCTGTATCTACATTTAATTTGGATTTGTTTATAGTTTGCATTCCAAATCAGACACTTGGAGTCATGAATCCTGAAGGACTGAGGAACATGTGTTCTGGTACCTAGTACATGGCAAATAGTCACTGTGGATTGCTAAAATAATTAAAATTATATTTTTGTCTATCTGATTTTGCCTTGCAAAATTTTACTCCCCTTTTGCAATTCAGTTTAGTGACTTACTTTGTTATGTCATTTCCCATTTTTTTTCTACTTAAATTCAAAGACAGAACAAAGTAGTATGGGAAATTATAGCAATAAGTCTTATTAGGTAAACAAGAATTAGAAATATTAATGGAGTAATAGGAACTTTGGGTGCTTGTTTCAAGTTCCTGAAGATTTGGCTGAGATAAGGTCTGAGTAGGAGGATGCAGCTCTCTGACACTGGAGTGGAAGGCTTGGGGAACAGCCCAAGACTGCAGAAGTAAATTGGAATGCATCCAGAGTGGGTCGTCAATATTCTTTGCAGGCATTCCAATTGATCTAAATTGTTGCAATTAGCACTAAAAACCATTATTTATCCATTTCAGCATTTTAATGAGAGTGTCATATAATCATTAAAATTCACACTCTGTATAAATATCAGGATCCTCCTGCCCCTTGACCTAAGAACTTGGCACTGGGACCCCTGCCCCAAGGAGGACTCCCTTCCTCTTGTGGCAATTGAGGAGGTGGTAACCTCAGCCCAGAACACCGACGGTGACTGAAAACAATACAGTCCAACCTTCTTACTGTGACCTTGACTAGACTGTGCAGGTCTCTCTGTGCTCCATAAATTATGGTTAATTACGCAGAAATGGGAGAGAGGCTCATTCTCCAGAGACATCTGTGGAGAGCAACTGATTTCACTTAAGGCTGAAGCAGTAGTAAAGTATATTAATATCAGCTTAATTTGTGGTAATTGCAGTAGCAATAAAGAATTATCCCTGGAATATTTTATTCCCACGACTATCTGAGTGTTTAAACTATGAAGGTTTTTTTTTTTTTTTGGTCATGGTGTAAAATGGCCCATTCTCTCCCACCAGGAACTTAGTATAATCAGTGTCTGGCAGACAACACTCTGTTTACACATTTCCTCTGTCCCATGGATGCGTTTTTTATTAGGTGAACTACCAAGTAACCTTATTTATTATTCCAGATAGAAGCATTTTGATCTCATTAAGATGGATAATTTTCTCCAAACTTATGTAGTCATACTGCAGCCCCAGCTCCCTTTATGACAATTAAGATATACTGTTTTTTTCCTTTCTCCTCGTGCCCTACTACACAATTAAGATACCATTCAAATCAGTAAGTTTATTAGTATATTAACACCCTAATTGGATTACAAACACATCCTCTTATTTCTGAAATGTTTATGATTTAATTGACTTGTTTAAACTAATTTTCATCTCCCTATGCAATTATAATTCGTTGTTAATTGAACTTATTTACACATGGAATACTGATACTTCATTTCCTTGCACCAAGAAAATATGTCTAAAGGTCTCATCAGAAGACTAAGTTTTGGTTTTATTTTTTGGACACCTCATAGTGTAGCAGAGATAATAATGATCATGTAATGTTCATTTGTTGAACTGTGTAAGAATTCATTGTGCTAACTTCTAGGAGAAACTAGTATGATTAGGTTAGTTTATAATTATTCATTTATTTGTGAGTATTTACCTGTGGGGGTTACTGCTTAAGGAGCATATCTTTTTTCTTATAAATTGTATGGATCTGTCTCTGGAGACTTGATATGTGCACCGTGTGGGTATGTCGTATGCACACATGTGGGGGTGAGAGGAAGACACTAAGCAGTCTGTCCCTTACCCCCTTTACTCTCTTGATAAAACGGTGTCTTACTGAGTGTGAAGTTACAGAAGGCAGCAAGCCCAGCTCTTCTCTAGTCTATATCCCTGACAGTGCTGGGATTACAGGGCTGAGCACAGCACTGCCTGGCCTGTCAGCTAGATGCTCTACACTCAAGCTCAGTTCTCCATGTTTGTGCACCGGGGGTGCTTCTCCATAGCTCCGTCGTATCTAACTCCCTTCTGATGGTGGACATAATGTGATCAGCTGCTTCACCCTCCCACTGCCTTGATTTCCTTTCCGTGACGGATGTTACCTTGAACTGAGTTAAAGGAAATCTTTCTTTCCATTAAGTCTCCCTTGTTGAGGAATTTTATCACACCAGGTAAATAAACCAAGATAATGGCTTTTATGGGAATCACTTTCTTACCTTTCCTTATATTTTATATCTCTCTGCATTGTTAAGCATTATAGTTTAGCTTTAGCTGTTTTTCAGTGTTGTAGGAGTGGCCACACAGTATGTAATATTTGCGTGAAGGTCTATTAGCCCAGTGGCGTTCATGAAACTATGCTAAGATTCAGATGGTTATACTTAGCTGTGGTTCACTCATACTCATTTTGCTGTTAGATTGTATTTGTCTTATGAGGCGTAATGCAAATTATGCATCCAAAGTGGACGAACATTGTAAACTATAACATTTAATGCTGGTCCTGGGTGAAATGAGACTTCAGATCAAAGTCATTTAATTGGCTTTTAAGAAAATCTTAAGAGAATAGATTTTATTTCACATTTTGACTCTCATATTGTCAACAATTTTACCATAATTTTAACTTTCATTTTCTGATAGCGCGTGCGCATGCACGTGTAGAGGCCAGAGTTTGACATTAGGTATCTTTTCCTTTTTAAATTAATTCATTTGATCACTTCCCCCTGAGGGGGGGGCACAGCCTTACCAGGCCACAGAGGAAGACAATGAAGCTAGTCTTGATGAGACCTGATAGGCTAGAGTCAGATGGAAGGGGAAGAGGACTCCCTTACCAATGGACTTGGGGAAGGGCATGGAAGGAGATGAGGGAGGGAGGATGGGATTGGGAGGGGATGAGGGAAGGGGATGAGGGAAGGGGATACAGCTGGGATACAAAGTAAATAAACTATCTTCTGGAGGTATCTCCATCCCTGATCTTAAGTTGTACTATAGAGCAACAGTTTTAAAAACTGCATGGTACTGGCATAGACACAGAATGGTGGATCAATGGAACCGAACAGAGGACCCAGAAATAAACCCACACACTATGGACACTTGATCTTTGACAAAGGTGCCAAAACCTTACAATGGAAAAAAGATAGCATCTTCAACAAATGGTGCTGGTCTAACTGGATGTCTACATGTAGAAAAGTGAAAATAGATCCATACAGGAAACAACCTAGGATTCTGCCACAGAGGGCCTCTGAAAGCCTCTGCCCTACAGACTATCAAAGCAGATGCTGAGCCTGATGGCCAACTGTTGGGCAGAGTGAATGGAATCTTATGTAAGAAGTGGGAAATAGTAAGAGCTGGAGAGGACAGGAGCTCCACAAGGAGAGCAACAGAACAAAAAAATTTGAATACAGGGAACTTCCAGAGACTTATACTCCAACCAAGGACTATTCATGGAGATAACCTAAGACCCCTGCACAGATGTAGCCCATGGCAGTTCAGTGTCCACTGGGTTACATAGTAATGGGAAGAGGGACTGCCTCTGACATAATCTGATTGGCCTGCTCTTTGATCACCTCCCCCTGAGAGGGGAGCAGCCTTACCAGGCCACAGAAGATGACAATGCAGCCACTTTTGATGAGAACTGATAGACTAAGATCAGAAAGGAGAGGAGAACCTCCCCTATCAGTGGACTTGGGGAGTGGCATGCATGCAGAAAGGAGAGGGAGGGTGGAATCGGGAGGGGAGGAGGGAGGGGATTATGGGGGGATACAAAATGAATAAAGTGTAATTAATAAAAAATTTTAAAAAAAGAAAATAAATAAATTTTAAAAAATGAAAAAAAATTATTTATTTACTCACTTTACATCCCGACAATAGTCCCCTCCCTCCTCTTCTCCAGGTGCTACCCTCCCTTTCTCTTTCCCCTCTCCCCTCCCATATTTCTCAGAAAAGAGTAATGCCCTCTACCAACTAACCCCAGCTCATCACATCTCAGGACTGAGCTAGTCCTCTTCTCCCTGTCTCATGGTTTTGCTTCTCTTTGCAAGCCCTCTGTCCTCCCACCCTTGATCTCCCCAGGTCTGGTCTTCAACCCTCATTTCTCTCTGAGCTCCTTCTTGTACCTTGTTCCCTCTCTTCAACCATTTCCGATGTCTATTCTATTTCCCTTTTTGAGTGAGATTTAAGCATCCTCCCTTGGGTCCTGTATCTTTTTCAATCAGCCTCCAAAATATTTTTAGAAATTTATGCTTGAGAAATTCACATATGTATGCAATGAATCCCTGCAGATGTCCCTGAATATTTCCCCATCCCAACTTCATGTCATTTATTTTTTAAAAAATAAGCCACTAAGTCCGATCAGTGCTGTCTATATGTGCATGGGTGTGGGGCCGCCCACTCTAATGTGGGAAATATACCAGTCGCCACAACATCAAAGAAATGGGATTCTTTTTCAATAGCTACCAACTGCCAATAGATCCTCATTTACGGTTCAAGCCTTACATGAGCTTGTCTTCCACCCATGCTATAACTGTGGATGGCCCAATCCTGTATGTGTAACTAGCTGTAGTTTGTTAGGGAAATAACTGTGTCCTGTCCAGAAGACACAACTTTTCACAGCACGCCTTCTCATTCATAGCTATTACCTTCTTTCTGCCTGTCTTCTACAACGTTCCTTCAACCTTGGTAGGAAGCCATAACAATGCTCCATTCAGGAATGAACACTCACAGTCACTTATTCTTGGCACTTTTACTGACTATGCCTGCATTCACCACCATTCACTGCAAAAAGAGTATCTCTTACCAAGGTCTATGATGGGAATACAGATATTTCCAAGGCAGTTGAACAATGTGCTGGTTAATTTTAATTTTCATCTTAAGAGAACCCATAGTCACCTGGGAAGAGAGTCTGTATGAAGAATTATCCACATTAGGTTTTCCTGTGGGCATGTCTATGGAGGACTGGACATACATAACCCTGAAGGCATAAGGTGATTGTGTGATTCAAATGCAGATTTCTTCAATCCTCACATCTGGCTGCAATCCTTGTTTTGAGACTCTCCTGTTTCAATATTGTATAAACTCTATATTGTATTGTCCCTCAATATGCTAATCAAACATCTTACAGCCAGGCTGTGCAGGAGAGAATAGGGCTGAACTTCCTGCCAGCCAGGGGAACAGGAGTTAGAGGAGGAAGTAGGGGATTCAGCCAGATGTCCAGGAAAGACCAGAAGAGAGAACTCAGCAAGCAAGTCACAAACTGCAACTATTTCTGGGTTGTATCCTGGTAGGAAGCCAGATTAGTTTAAAGGAGTCAGAATAGAGCTAATACTACTCACGATTGTGCTGTGAAGCTGGTTAAAATAATATAATAGAGTCTCATTTATTTGTGTAATAGCTGGGTTAAAAGAGAAGCTAAGAGAAACAAACACAGTTTTGTAAAAATATCATATCCCACACGTGTATATAGGAGGTTGAAGGGGAAGGTGAACCCACAGATTTACTCCCTTCCATACAACCCTCGTACAACTATTCTTTGCTGATGTAGTAAAATGTATATGGAACAGTTTCACCCAGGCATCATTTGCTTTTGCTAACAGTTGCCAATCTGTAAAATTTTAATTGCATTCATAGTTTTGTCTTTTGCTAGAAGATAGTGTAGTTGGAATCATGCTGTCTGCATTTTTTTCAAAGTGGCTTCTCTCATGCAGTGACTGGTATGTAAATTTTTTTTCTTGCCTTTCTATATTGTACACAGTCATTTAGTTGGCTGGTTTCCTTCTGCAAGGACTCCATAACCTCAGTATTATTTCATTTGTAGAGAGCACTTTTACCCTTTCTAGTAAAAGTGTCCTTCACCTGGGCACTTCAACTTGTGTTTGGAGCCTGGGAAAAGTGTTCTTTTAAGAGTATTTGAAGTTCTTTAAGGTAACATATTAGCTTATTTTGAATTAGACCTGTGGTTTCTTGCCTAGGAATAATGTTCTGATTTTTTTTTTTTTTTGCATTCTACTTCCTAAATTTTCTTGAAAACTCTTGTCAATTTTTTTCAATAGTTATCATGATGAACAAACTTATATGCATAAAATATATATCAGATTTATTATATAATGCATCATAGTCATTAAACAGCATTCAGTGTTCACAGCTTCATCACCCACAATCTTTATAATTATTTAGGTCTTGGTGGAGAAAAATGGTGTATTTTCTCTACTTTGTGTTCCCTCTCTTTGGACTCCTCACTGACAGCATCATTATCATCTATGTTTCTGCTAACAGTCTACTCAGGGAAAGTCTGGGGTTCTCGGTTATGATCCTCAAATTTGTTCAATCCTCTCTTCATTTTCCTATCCCATAAGCACTTCTATATTTGTAGATATTTGTTATTCAGATTTTACATATTATAATATCACCAGATTTCCAGGGGCTAAAATATACATTTCTTTTCCTTTTGGTGCTCTAAAATATTGACCACAAAATTTGTGGTTTAAAACTAAAAATTTATTTTCATATTTCTTAATGTCAGACATCTTAAAGATCATTAAAATCTTGGCAAAAAATCCGTCTGATGCTTAAGTATTTGTCTTCTCCACTTACTGAGCCCACACAGTCTATGATAATCTATCTCAAGGTCACCTTCCTGTAAACCTTATTTCTACCTGCAGCCTTAATGGCCTTGACATATAGCATGATATATATCAGGGTCTAGGGTTTAGAGCATGGGAATGCATAAATGCACATTATTGTGCAATCACAATGGCCACCCAGGGGATAGTTAGGAAAAAAAAAATCACAAATCACTGATGTATTTTAGTTCATAAAATCTTTGTTCTGAGTAAACTTATGTTCTTGATCTTATTTGTTTGCAATTTTAAAGCAAGTAATTGATCTTAAAATTTTAAGACAGTGTGGATTAAAACTTTCATAGGGAAAATATCGTGGGGAAACAAACAAACAAACAAAAAACCCTGCAAAAGGTAATTAAGTTCTTGGTCAAAATAGATTATTTCTGGTCTGCAGTTGGCATCGTTTGTGTGAGAAGCTCCCTTTACCCTCCGGCAGACATACAGCCTGAAATGAGTCTGTTACCCTGTAGACGTATTTATCATTTCACCACTTCATTCAATTTGCGTTATAAGAAATTCATTTGGGGATGCTGGAGAATACTTCTCAAATGCATGCTGTTGATTAAACAGGGCAGAGTAGCTGTGGACCAGAATTGGTAAAGAGTTATAGAAAGAGAAGGCAGTGGGAACTGATGTGAGTAATGGTGTCTATCCATGCCTTGAAAAATCCTCTTTAAATTACACTTGTGAGTGGATGGGAAAGCACATTCTCTTGAAGCCACCATCAATCCTCTGCCGAGGTTGCAGTCTCTTTAATACATCAGTGAGCTTCCTTTCTTGAACCCACTTTTCTGCTTTCTTGAGATGAGATGCTGTGGTCTTCACACTGACAGAAGGACACAAGGGCCATTGATCCAAAGTGAAATCACAGGACAGACTATTTAGTCTTGCATCCTCTGGCCAATTAAGCCAACCTCCCATGATAAAGATTTTTCTCAAGAGAAGATGATTTCAATTGGGTTGAACCAAAAATCTGAATAATTCTTTTTTTTTGGGGGGTAAAGGAACAAAAAAATATCTTTTAAGAAGAGTAAGCTCATCAGCTTCTATTGTTAATTCTCAGAGGGCATGCTCACAATTTTTTTCTAGCTATTGTATGGAAGTTTTTACCCCTTTAAACAGAGATATTTAATACATAATGCACTAGCCTAATAGAAACAACACGGCAGAGTAGTTTGGTGGCACATAATTTTGGAAAGCTAACCTGGAATCAAATCCCGGTTCTAACACTAGGAATCCTTGTTTAGTTTAGGGGAATTCACCTAAAAATTCCGTTATAAAATGGAAATGACCATAACACACTCAATATTTGGTAGGATTAAGTGAGCTAACACAATCTTGGTTGAGTATTGATCCATGTGCTTCTGTATAGCATCTTGGTGTTACCACTGCTCTCTCGTTTTTGTTTTTGTTTTTGTTTTTTTTGTTTTTTTTTCTCCAACTTGTCCCTCCCCTAGGCTTTTAAAATTCTCTCAATATCCTTGAAAATATTTCTACTTTCTTTTATTCTGAATGTCAGGGGTGGCTTGTAAGACAGCTATAAAAAGTTGGTGAGCATGCGGTATTAAATAAAATAAAATACTACTCAGCAGTTAAAAACAAGGAAATCATGAAATTTACAGGGAACTAGATAAGATCATCTTGAGCAAGGTATCCCAGAAACAGAAAGACATACATGTATATACTCACTTATAAGTACATATTAGACTTATAGGATAAACGTACTAAAATCTGTACACCTAAAGAAGCTAAACAAGAAGGACTCTGGGTGAGATGATCAACCCATATTCAGAAATGCAAATGGGGTGGACATTGGAAGAAGGTAAAAATAAGGAACAAGACAGGAGCCTACCACAGAGGCCTCTGAAAGATTCTACCCAGCAAGGTATTAAAGCAGATGCTGAGACTCATAACCAAACTTTGGACAGAGTTCAGGGAATCTTATGAAAGAAACGGGAGATAGAAAGATCTGGAAGAGTCTGGAGCTCCACAGGGAGAACAACAGAACCAAAAAAATCTGGGCCCAGGGGTCTTTTCTGAGACTGATACTCCAACCAAGGACCATGCATGGAGATAACCTAAAATCCATGCACAGATATAGCCCATGGCAACTCAATCTCCAAGTGGGTGTCCTAGTAAGGGGAACAGGAGCTGTCTCTGACATGACCTCAGTGACTGGCTCTTTAATCACCTGCCCCTGATGGGGGAGCAGTCTTACCAGGCCACAGAGGAAGACAATGCAACCAGTCCTAATGAGACCTGACAGGCTAGGGTCAGAGGGAAGGGGAGGAGGTCCTCCACTATCAGTGAACTGGGTAAGATACCTGGGAGGAGATGCGGGAGGGTGGGAATAGAAGGAGAAAAGGGTAGGGGCTACAGCTGGGATACAAAGTGAATAAATTATAATAACTATAACATATATGAAAAGTATTCAAACCATAAAAAAAGACTTAAAATATTCATAGCTTCGGATGAAATAGGACTAAGGAACAACCTTGACTTTCAGTTGACTGGCATTCGCTTAGTATAATAACACAACTGGGCTTTGGAATTGTCGCAACAGGATTTTGGTGGTTGGTTCTGCTACTTTCCTGGCCCTATGAACTATGTACAGTTTAAACTAATCCTAGACTGCAAAGCACATACATTTATGTATTTTTATTAGAGGATTAGAGGCAATAGCTTTAAAGTAACTTGCAAGGGACTGGGGACTGTAGATACATAGTGTATCAGGAGAATGTATTTTATTTTAAACAAATGTGGCACAGGTTCTCACCCACTATACTTATTGTAGTCATTTTAGTCTTTTTAAAAATTACCTACCCCTTGTCTTGCCAATGCTGAAAACAATTCTTATTTCATGCTATTGTATAAAAAAAGCCACACACAATCAGTTGTACTCAGCTTCAAAGTGTTCAGGAAAGAAGGAGAGAAATTCTATTGTCCAACTACATAAAATAAAACATCGGTGCCTGCTGTGCCAAGTAGAGAAGCCATAGAATGCATTGTCTCATAGAAAGTACTGTAAACCTCGCAGGCAGGCAGATTCTATCTAACAACACTGTCTCCTTTACATGCAACATCCATGTGGTTGCTCATAGTACTATAAATCCTATGTATGTGGCCTCTTAGAGGAAAATGCCACAATCAAGTCATGTTTACATCGGCTATACACAATGAAGGAGCTTATGGAACCAAAGGCCTCTCTTTGAGTTCTTGGGGTTACTCACAAGCTGAGGGTGTCTTACTCTTTCTGTCCTGTAATTCCTATATGAACAAGTTTGGAAAGCACAAAGGCATTCTTTTGCAGTGTTTGGAGAAATAAATGAGACATTGTACATTAAACCCTTAGTAAGCACATAGCAAAATATCAAATATTAGCTGTTTAAAATTACTGTTGCTAACATAGGTTTCTTAACTCTTTTTAAAGTTAGCCCATGAATTTATTTAGATTCTCAAAAATGAGGAGGAAATTGAAAGAGGCCATTTGAGACACAAAATACAATTTCCTAAATGAATATCTTGTTTTAAGCCTTTACACAGCAGCTGAGCAAACTCTAGAATGAAAGCTTTTGCTGATTGTATATTTAATTATTGTTATTCATTGCTTTAACCATGAAAAAAAGGCAGAAATGAAAGAAAGAAATCAGAAATGAAAGCCTGACAGTTATCTTAGAATCAGTGACAAATGTTTTCTTCTCTTCTGTCATGGAGTTTAGTTTAAAGTAAATAAATTTGGGTGTGTAATGTAGTGTACCTTTTCCCTAACACTTTAAACAAAACATATATAAGAAAATAAAATGCTTTCTATTACACAGTAATTGATTTCTCTCATATTTTTACATGCACCGACACACTATTGTGTTTTCTTAGCCCATGTATCATTTGTTGAATGAAATAACATGGATACAACATTAAATAAAACAACAGGGTGAAGATAACTCAGCAGTTCTTGTCTAAAGCATTATCTTTTACTTATCCTGGAAGGCACTAAAGCGTAGCTTCTGATCATTCACAGTAGGAAATAAAAGTTAAAGAAGTTGACTATGTAATCCATCTTTCTATACACAAATTAAATTTCTCTCCCCATGTTTATATAATGCTTATTGCAGAATATAGAGGAGTATGCTTTGTCATATCATCTAAACTATTTTTCCTTCACTATTTAGCAAGATAGTAAACTTATTTTAAAGACTGGAAACACTCTTAACACTGCCATAACCACCAGGTCCCTCCTAGCTTTTTGTTTGTTTGTTTGTTTAATGGATTGTCTTTTTTTAGTATGTTGTTATGAATTTAAAAAAAAACATAAACTCCATTAGCTTTGTGTTTCCTATTTTCTGGTTTAATACTAGGCATATGGAGTTTCCTTCCACAGAGAAAGGCTGCCACTGGCAGGTAACTATCACCCAGAAGTACTGAACACTTTGATACAAAGACCAATGGATCCTGAGCTCATATGGGACCCTTTATTGAGGTCAGGAAGATTATTTCTCTTCCCTGAATAATTCTACTATTAGGTACCAGACAGCCAGAGCTGTCTACATCATTCAAACAGTTCAAACACGAGCGTGCTTGGTGGCTCATTCTTTCTGCCTTGTACATCCCTTTTTCCAAAACCACAGTCAAGACTTAGTCTACAGAATTCTCTCATTCCCAAGGCCTCAGGACTGATGCTTCTGATTCCCGTGTGTCTTGTGTGGGGATGCGAACACTGGAGAACAGTTACCAACAAAATTCTAGGGCAGTCATCTTCATATTATCTGACACCACACGCATGAATAAGAAAGAAATCCTGGGTTTATTTTAAAGCATAAGTCAAAATATTTTTTCATGATTAAAATTAGCCTTGGTATCTGTTAATAACAGAAAAAGTACATTTTCTTTACCCCTTTAAATGGTACTTTGTAGAGATAAGAGTGATAACAAAATCTTTCCTTCTTTCCATTCACACTTCCTCTCTGTAAATTAGATATAGTTTAAATAAGAAGGTTTAACTGGAGGAGGCCAAACTCTCAAGAAAACCCAGTCTCTTGCAAACTTAATCTAGTCTATTAAATGCTAAACAAGAGGCACAGACTTTGGTAGAATAAAGAGACAGACTTTTTCTTTCTTACTTTTTTTTTTTTTCCTGTTGGGGTTTGGGAAACTAGGATGGCAAAGATTGAGGTATGTGAGAAAATGCTAGAATTTATTCTGAATCCATTCCTTATTGTCCCACTTTATTGGGGCAAAGTTCACATACTGTAATATTTAACCTTCCAGTGTATTCATTTTCACCACTTTTGACAAATGGATACCCCTGCACAACTAGCACCATAATCAAGAAGTATTTCTACCTCTATGAGTGGGTTTTTTTGGTACTTTTACATTAATTTTTATTCCTAGCAGTCAACAATCTTTGCAGTGACTCTAGAGCTCTATCCTTGCCAAATAGGCGTTACATATACTTATGTATGTACATACATATGTACATATAGCTATACATATATATTTTTGTTTCTAACTATTCTTTTTACTTCTGATATAAAACTTCCATGTTGCATATTTACATAATTGATTCTTGTTCATATCTGAATCATATTTAACCACCTGGCTCTTTCACTATCTGTCATCACTTGAAGGACATGGATTATTTTCAGCTTTTAACAATTAGGAAAAGGGTAGATCAAAGCAATCCTGGTTAGTTCTTGTGTATGTACATTTTAATTTTTTTGAACAAATATCTAAACTTAGAATTGACAGATAATGTCCTATATTGTCCTAATACATACTGAACAGGGGAGCTATCACGAGCAGGAGGTTTTGACAAGGTGAGGCTCATCCATTACTTTTGACATGTGCTGACACACATGAGGAAAACTCACTGGTCATTTCTGGTAGTGGGAGAATGTGTCACTGTTCTCCCAAAGAGGTGTGCTACTTTGCATCTTCAGACACAGTGGATGAACAGCGCTGTACTGCCTCCTCACAAGTGACTAATGAGATGAGCATTTCCTTAATTTCTTGGTTTAGGCATGGCTTTAGTTGCATGGTAACATCTCATAGTAGTTTGGTTTATATTTAATAAGTGACTAATGACATTGGCTATTTTCTATCTTTCTTGGGTATGTGTGTATCTGTTCAATTCACTTGCCACTGTATTTTATATGTTTATGTACATTGATCATGTATATTTTCTCCTTTTAGTTTCTTGATTTGTGTTTCTATCAAGCTCCAGCCTGATCTGATTACTGATCGCTAATATATCTTCTGTTGAAATCTTCTGTTGTTGGTTTTCTGTATTTGACTTTCACTTAAGAAGTTATTTGTATCCTTAAATTTCTTTTACCTGCCTTTGTAAATTTTATAATAAGTTTCCCAATTTCCACCCAAATATTCTGCAGAACTTCTATTGTAATTAAAGTGTTCTAATTAGGGGCCAAGTAGACCAACTTTGGAGGCATTTCATCTTACTGATAATCTATTTCCTAAGCCCAAAGAATGAACTCTAATGAATTTAATCTGATATTTTTTAATACGTTATAAATAATACTTTCATAATTCCAGTGTACAGGCCTTGTACATATCCTGCCTACTGATTCTTCACCATTTTATGCAATAATGTAGATATTTTTGCTTCATTAAACTGTCATTAACAAGGCCTTTTCGAAAAAGCTTTATAGATATTTTGTGTACCCAAAGTTTCGTTTTATCGCACGATTAAGTATGAAAAACAAAGTAAAACATGTTAGAGGCTATAAATTATTTCTATTTTAAATCCTTCTCATTCACCTCATAACAAGTACTAGGAAGTATTCACTAACTCACTTAAAGTGTTGTTTGAAGACATAGTCACTATTCGTCCTACTCAGTCCATCAGGCATTATCCTGTGGTTGGTTCCTGGTTGTTCAGATGCACGTAATTACCAGATACCTACTTGAGGGAGTCAATAAGGAACCTGATGAATTACTGATTAAATGTATAGACAGTACATCTAGTAAACACAATATCAAGGATGTTTCAAATATTAATCAGTCACTGCTACATTTATTCTGATCCTTGGTCGACACTTATATTGATGCTTGTTACATGGAGAAAAACACAAACGTATATTTTGAATTTAGTAAACCACTCAAAATCTTTAAATTTTAAATTTACTTTCATCCAATGAGTTAAAGAAATAACCAAAAATGTCTGCACAGGAAAATGTAGTACTAGACTTGTTTCTCCAACACACTGATGAAGAATATGTAGCTTTCACAAAATATTTGATCACAATTACTACCTGCCATGAGGACCAGTGAAACATCAATGATTACACAGGAAACAGAACAGATAATCTCATGGGTCATCAACAGCTATATAAAAATTAATAGTTATAGGAAGAAGTGCTTGAATACAGTGATTTAATATGCAGTTTCAGAGGGAAGGTTCACACGGCAGTTTGTGGAGCACTGTTTATCACTCAGAAGAAAGGACTGCTTGCAATATCTCTTTTTATCCCATATTCTCTGACTATGTATAGAAAAGGAAGCAGAAGCTGCGAATATTTTGGCTGCTTCACAGAAAAGTAGTACTAGTAATCGAATGATGCCAGGTCTACATTAGGATGTTTAGAGCATTCAACAAGAAAACTAGTGAATTCCAATAACGGACCAGCCCTCACCCCACCCTAATTTATATGATATCAATGTAAAGGTGTTGAATGTTTATTTTGTCATTGTGGTGGGAACCTTTGTAAAATTAAGTTTAAAACTTGAAGACTTAAAAATACTCTTACTTGGACTTGTTTCATGGTTTTGCAATTTCATAGGACTAAACTCTGTGAACTTGGAGGGACCTGCTTGTCATTCATTTGGAGCACGTGATGTTTTAAAGATCCTATTGTGGACATGTGATTACAAGCATGGGTTGGTAATACTGTCATACTTTTAAATATGGTCCCAGTATAGAGTCACTGGAATCAAGAATTTTGCGTGGAAATCTTTTTTCAGTAAGATCTTTAAAATAATTTTAGCTGGAAGATATACTTTTCATCATGGGTGCTCACCATGAAATTATGAAATATGTTAGATTTAGAAGAGTTTAGAAATAAATCCAAGTACCTACATGATACTGAGTTGTTTCCAGAGTGACTTATTTAAAATTATCACATCTTATTTAAAATCAGTAGGAAACATTTACTCTATTTGTAAATAGAGTACCAAGAAAATCAGTTCTAATGCTAAAAATATCAAACTAAAAGCACATTGAAATGACTCAAAACCAGCTTTATGAACAGGAAGCCATTTTATTACACTCCTGTAAAATCAAAGGAAGATAAGAACAAACTGAACATTATTTCAGTTTCAACATACCAACATATATGGTATGTTGGTTTGATTTAAGTGTGAATTCTTTTTGCAGGGATTCTTTTTTTTTCAGCCAAATAGGTTTGTATTATATACCAGAAAGGATCGAGATGAATCAGTTCTGTGTGTGTTTCACATTTAAATGTGGTGAAACCTGAAATGAAACGAAAAATTAGGGAAGCATTTGGGAGATTTTTATTTTGTACAAGTGGCTGCTAGAAGTTAGTAATACTTATTAACTATAGAGTCTAAACGCACAGATCCAACCAGCAGCAGGGCAGAACTATGCAGAGAAAAATCCATCTGCCCTGCACATGCACAGACATTTTTCTTATAATTCTAACAACCATTTATATCGTACTTTAATTGTCTTGAGTACTATAAATAATCATGACATTATTTAGAGGATGTGGGAAGATCTGGGTTGGTAATATGTATATATGATACTAGTTAATATCAAAGACAAACACATTCATGCTGGTACTTAATGGTGAAAACCAAGGTTTGAATGTACTTAAAAATGTATCGGCATCAATTATTTGCATAGTTCAACATTAAGACATTAAAATGAGAATATTTTCCATTTAGCAAATCATGTTTTACTTAAACTGGAAGAGATAGATAATTCTCATTAAAAATATTGTCATCTAAAGAGGAGTGAATTAAAATGTTTGGCAATTTCAAATATAACTGTAAAATGCAAGTCTGAAAACTGTAATAAGTTTTCTTAATTTATCAATAAATTCATAACTAGGGACCATGACTTGTAATAGGAGGAATATATTTTGCAAGAAAGATTATTATCCTTATGCTATTTTTAAAATTCTGGGTAATCAATAGAATGCATATGCTTAATGAATGTCTGTGTATGTTTTTATTTTAAGAGAATATTTAATTTTGGAAATAGTTTTAAAATTAAACTTGTATAGGTCTAATGAAAAAATTTTTAGCCAATAAATATATCTTTCAACAACTGTATTTTTTTTTATATTTAGCTTTACTTTTCCTCTTCTACTTTTCACATTTTGAATGACAAGTCGTAAGATCACTCAAATAACACTCAAACAGTTCTTATTGGTAAAATCTGTGAGCAAATCATCTTTCCGAAACTGTTAACTTATTTTTTTAAAAGTGATTCAAATGTTACTCTATTTTCTCACTCCAAGGTTTCTCTTGGATGATGTCACCAACTGATGGGAGCAGGTGCAGAATCCCACAGCCAAACTTTAGGTGGAGCTCAGGGTGTCCTGTAGAGGAAGGGGAAGAAAGATTGGAGGAACCAGAGGGGTTAGGGAAACTACAAGAACATGGCCCACAGAGCCAACTGATTGATACTCACGAGGAATGGCAGAGATCAGGAAGCCTGTGGGGGTCTGACCCAGGTCCTCTGCCTAGATGTCATGGCTGGGTAGTTTGGTGTTCTTATTGAAATCTAACAGTGGGAGCGGGGCTGTTTCTGAGTCTTTTGCCTGCCTGTGAGACCCTTTTCCTCCTACTGGGTTGCCTTGTCCAGCCTTGATGTGATGGTGTGTACCTGGTCTTCTTGTAGCTTGTTAAGCCCTGTTTGGTTGATGTCCTTGGGAGGCCTGTTCTTTTCTGAGGGAAGACAGAGTGGGGTGGATCTGGGGGAAAGGGGAGGTTGGAGAGGAGGGAGAGATGGGTGTGAGGGGAAAGGGGGAGGGACTGCAGTCTCATTGTAATATGTGAGAGCCGAATGAAAATATATAAATATTTCTCTCAGACTTTAATGTCTTACTATTACCTGCTATCAGTATAATGATAACATAAGAAAATGATCCTTTCATTTTGGTGAAGGCTTTCAATTTGTAGAATCTATATAATTTGTTATTTTTGTCTTGAAATGCTCATGTCCTATCTATTATATTCCACTCAGATATTTTTATATGTTTATTTTTTCTTAATTAATTAATTAATTTGTTCATTTTACATCCCAATCGAAAGCCTACTCCCTCCTCCCCTTCAAGTCCACCCTCCCACCCACTTCCCCCATAATCCTTTTCTTCCCACCCCCACCAGGTACCAACCTACCCTGGCACATCAAGTTGCATCCAGGATAAGTACCTCCTCTTTCAATGAGGCAAGAAAAGGCATCCCTGCTAGGGAAACGGGATCCAGAGGGAGGCAACAGAGTTCAAATCAGAGACATTTCCCACTTCAATTATTAGGGGACCCACTTGAGGACCAAGCAGCCTATCAACTTCATATGTATAGGGGGCTTAGGAACTGCTTATGTACGTTCTCTTGTTGGTGGTTCAGTCTCTATGAGCGCCCGTGGGCCAAGGTTAGTTGGCCCTGTAGGTCTTATATTTTTATAATTGTTTTCATTGCTTATATTACTTTAATATAAGCAATGTATTACCTACATGCTGTTTCTGCCCTATTGCTTGATTTCGTAAATAAAAACTGTTTTTTGAACACAGCCATAATCATTTATTTATATATTGTTCTGTGATCTTCATACTTGGACCACACATTCTTCAGCTCTGATAGAGACTGATAGCTTAAGGCCCTAACATATGAACTACCTAGATATTTGCAGAACATTTGCTCACTGTAGCCCAGGGACAAAGTGATTTGCTGGATGTTTAGAGGAGAGTTGTTTCTTTAACAGCGCTCCCTTCTATGCAGAAGAGCTACAGGAATGGAGGTGGGGTGGTGGGGACTTGCTCACTCTAACATGATTCTAAAAGAAGCAACTGATGACCATTGATGACTCATGTCATTGAGTAAGTAACTAAACATATTTCACTATTTGATTTGCACACTGAGTGTTATCAATTTGTGGCTTGTTTTGTTATTGGCCATTAACATAAACAAGTTTTAGCAATGTCATTTTGGGAAGAGGACATTGTGTTCCACTGTTACTCTTCTGCCTACATGCCATTTAGACACACACTCAAAGTACATACTGGGAGATATGTACTTCTGTGGATTGAGTGATAATGTCTTCAAATTCATATGCAAAATTCTGAACTTTTTTTTTATTAAAAATGGATTTTTCTCATATAAGAGATTCTAATTACACTTTTTCTATTTCTCCCCCAACCTCTACCCCACCATTCACAACCACTCCCTTTATGTCTCTCGTTAGAAATCAAATAGGGTTCTAAGGGATGATAATAAATAAAGTAAAACAAAAAGTAACACATTGGAATGGGACAAAACAGAAAGAAAAGGGCTCAAGAGAAGGCACACACACACACACACACATACACATACACACACACACACAAACAGATATAGATGTAGAGTGTACAAATGTTTGTACACTCAGGAATCCCATAAAACACTAAACTGGAAGCCATAATACAAACACACACACACACACACAAAGGGCCTGTAGGGTAAAAAGAGGGAAATATAGATCTGAATAAAATAAAATAATCCAAACAACCAAGGCTGTTGCTAAGACTATAAGGTTGCTTTCCAAGAATCGACCACAAGTTCCCATTGCTGAAGAATAATGTCTACACAACTTGTTGAAGATAGAGAAGTTGAGCTAGTGCCTACCTAGAACTATCACCACTATACTCCAGTGGTGTCTTTGGTATAGAAAGGCATTCCACATGCTATCAAAAAAAAAAAAAAAAAAAAAAAGGAATGTAAGCACCAGCCCATCCACAATTTCTTTGATCTACAGTGGTGTCCTGCCTGCAAGATATGCTAGTGCAATGGTGGCACAAAACTTACGGGAGTAACCAACCAATATCTGATTATACTTAAGGCCCACACTGTGAGATGGAGCCTATACCTGACACTGCTTGGGTGGCCAAGAACTTAAGAGTAGCCAGGGATGGTCATACTCACCTTTAATCCCAGCACTTGGGGAAGCAGAGGCAGGCAGATCTCTGTGAGTTTGAGGCCAGCATGGTCTACAAAGTGAGTCCAGGACAGCCAAGGCTGCACTGAGAAATCCTGTCTCTACACACACACACACACACACACACACACACACACACACACACACACACATACACACAAACAGACAAAACAAAACAAAAACAAAACCAGAGACTAGATAGCCCAGGGGCCTAGGGTAAATCCAAATACTTCTATTAAAATAACATAAAAATAAAATGACTCTGAAAGGCATTTGGTTATACTTATAGATCAGCCATTATCAGAGAAGCTTCTCCTTGCAGCAGAAGGGAAGAAATAGAGAGACTCATAGCCAGACAACATGCAGAGAGAGACTATTGAACACTCAGCCCTAAACAGGATGTTTCCATCAAATCACTCCCTCATGGATGAGGGAACCCTACAGAAAAGGAGGTAGAATGAATGTAAGAGACAGAGGGGATGAAGGACACCAAGAAAACAAGACTTTCTAAAGCAACGTGATCAATAGACAGCATGAAAAGGGCCTGCATCACTGGTATAGACCACATGGGATTCCTAGAGTTGAAAAGAGATATGGACATATGCCCTATCCCTAATGCAGAGGTTATTTCCAACTGATGACAACTTGCAAATGAAACTTTAGTTTCCTCCAAGAGGGACTCACTGGGGATACAAACTACTGTTAAGAGTAGGCTGCATGCCCAGCAATAGATGGCCAACGAAAAAAAAAAAAAAGAAAAGAAAACAGCCTCGGGCAACTTTGTAGGTTTCTTGGCTTCTTGTCTTATCATATGGCTAGGGTTTTCCTTTCTTTTTTTTTATTTTTTAGAATTTTATATTATTTTAATTTAATTTGTTGTATTCACAATTTTCTTTCCTTTTTTTTTTTTTTTTTTGAGATAGGGTTTCTCCATGTAGACCTGGCTGTCCTGCAATTTGCTCTGTAGATCAGTTTGGCCTAGAACTCACAGAGATCCACCAGCATTTGCCTCCAAAATGCTGGGATGAAAGCATGCACTACCATTCCTGGCTGCATTCCTGATTTTCAGTATCATGTTTGATAGAGGTGGAAATGCTGGAGATACTTTGGTTCATGACAGAGCCCTCATGGTAGGGGTTGGTGGTCTTATAAACAGTAGAGCCATCTCTACTCTCTTCCCTATTTCATGTGACTATACAAGAGAAAACCACTGTCTGCAAACCAGGTTAAGCATCCTCCGTAAACACGAGTCTTAGACTTCACTGACTCTACAAAGGTAGGAAACGCATGATTGCCTTTTAAGTCCTCAACCCCCAGTACTGTATCTTATTATAGCAGCTCAAGTAACAGAAAATCACCATAAAGAAGTGAACACATGAAAACAGACAACAAAGACATTGCTATAACTCCATGACAATTTGCATTAATTATGTATACATGTTGGGCTATATTGCAAGCTGATTTGTATACTTTATTATGCTGGTATGCATTAAATATATATATGTATATATATATATATATAATCTGCTAATTTATTGTGACCAGTTTTCATAAAAATAAATTCTGTAGCTCCAGTGTAATCTAAATTTTTCCTGCAGTATAAATCTACCCCACCTCCTCACTTGAGGAACTCAACTGATTCTATTATTTACTACTGAAAACATGCTACAACAACCGACTATCCAATAGTTAAAATTTGCATATCTTAATTCATTTCTCGAGCAATTTGTCAAAGTGGAATTTGTACAGAAGAGAATAAACATATAGGAGTGTTTAATTTATTTTTTATTCTCAAGTAGTTTTTTTTCAGTGTGTGGCTCAACCACAACTTGTTTACACAATGACTTGTTCGGTGACATTTGGGTTGTTTTCAGTGTTTTGCTACAATGAAAGATGTTATTTTCTTCATTCTTTATAAGTTTTTTATAGGTGTGCCTTTCCTCTTTAGGAACATTAAGGGAGAAATTATTGTTTTAGGTTTAATCTTTGTTTATCAAAAACTGTTGACAGTCTAATGAAATGGTTGTATTTACATTCCAGCAAATAGAATGCCAATTGTGCCAGATACTTACCAACATCTTAGCTGTTGTTGGTTGTGTTTTGTTGTTGTTGTTTTTTTTTTTTTTTTTTTTTTTTTTTGCTCTATTTACAGTCTGAATAGTGTCTTCCTGTCATTTAATTTTTTCTTGTATTTAGTCACTAATTGTGGCCCTTTGGATGAACTGTGTCACCAATAAGCCAATGAATTTAAGAACTTCGTTTTCAGTTGGTGGCACTGTTTCAGGAACCTATGGAATCTAGGAGGTGGAGTCTCGCGGAAGGAGTGTCACTACAGTTGGCTCTGAGAGTTTACTGCCTCACTCCATTTCCTGCTCTCTTTTTCTGTTTCCTGTGTTACACTGAAATGTGATGTGGTCTCTTAACTTCCTGTTCCAGCCACCTGCTTTATGGCTTGTAGTGCTTCCCGCACTATGGAATCTCCCTCTGGAACCATAAGCTAACATAAACTCTTCTATTAGCTGCTTTTGATCATGGTATTTGTGACTGAATTCCATCCTTTAAAATTTTAGCACTTGGGATTTTTGGTTTGCATGGGGCAGGACGTTTTTATCGTCAGAACACAAGCTTTGTTAGATGCATGTGCCCCTGCCAAGTTTCCCCCAGTGCGTAGGTTACTTATTCATTTCATTGAAGATAATTCTAACTCTTTTTTTTGCTTTTGTGCTCTCTTTGAAGCCGATCGGAAAACCACAGAGATATTTTCTTATGTTTTGATTTTTTTTCTTTCCTAGAAACTTTATTTTATTTTATTTTATTTTCATTTTGCTTTAGATTCATCTGTTTTTCTGCATCTCTTCCCAGCTTTGTGGGTTTCTTAAGTTTTCAGTTGAGCTGCTTAGGAAAAAGTACTAAGTATGTACTATGTAGCACTAAGTTTCAGGGTTTCAGGGTCTGGATAAAACAGTACCTAGGTTTCTCTTTGCTCTCAAGAAGAGGCTTTGTTCAAAATAAAGCTGTCCAGTTTTACCCAGGATTTTTCCATTTCAGTTCAGTTTCTACATTTCCCCCTATACCCAGATATGTTGTTTTCTAGCCAAGCCATGTTTATTATGCTTGTACAAAATTTAGGTTTAATGTCAGTTCTGATATTTTTTATACATGTATATATATACATTTTCTTAAAGGGGAAGGGCAGAGGGGAGGGAGGGTGGGATTGGGAGGGAATGAGGGAGCGGGATACAGCTGGGATACAGAGTTAATAAAATGTAAATAATAAGAAAAAAATAAAAATTAAAAAACAAAAAAAACCCAAAAATCATTTTCTTGATACTTGTTATATATAACATATATTTGTTATATAAGACATTTTCTTTATACATGGTATTTATAATGTAATATATAATATATAATATATAATATATCTATATAACATTATATATAATATATAAAACTTTCCAGTTTTTTAAGGGAAGGAACATGATGCATGGTCCAGTATTTTCCAGGCACTTTAGGTCATCATGTGTAGAATCCTGTGGGGTGATGACCAGTGGATGTTACAACCTAAAAACTGAGTACAGCAGGAGATCCTTCTGGATTGGACTGAAAAGAAGAGACCATTACATCATTAAGAGAAGGGATTTCCAGCTGCTTTCAGCAAGCTGCAAAATAAAATTCTCATTTTGTTGATATGATCATTGCCTGAACATGTTTCTAGCCAGCTGCCATGTCTTTTTGACTCTTGCTTTAGCTGAGACAGGTAAATGTCCCTTCTTTTTGTATTGTTACATAAAAATGACCTGAAAACCCTGGGACTTAAAAACAAGAAGCATTTGGTTGTTTATCATGATTTTCCAAGTTTATTTACAAGAAGCAGGGTAAGGGTATCTCACGTCGCCCTAGTTACTTTCTGCTGCTAGTCAGCTTCTGAACTGGGGACTCACATCCGCACTGCTGTCAGCCTCTCAGCAAGCCCATGATCATTTAGCGTCTTTCAGCTGTGCAAGTTTGCCATAGCAATGGTGATTGACAGTGAACAAGCAACAGCAGGAGAGGCTGTTAACTCAATTTCTAGGAAAGGTGGTGGGCCAGAAGTTGCTCCACCAAGTCTTAATTAATAAGAGTCACAACGAGAATGCATAGACTCTATCCCAATGAAAGGAAGGTAACCTCAAAGCTTCAGAGAGGTAGTGATAGAAGAGCAGAGAAGAGATGGGGGAAAGCCAAACAATGCAAAAAGCAAGCCAAATCAAACACAGCTCTAAGCAAGGGCTTCCTGGGAAAAGGAGTGGAATGGACGGCTCACCTTGAAGCTAAACATGGAGGTTGTAGTGAAAAACAAAGTGGCAGTCAAACCACCAGGCCAACACAGCTATGGCTGCAAGATTTGATGAAACAGTGATTTCTCTAGCAGGGAGTGAAGGGGAGAGAGTGGTATGGTGTAATAGGTGTGTGTGTGTGTGATCTACGATGGAACAAATCCAATTTTTGTCACTGTATACAACTCTGAGGACAGGGTCCAAGCAGCATATTGAAAGAGAATCTATTGCTTGAAAAAGAAATAGCCAGGGGACCTGAGAACAGGACACAACCTTGTGTCAGGGAGGCAGAGACTCAAGGTAAGAGACACCTGGGAGACTGTTGTGGAGAGCAGAAGTCCTAATTCTGAGGAGTGCAATTAGCAGCAAGTGCATGGGAAAGAAGACCTCCTCTCTGGTCAGGAGCAGAACTCCTCAACCCAGAACAACCAGCAGGTAGATCCACTTCCAGAGCCACCTGTTTGCCACTCACTGCTACAGGGTCTGAGAACACTGAAGCTGCAGCAGAATACTCAATGTCCATGACTCATGCCTCCAACAGGGTGAAGGGTGAACAATACTCAGGGACTATGGAATTACCAAGACGGGACGTGCATCTGCACAGATCTCTGTGCTGTGGTCACCTTCTCCTACTTGTAACACATGTGTGAAGCACTCCTCAACTAGAACGTTAGCCACACTTGCAGTGAGTGTAGGATATGCAGTCTTATGAGGTTTTGGAGACTCTTCCAGACCAAAGACTACAAACCTAGGCATGCAAAGAAAAGAAGACATCAAGTGAAGGTAGATCCGGCAGACATTGGCCACTGTTCAGCATAGGCACAACACCAACATAAGCATAAAGGCTGCAGGAGTCCGTAGGTTTGATGGATCCTTTTTGTCTGCTCCCATGAACATAACTGGGAGCTTTTCATTTTCAAGAAGCCAGAAGGAAGCTCCTCTAATGCTTGCTTCTTCTTTTTGTTGATTTGGTCTTTCTCTTCTTTTCCTTTGCCCACTTTATATTCCAAACCTATTTTCTCATTCTGCTGGTATTATTTTTCACCAGTATTTTTTTTTATTTTTTAAATTTTATTTTTCTCTTTTAATTACACTTTACTCACTTTGTATCCCCCCTCATGGTTCCCTCCCTCCTCCCATCCCAATCTCTCCCTTCCTCCACCCTCTGCATGCATGCCCCTCCCCAAGTCCACTGATAGGGGAGGACTTATTTTCCTTCCTTCTGATCCTAGTCAATTAGGTCTCATCAGGAGTGGCTGCATTGTCATCTTCTGTGGCCTGGTAATGCTGCTTCCCCCTCAGGGGGAGGTAATTAAAGAGCAGGCCAATCAGTTCATGTCAGAGACAGTTCTTGTTCCTATCACAACGGAACCCACTTGGATACTGAATTGCCATGGGCTACATCTGTGCAGGGGTCTTAGGTTATCTCCATGCATAGTCCTTGGTTGGAATAGCAGTCTCAGGAAAGACCCCTGTGCTCAGATTTTTTTGGGTTCTGTTGCTCTCCTATGGAGTTCCTGTCCTCTCCAGATTTTACTGTTTCCCACTTCTTTCCTAAGATTCCCTGCACTCTGCCCAAAGGTTGCCCATAAGTCTCAGTATCTACACTGAAGGTCTGCAGGACAGAGCTTTTCACAGGTCCTCTGTGTCAGGCTCCTAACTTGTTCCCTCTTTTGAGCAATTTCTTTTCTCTTCTTCTTCTCTTCTCCTCCTCTCTCCTTTTTTGTCTTTCTATTTTCATTCTACCTTTAGTTGTGTTTTGACTTGTATCTTATTTTTAAAGGCTATGAGCCTTTAAAATTTTTCTCATTTTTGGGAAGTCTTATTTTTCTTTTAGTTACTTTTTAATCTCTTGATATTTCTCTCTCCTGCTACAACATTCTCCATGATTTCCAACTTATTTGTTTTGTCTAAATTTCTCCCTTTCCTGCCTCCTTTCTTTATTTCACTCTACTCTTTCTGTATGTATTTAAAATTATTTTTAATTTCACAACACATACTGCATTAGGTTTCTGGTTTTCTTTTCTATGGTCATTGATGGTGTGTTAGGGATCTTTACTCTTACACAGTTTGGTATTGTTCTATTCTGACTGTTTTTTATCTGTCTGAGTAGTGGTGAGCCCTGAATATTGAAGAACAGATTATTTAATAAGGAGATCCCAAATAAAAACAGAAAAGACAGCCAAATTAACAAATGTGCAAATTGTAAAACAGAAAGTGTGAAAAGACATGGTATCATGACTACTCCAAACAGCTGCTTAACTACCAAGTTCAAGAATATTAAAATAGGTGAAAATTTCAAGAGCTTACTAGCAAAATTGATCAGTGACCTGAAAGAAGACACAAACAAGCAGATAAACTCAAGTCAGGATCTGTGGAGGAAAGTTCAGAGAGCTGAAATGGATTAAATAGCAACATGAAAGACAATTAGCAAGGAAACTGGATTTTTTGAAAAATACAAATGTTTAAAATGAATCTGATAAAAATTACAAAGACAATATCAACAATATACTCTACCAAGCACACTGCCACCCTCCTCCCTCCCCCCAAAAAAGAATGTAAGAACTGTAAGACAAGGATATAGAAGTATTAGGTTCAAACATCAATTAAAAAAAGAAGCATGACTACAGCAACTCAGAACTTAGGGATATGCTCAACAGGCCAAATATAAAAACCCACAGGATAAAAAGGAGCTGAGATGGAAGTGAAAGGTACAGATAATCTATTAGGTGAACTTAAGCCTGGAACTTTCCCAAGTCAACAGAAATACACAGGAACCATTTATAAACTCTAATGGCTGTGATGGTCCAGCCTGAAGAAGAGCTTCCCCATAACACTTTATATTTATTTATTTTTGAATATTTTTTAATTTAATTTAATTTTATTAATTACACTTTATTCACTTTGTATTTCCCCATAAGCCCCTCCCTCTGCCCCTCCTGAACCCACCCTCCCTCCCCCTTTTTCACACATGCCCCTCCCCAAGCCCACTGATAGGGGAGGTCCTCCTCTCCTTCCTTTGATCTTAGTCTATTAGATCTCATCAGGAGTGGCTGCATTGTCATCTTCTGTGGCCTGGTAAGGCTTTTTCCCCCTCAGGGGTTGGTGATCAAAGAGCAGGCCAATCAGTTTATGTCAGAGACAGTCCCTCTTCTCCTTACTATGTAACCTACTTGGATACTAAACTGCCATGGGCTACATCTGTGCCGGGGTTCTTAATATCAGAAATTCAAGTCAAAGTAACAATATTCAATATCCTAACCATTCACAAAGATGAAGACTATCAAATTCTACCAAACATTTAATGAAGATTTAACAGCAACGCTCTCCAAACTCCAGATATACAAAGGGCAGAAGCACCTCAAGATAATTCTATGAAATCAGTGTAATGCTGAAAGCAATAAAGACAGAACAATAAAAGTAAGCTTTTATTCTTTATTGGCTGACTTCTCCAATGAACATAAATACAAATATTCTTAATAACATAAAAGCCATAAAAATTCAAAAGCACTTTATGAAGGCCATGATTAAGTTGGCTTCATCCTCAGAATGGAAGGGTCTTGCAGCATATCTACACCAATAAATGTGACACACCACACAAATAGATGGAATTACCGCAGTCGCATGATCCTTTCAAAAGATTCAGAATGAATTCTGACAGAGTTCTTGATCTAGTCAATATATATATTGTATATATTCCAATCTGGATCTCTCTCTCTCTCTCTCTTTCTCTCTCTCTCTCTGTATATATATTTCATTTTATTAATTACACTTTATTCACTTTGTATTCCCCCATAAGCCCTGTATATATATATACAGATTGGAATTTTCCTTGTAGTACCTTATGTATAGCCAGGTTGCTGTGCAGATATTGTTTAAATTTAGTTTTGTCATGGAATATTTAGTTTTCTCTATCTATGTTGATTGAAAGTTTTGCTGGGTATAGTATTCTGGGTTGGCATCTGTGTTCTTTCTCTTAGAGTCTGCATGACATCTGCCCAGGCCCTTCTGGCTTTCACAGTTTCTTTTGAGAAGTCTGGTGTGATCTGATAGATCTACATTTATATGTTACTTAGCCTTTTCCTTTGCTGCTTTTAATATTTTTTCTTTTTTCTGTAGATTTAGTGTTTTGACTATTATATGATGTGAGGAGCTACTTTTTGGGTCTAGACTCTTTGGTGTTCTGTGGGCCTTTTGTATGTTTATGGGCATCTTGTTAAGTTGGGAAATTTTTCTTCTATGATTTTCTTGAAAATATTTTCTGTACCTTGCAGCATGGAATATTCTTTTTCATCTTTTCCTATTATTCTTAGATTTTGTCTTTTCATGGCATCCTTGATTTCTTGGATGTTTTGTGTTTGGGACTTTTCTGATTTTACTTTTTCTTTGAGAGATGTATCAAAGTCTGCAACTGTATCTTCAGTGCCTGAGAGTCTCTCTTCCATCTCTTGTATTCTGTTGGTGATGCTTATCTTTGTGGTTCCTGAGCTTTTCTCTAAGTTCTCCAGCTCCAGGAATTTCTCTGTTTGTGCTTTCATTTTGATTATAATTCTATTTTCATGTCTTGCACCATTTCTTTCCTCTGATTGGATGTGGATTCCTGTGTTTCCATTATGGCTTCAATTTTTTTGTTCTTTTCCTCTGTATATGCCACTACTTCTGCCTCTACATGTGCCTCTATTTGTTTGGGTGTTTTGGCCTGTATTTCTTTGAAAGCTTTGTTCATGTCTTCTTTATGTGCCTCTAATAACTGGATAAGCATAGATTTGAGATCATTTTCCTGTGTTTCTGATGAAGTGGCATAACCATTGATTTTTGGGGGTTGCTGGTGAAGCCATTGTATCCTGATTTTTATTGGATGTGTTCTTACGCCGACCTCTAGCCATCTGCTTATCTATATACATTGCTTCTTCTTCTTGGAGTCTGTACTTCAGACGCAGTCAGTCTGTCTCTGGTATCTGGAGTACTCTTCAGGAAGATGAGAGAGGACCACTGGTTTGAGAGTGGGTGTTGGTGTTTCAGCTTTAGCTAAGGGAGGAAGGTCACAGGCACACTTGCGCAAGCGCGGGTGTGTGCATGGAAGTGTGCCTCGAAAGACAGGGTGCTACAGTGTAGATGCCTGGGAGGGTGGAGCTTAAGTGCAGGATGGGGTGCTGGTGTTCTTCATGGGTGCAATGCACCTGTGCAGATGCCTTGAATACCGCAGTCTGGATTCCACTCTTAGGCCCACAGAACAGGGGCTTCAATGTTAAGAAAGCTGTCCCAAGGATCCTTATGTTGCCCACAGTGGGGATGTGGGCAGGAGGGATCCAATGTCTGGCTGCTAGGGTAGAGGCACCTTGGACCTGGGGCTCTGCATACACTCACTTGAAGGCACATTCTCTTGCTTGCAGGTTTAATTGGAAAGCACAGGGTTTCCCCCTGTTCTCTACTCTCAGATTTGGGCCCACAGGAGCAAATGAGAGTATAGGAAATCCATCAGCTCAGTGGTGTCCAGCATTTGGCCGCCTGGCAGGGAGACACCTCTGCTGTCTCAGTCACCAAGCCCGGAAGCTCCTGTTTGGGCTAGCTGCTGCCCTGTCAAGGCTGCAGACCTGGGAGGCCTGTACAGCCACTCACTGCCACCACAGACTGGGAGACCAGTACTGCTACTGCCTCTGCCAAGCACAGAGACTCATGCTTGGGGCAACAACTGCCACCTCTGCCAAGCAGGGAGGCCCATGCTTGGGGCAATGGTCACTGCTGGTCACCTCCACTGAATAGAGAGGCCCATACTTTGGAGAAGAGGAAATGCAGGAGCTTGAATATTCACTCTGAATCCCCAGAAACATCCACAGGTGACCTGGATCCACACTGTCCAAGCTCATGGGTTGTCCCCTCTTGCCCAGGAAGCCTCAGTGTTAATGTTCTGGCTTCAGCTGCCCCTCCACTCACCAATTTTGGAGTTTTGGATTCTGTGCCCCTCAGATACGGTGTGCGCTGGTTGCTGCCATCTTGGACCTATCTGCATCAATAGTATACTTGAAACATAAGGAAGTGATCTCAGTATAATAAAGGTTGTTTATAACAAACATATATTCAGAACCACACCAAATTTGGAAAAAAGTGAAAATATTTTCTCTGAAATCAATAGAGAGACAAATGTGTCTACTTTATTTTTATGTAACGGAGTGCTCAGATTCTTAGCTAGAACAATGAGTCAAGATAAAGAAATGGAATAATTCAAATAGGAAACAATGAAATCAAATTGTCACTGTTTGAAAATGACAGACATGTTCTTGTACTTAAAACACCCGCACACTCAATAAAAAGAGTTTTTGGTCTGATGCCCATTTTCAGGAAAGTAGTAGTATACAAAGTCTTTATAGAAGTCAGTAGCTTTTCTATATATCAGTGATGATGAGAAAGGGGAAAAAAAAAACACTTTCTGGGTAGCTTCAAGAAGATAAAATACCCAAGTATAAATCACCAAAGACAACCACAATGAAAACTTTAAGAGACTGAAGGATGAAATTAAAGGAGACATTGGAAGATAGAAAGAGCTCCTATGCTTTTGATTTGCTGAATTAATATTGTTAAAACATGGCTGTGCTACCAAAAGTAATCTAATGATTTATTTGTAATACTCATCAAAATTTTAGTTTTCACAGAACTAGAAAAAAAAATAATCCTGAAACTCATTTGGAAGTTCCAAAGACCCAATGTATGCAAAGCAGTCCTATGCAGAAAGAACCATACTAGAGGTTCATGATACTAGTGGAGATCATGAGAGAGGAGGAAGGGCTCTTCAGAGAGAGAGGAAGTGGTAGAAAAGCAGAGGGTAATGACATATATATAATATGATTGGAGAAGGTGGTATTATTTGGAACAAGGTGACTAAGAATAAGGATGGGGTAGGGCCTGGGAGAGGAGAAGAATGATGAAGAAGATGTCATTATATATAATGGCACATATACTTGAAAGTGCCATAATGAAACCATTACTTTGTGTGATAACTTAAAACTTAATTAAAAGAAAATAAAGGGAGGGGCTGGCTTGATGCCACTTTTATGTGGATGGATAGTTACCTCATCATATCCAACCCATGAAAGTCTGTTCTTGTGTGTCTAAATTGACTTCAGTGGCAGATTTGGTACTTTGGTAGAATGACTGAAAGGCAACTTTAGCAGGAATTGTCAGCTGGAATATGTACAGAGAAACGTATAATGACCCCACACCTCTCAGTCAAGGCAGAAGCTTCACAAGTTTTCGGTTCAGTGTCCAAGTGGGTTACATAGTAATGGGAAGAGGGACTGCCTCTGACATAATCTGATTGGCCTGCTCTTTGATCACTTCCCCCTGAGGGGGGAGCAGCCTTACCAGGCCACAGAAGAGGACAATGCAGCCACTTTTGATGAGAACTGATAGACTAAGATCAGAAAGAAGAGGAGAACCTCCCCTATCAGTGGACTTGGGGAGTGGCATGCATGCAGAAAGGGGAGGGAGGGTGGGATCGGCAGAGGAGGAGGGAGGGGCTTATGGGGGGATACAAAATGAATAAAGTGTAATTAATAAAAAATTTTAAAAAAATGTTACCCTGAGAAGCAGCTCTTAATATCGGACTTGCTTTATACCACTTGTTGAAGCATTTGTTAAACTTATTATTTCAAAGAGTGAATACCCACACCGTTTCACTCAATGAGAGAAGTATCAAAAGTTTTTGCATCTCTATTTAAAAATCACAGTCATAACTTGTGTCACTTATGTTGACATTTCTTGCACGAAGATTTACTCACCCTCTTCTGAGATTCTCTCCCAGCAGTCTTATCATTAAAATATCAGTGTAAGATCATATATTAAGTCATCTCCAAGGGCAGACAAAGCTTTTTGAATTTATTTCTTTTTTAATATAATTTTATTTAATACAATTTATTCATGTTGTATCCAGCTGTACCCCCACTCTCATCCCCTCCAAGTCCAGCCCTTCCTTTCTTCCTCATCTCCTTCCATGCCCCTTCCCCAGTCCACTGATAGTGGAGGACCATTTTTCTTTCTTTATTATTATTATCATCATCAATTTTTACAATTTATTCAATGTGTATCCCAACTGTGGCACCCTCCCTTATCTCTGCCGGATCCCACCCTCCTTCCCCTTCTTCCTCATGCCCCTCCCCTAGTCCACTGATAGGTAAGGTCCTCCTCCCCTTCTATCTGATCCTAGCCTATCAGGTCTCATCAGGACTGGTTGCATCTTCTTCCTCTGTGGCCTGGCAAGGATGCATCCCCCAGGGGGAGGGGATCAGAGAGTCTGCCACTGAGTTCATGCCAGAGAGAGTCCATGCTCCCCTTACTAGGAACCCACTTGGAGACTGAGTCTATGTGTTACATCTGAGCAGGGGTTTTGGGTCCTCTCCATGCATGGTCCTTGGTTGGGGTATCATTCTCCTTGGGTTCCCAGGGCTCAGGGATTTTTTGTTTTTTGTCTGTTTTTTTTTTTTTTTTTTGTTATTGTTTTTCTTTGTTGGTCTCCTTTTAGAGCTCTTTGGTCCCCTCCAGGTCTTTCTGTCTCTCCCTTCTTTCACAAAATTCCATGCACTCTACTGAAACTTTGGCTAAGAGTCTCAGCCTCTGATTTGATATCTCTATCAGTAGACTCAGTTCCACATGTGAAGAGTTATGAGGCTCTGAAACAACGCTCAGTCTCCCAAGTTGCAAGATTCTGTAATGGGTAAACAGAGGCTGAGCAGAATGCAGGAGCCATGGAGAGAAGCTAATTCATGGTATAGCTGTTCCACTGAGTAATAATTTTTTGTGCTAAGTGTGGTTTATTAAAACTGTTCTTTCAGAATTTTTTGTTAAACAAATTGTGCTCCTTGATGGAAGTTCCCTTCATTCCTTTAAACCAACCCCTTCTCCCTTCAACTGAATCTCTTTCCTATTTGTGTCTTTTGCTTCTTGTTCTCCACTGCATTAAATAATGGTTCCCTGCATGAGCCTTGGTTGGAGTTACTTACCTAAGTGAGAGCAATGTATCAATGGCTATATAGTTGAGAAATATTATGCACTCTCTAAGCAACCATTAACCTCTGTAGCTTCTAAAAAAAGAGTGGGACTTTAGAAGTCCTTCTCCCAGTCACACTGATATATTGATGGATCTAGTCCTATAACATCTTCTGGAGGTAGCCACGGGCATTATGAATTCACAGGTACAACAGCCATGACATGCTTAGAAGAAAACATTTCACAGAACCTTTTCTACCTTCTAGCTCTTACATTGTTTATGCTCCCTCTTCTGAGATAGTCCTTAAGCACTGGTGTTCATGATAAATTTCCAGTGTTCTATGGTACAGTGGGATACTATGCTTGATAACAATGAATAAGATCTTATTCAAAATTAGCTAGTAGAGAGCATTTTGAATGTTCTCATGCAAAGAAATGTATGTGCTCGTGATAGCTTTGCATATTACCATTACCTTACCATTACACATTGTATATACTTTTGAAATACCATCGTAAGTATGCACAAATGCTCAAATGCTTTGAGCTAATTAAAATAAAGTATATTCAAACAGAGAAGAATATATGTGGCATTTAATAGTAGAACAATTCTGAAATTTAACTAGCTGTATCATAAATAAAACTCAGTCCTTTTTCATTTCCTTTCCTAAAACAAACAATTTTGTATTTTTTATAATTAAGTAACATTGTTGGCCTGGTCTATATTCCTGGAAGGTTGTTCCTACAGGTCTCTTTATTTTCTATTTTCAGGTTTCATTTAGTGAAAAATTGATATAGTTCTTTACAAAGTTTCAAAATATCTTATGTATTAGATAAATCAACTTATTCAAACACCATATGCATATGCCAAAACAACTCTATCTTGGGTCTCTCATTAAGCTGCTCTTGGAAACACCCTTATCTGTCTTAGAAGACTTACTGTCAAGGTGAGATGATCTGAGTATTCTCTTACTATTCATAGACAACTTTCTCTGCACATGGAAGCATATCTTGGGCATTGACTTAAACTGTCATCTTAAAACAGGTTTCCACCACCCAAATTTGGATCTGCGAGGCAGGCATCATTTGAAGTGTTCTATATTTGATCTTTTTCTTTAAGGTTATCTCTTTGATAGCTCTGAATGGCTTGGAAATTTGGGTTAATACATTTAATACTTTTTCAGGTTTTCTCTTTCTTGTTTCATTTTATCACAGGTATTTAGAAGGCACTAGATGGTGTGCTAGCCAGTTTACCATTGCTGTGTCCAAAATAGGAAGTGGCTGGGGACCAGTTATAAGCTTCAAACCTTGGTCTCCCTGACTTTCTCCCTCCAGCTAGTCCCTACATCTGAACTTCTCTATCCTCCCTGTTGTGCTTTCACTTCTGTTTCTGTGATAAAATATCCCCCTCAAAACAAACCTGGAGTGTGGAGAAAAGATATATATATCTCATATTTCCAACTTAGAGTCGATCATATCAGGAAAGTCAAGGCAGGAGCTCAAGCAGTTAAGTAACATCATGTCTGTAGTTAAGAGCTAAGAGAGAAATGAATACACCTTTGTTTGCTTGCTTGCTTGCACTTGCTCGTTCTCAGCTAGCTTTATTCTTATACAGCACCCTGCCTAGGAATGGTGCCACTCACATTTTTCAGCATGTCCAGCCTCAGGAATGCTGACACGGGCAATGGGCTGTGTCATTAATCATTAAAAGAGCCCTTACAGACATGTCCACAGGCCAAACTGATCTAGGTAATTTCTCATGGTTACATCTTGTTGGAGATGACTAAAAGCAGGATTCCTTTGGAAGTATGGACTGGTGTTGGTATATGGCATGCATTCTTAAAACAACAGGACTTTACATAAAATCTTAGCGTTTCTGCAGTAGACCATGCAATTTAAGAAGGTGATGATCTGTTGTTGTACAGAATGTTTTTGAAAATTCTGGGTTTTTTTTTTCCATATGAAGTTGAGAATTTTTCTTTCAAGGTCTGTAAAGAACTGTGTTGGTATTCTGATGGGAATTACATTGACTCTATACATTGCTTTTGGCAGAATGGCCATTTTTACTATATTACTCTTACTGATCCATGAGCATGGGAGATCTTTCCATCTTCTGATATCTTCTTCAATTTCTTTCTTCAGAGACTTGAAGTTTTTTTGTTTGTTTGTTTGTTTGTTTGTCTTTTCAAACAAGTCTTTCACTTGCTTGGTTAGAGTCACACCAAGGTACTTTATGTTATTAGTGGCTATTGTGAAGAGTGTTGTTTCCCTATTTTCTTTCTCGGCCCTTTTTGTCTTTGGTATACAGGAGGGCTTCTGATTTTTTTGAGTTGATTTTGTATCCAGCCACTTTGCTGAAGTTGTTTATCAACTGAAGGAGTTCTCTGGTTGAATTTTTGAGGTCGCTCATGTAATACTATCATATCATCTGCAAATAATGATACTTTGACTTCTTCCTTTCTGATTTGTATACCCTTGATCTCCTTAAATTGTCTTATTGCTCTAGCTAGGACTTCAAGTACCAGGTTGAAGAGATATGGAGAGAGTGGGCAGCCTTGACTTGTCCCTGATTTCAGTGGGATTGATTTAAGCTTCTCTCCATTGAGTTTGATGTTGGCTTTCGGCTTGCTGTATATTGCCTTTG
Organism: Psammomys obesus; assembly: GCF_907164565.1. Lineage (NCBI taxonomy): Eukaryota > Metazoa > Chordata > Mammalia > Rodentia > Muridae > Psammomys > Psammomys obesus. The sequence goes on along the minus strand of NW_026588752.1, from coordinate 17,276,784 downwards.
CTATGTTTAGGCACATGCTGGAAAGGTTGTAGAGAAAGGGGAACCCTCCTGCATTGCTGGTGGGAATGTAAACTTGAACAACCACTTTGGACATCAATCTGGCATTTTCTCAGAGAATTAGGAATAGTGCTTATTCAAGATCCAGCTATACCACTCCTAGACATATATCCAAAAGATGCTCAAGTACACAACAAGGACATTTGCTCAACCATGTTCGTAGCAGCATTATTCGTAATGACCAGAACTTGGAAACAACCCAGATGTCCTTCAACGGAGGAATGGATAAAGAAATCGTGGTGCATTTACACAGTGGAATACTACTCAGCAATTAAAAACAAGGAAATAATGAAATTTGCAGGCAAATGGTGCGATCTAGAAAAGATCATCCTGAGTGAGGTATCCTAGAAGCAGAAAGACACACACAGTATATACTCACTTATAAGTGGATACTAGACCTATAAGATAGGATAAACATACTAAAATCTGTACACCTAAGGAAGCCAAACAAGAAGGAGAATCTGGGGTAAGATGATCAATCCTCACTTAGAAAGACAAATGGAATGGGCATTGGAAGTTAAGAGAAAACAAGAAACAGGACAGGAGCCTACCACAGAGGGCCTCTGAAAGACTCTACCTAGCAGTGTATCAAAGCAGATGCTGAGACTCATAAGCAAACCTTCAGCAGAGTGCAGGGAATTATATGAAAGAAGGAGTTAGTAAGACCTGGAGAAGATAGGAGCTCCACAAGGACCAAATATATCTGGGGACAGGGGTCTTTTCTGAGACCAATTCTCCAACCAAGGACCATGCATGTATATAACCTAGAACCCCTGCTCAGATGTAGCCCATGGCAACTCATTATCCTAGTAAGAGGAACAGGGACTGTCTTTGACATGAACTCAGTGGCTGGCTCTTTGACTTCCCCCCCACCCCCCGTGGGAGGAGCAGCCTAGCTAGGCCACAGAGAAGTACATTGCAGCCAGTCCTGATGAGACCTGATAAACTAGGGTCAGATGGAAGGGAAGGAGGACCTCCCTTATCAGTAGACTTAGAGAGGGGCAGGGTGGAGATGAGGGAGGAAGGGTGGGATTGGGAGGGAATGAGAGAGGGTGCTACAGCTGGGATACAAAGTAAATAAACTGTAATTAATATAAAAAAATAAAAATTTAATTTAAAAAGGTGATGAATGTGGCCCTTTAGCCAACCCTGCGACCCTAAAAGGGAAAATCACATTTGAAGAAGTCTGTTGGCCAAAGCAATGGAAAGAGCAGAGTGATTGCAGAGAGGCTGCATAGAGTTCCATGTGTTCGTGGGAGAAGCATTACAATGGCTGCCGTCATGTCTAAATTCTGTTTCATTAGGAATAATTAGTTTGTTTAGTTCACTTATATTTGCACATTATGTCTGAGCATAGTTTGTGTGGGACATTTTTTTTTCACTCTCCAGTTGAACATATTTTGTTTTTGTATTTCTCTCTCTCTTTTTTTTTTGCATAATGGGAATTTGGGTCTCTTTTCTTCTTTCACTCTTGACAATGCTGCTTCAAAGTGAATAGTATTTGTTTGGAGATACACTAAAAAGTTCTTGCAATGATGCCACTTTGGCCTATTGTATGGGAAGTTCTTTTTACAGTCATGGGTTTTAGTCTGGAGGCTGAAGATTAAACAAAATTTATAAGCTGTTGTCAGAAGTAAAGAGATGAATCAAAATTTAAAGTTGTTCAATTTAATGTACTCGAGGGGATATTCATACAAAAGATGTTCAAGTGCTATTTAGAGTTATGAGCATATTTATTTAAATGCAAACTTTGTTATTGCTCAGCTAGTTTCTATGAATGATAAATGCCATTTTTTTGTCCTTGGAATTATTGGGTTTTTTTGGTTTCAAATTAAATCAGTTTATATGAAAGAATATGGGGTCCTACTCAACTAGTTTACATGTTAGCTGAATATAATTAATGAATTACATGAGAACCCTTATGATTTCTAGATACTGTGTGAAAAACATGGCTACTCACTTTAAAATAAGAGCAGTGGGGACTCAGAAAAGAAAAAGAAAGGCAGCTTATTTTACAACTTGGTGAAGCTGAGTGTCATCTTAGAATGGTAGACATGCTGACTGGGTGCAAAGAACAGTTTCTATCACTTATGACAGCTCCCTTCTTCTCTTCCCTCACTGAATGACTAATTGGGAAGGTATAATTTTACACATTAATTAGGTGATGTTTCTCCCTTTTCCCCATAATATTTTTTCTATTTTGCAACAGATTTCAAGTGTAAAATCATCTCTATAACTTACATCCTTTTTATTTTAAAGCTTGACCATTAACACACACACACACACACACACACACACACACACACACCTTAAAAATGTTAGCTATTGAAGTGACCAGTGTAAGTAAGTAATGGGAAGCAAGAGCATAAGGAAAGCAAAAATAATAAATGAGCCCAACTTTTCTTGGTTCTTTGTTTCTCTTATTCATTTAGTTAGTGAGCTGAGAATTTGTACATGAGTTCATCTATCTGACTATCCATTTGCTAGAATTTGAGTTTCTTCCTTCTCATTTACGTGTCTTGATTGTAACTAACAAAGATCATTACTGACAAATGGAAGTAGAAAATGAATTTCTACCCTTTGTTTCCAGGCTGCCGAAAGGCACACAGGGCTTATTTATGCATTCCTAACACTGAGTGGTACCTTGCTACAGAACCAAAGAATGGATTGAATGGATCTCTGAAACTGAACCAACATAGATTTTTCTCTTTATTAATTGTTTATGTCCAGTTCTTTCAGTAACAGATAGCTGATGAACAAGCCTGGGCTTTCCGAGCCAAGCCAGTAGCTTCCTAGAGCTCACATAGACAGGTGCTCAGTGCTGAGAGCAAAACATCAGTTCAGTCTTGCTGGGAGGATTAAAAAGTGACTCTGAATGGGGAGGAGGTCCCCCCTATCAGTGGACTTAGCAAGGGGCACAGTGGAGAGGAGGGAGGGAGGGAGGGACTAGGGGGAATGAGGGATCAGGACACGGCTGGGGTACAAAGTTAATAAAATGTAACTGATAAGAAAAAAATAAAATACAAAAAAAAAAAAAAAAGAAAAAAAAAGTGACTCACTCAGGGAACTTTAAGTTGGAGGAAATAGTATGTTAGCATAACGGCAGTGCTGAGCATTGGTTCCGAGCTCAAACAACCTGTGTGCAATACTAAAAAGCTTTGCTTATTTTAAGGGAAAGGGAGGGGAGTTGATGAGTCTTAGTCAATATCTGTGAACTAAAAGATATTCTGGGATATTGAGGAATGGAGAAATAGGAAGAATGTAGAATAGAAATAAGGAGCCCAGTTTGGAGCTGTTCGAGGCAAGTCAGCGAAGATGCTGAAGTAGCAAAGGCACATGACTTGTTCTAGGAATCTGACTACACTTTTGTCAGAAAGCTGTGTCCAGCTGGAGAAAGCTGAGGGAGAATATGCAGGAAGTATTTTATGTTTATCTTGTATCACACATTGTAAAGTGCTAAGAGAAGAGCAAATGCTTTAATTAAAAGGAACAATTTGCTTAGGAGAAACAATTGCTCTGTTTGCTAACCGAGTCTAATGCAGTGAACAGCCAAACTGGGGGTTTAATATATGCCGTCTCTTTAAATGCCAAACGAACCAGCAATAGTTGTTACTGCATATTTATTCAGTGTAATTGATAGAAATGTTTAATTAAGTATTCTGAAGGGTAATTCTCTAGTTTTCTCTATCAGACAAATTGAAACCACTGCTTGCTTCTCAGATTATTCTTTGTGTAATTAAATAAAAACACCCTAAGAATGGAGAAGCAACACTACCAGAGTTCAAGATGGTTTTTAAAACACTTTGGTTTGTGAAATCCCAGGGTAAGAATGCCCCTGGTCGTTTCTTTTAATCTTCCTCCCCACCCCTCCCCTCCCCATACAACTACAGTGTAAAATGACTCCAGGGGATAAGAAAAGTATAGGGTTTCCATCAAACAGTTTACAGACTAGTTGTAAGAGATTAATTGTCTAAGTTACACAGATAATGTATGCCACAGGGAGAAAAGAAAGTAAATTATACTTTCAAATCAAAGGAGGAAAACTCCATTCCAACCGATTCCAGTTTGAGAATTTTCTTGATTACACACACAGAATGCCTCCGTAGGTTTATTTTAAACTTATTATCTTGCTCAGTTAAATACAGAGTAGATGTTTCATTAAAAAAAAAAAAAAAACAAAAAACAAAAAAAAACAACCCAACAATAAACATGATGGGCTGTCAAGATGGCTCAGGGGGTAAAGTGGCCTGCCATCAAGCACATGGAAACCCTAGTTTGGTCCTTGGAACCCACGTGTCGTGAAGGTTGACCTGACACTTCCCTGTTGTTTTCTGATTTCTAAACGTGTGCTGTGGCACATACAACACATGCATGCATATACACAGATGGATAGATGGATAGATAGATAGATAGATAGATAGATAGATAGACAGATAGATAGACAGATATATAGACAGATAGATAGACAGATAGATAGATGTTAAAAAGTTAGAAATCCAACAGGAAAGAGGCCTCACATGTCTCACTTTTCATGCTGTTATCTCCAGCAGGTTAAATTCTCCTTTCTGATTTTTATATATTCTAGTTATAAAGTGACAAAGGTGTGATTCCTCTGAAGAAATGCTTTTTTTTTTTTTTTTAGATCAGGCTGGCCTCGAACTCACAGAGATTCACCTGCCTCCACCTCTCCGTGCGTGCATGCTGGGTGGTCTGTCATCACCACACCAGGCTTAAAGAAATACTTTTTTAAAACATGCATACATAAGTCTTCAAGTGGCAAAGACATTCCAAGGTCACTGGAAAGTGATCATCTTCATCAGCAACTTTTGAGCAATTTTTCCTCATCAGCATCTGTATCTCTCCTCAGAAACGAAAAACAACTTTTACCCCTTTCATCTGAGGATTCCTTCCATGTCTCTCAGTAATAAGCTAAGCCTACATGTTTCTTTTTAATTTTTTCTTTATTTTTGAGAATTTTATACAGTTATATTATGAAATATATCACATCCTCCTCCATAATATTCTTTCTAGGCCCTCATACATATTTTCTGAACATGCCTCCCCCCCCCCAGCTTCATTTCCTTTTGATAGCTTAATAAGTCTAATCAGTGCTACCTATATATAAGAGAGTTGTTTTGTTTTGTTTTTCCTCCCCCATGAGCTGTCAACTGCTAATAGCTAAGCAGTATGGGGTGGAGCCGGAAGTTCTTTTTTCTCATCTAAGCTGGGATTCTGGCTGATTTGGTCTTTTGCAAGTAACCACGACTGCTGTGAGTCCATGATTTCCATAGCCGTGTCCTGGGCAGAAGACAGCACATCACTGCACTCTGCTCCATCCTCCAGCTCTTTACTGGAGGGTGTCTCATTTACTGTCTCATCTTTTCCACCAAGGTTTCCCAAATTTGGGTGGTAGTGATGGTGACTACTACAGATGTCCTGCTTAAGAAACTGAGCACTCAGTTTCTTAGTCTCTGCCTAGACTTGGCCAGGTATATCTCTGAATTGACTGTTTCCTGCTGCAAAAGGAAGCATCTCTGACCAAGGTTGAGAGCAACCCTAGTCTATGGATGCAAACAAATATTTAGAAGGCAATTTGACAACATGTCCATTTATCAAAATAACAGTAGCTGATTTTTACCCTAGGGCCTATGACCTCAGTGTCTATAGGTTTTTGATGAGGATCACAGTACAAGGCATGAAAGGTCCTCCTTTGGAGAAAGCCTTAGTCCCCTTCAGAAGGCAGGTTTCCCTGTAGCAGTCATATTGCCATTGTACCAGTGGGCACATTTTACCTGGCAGGTAAGTATTGCAGCCAGCAGCCTCCAGCTCTGGATATGGTCATGGATTTCTTTTCTCTCCTACCAGCCTGCATAGCTCTTTTTGGCAGTATGAAATCTACTCAGAGTTTTCTGGTTGGCTTGACTCTTTTCCGTGTATCCTGAAGCTAGAGTATGTGGTTCTTAAACAATAGGTCTACCCAAGTAATTATGTAGGTAACTAAGGGCAATGGCCATAGCCTGTGTTGTTTTGGACACCTCTCTGTCCTCCTTGACCATACCAAGGAATCCCATCTCTGTTACTATAATTTTCATTTACTAATGTGTATTCTGAGAACAACATTGTCTATCCGTGTTGGATAACAATATTTTAACTCTTGTGTGTGTGCGTGTGTGTGTTTAAAGTTGTATTTTGAAATTAGCATGGGAAGGTTAACCAAAACTAAGGGTCCATGAGAAAGCCTTTTAGAAACCCAGCAGTTAGGAAACTAATTTCGTTTTCCTTTTTTAAATAATGTGAATGTACTGAGGCTTATAATTCAGAAAGTTTTCTATCATGAATGTCTACTTAGTTTATTTTCAGAAAACAATAACTGGTTTTCATTTGGTGATTGGAAAATTAATTTAGAGTTCACTCTTTCTGAATAAAGATGTAATATAATTTAACATTTAACAGATAACCATTTTCCCTGGATGTCAATTTAATTTATAGCAATTATTTGTGCAAAGTAGAAAATTAATGATGTCACAAGGCCAAATGTTTTATGTTTATTATATTTGCTCCATGAAAAACAATAGCGGCATGCCAAGATCTCAATTTTGTTAAGCAGAAGCATGTCTTGAATGTGAATGTTGTTCTCAGCCAACCTGATGGATCTTTATGTGATGGAAGAGTATATTGTTTACTCATGACAATGAACTCCTGCTTCATGTAGATACATGTAGGCCGAACCTTTTGGCTGGAGCTTATTTCTCAATTTCAATCCAATGTCATGGATACTGGTGACGGATATTTTGAATAGGTTTTGTTGCTTTTCTTTGTTCTTCAAAATATCATGCTCACCTGTGTCAGGGAAAGTCTATATTGTTCCCCTTCCATAGAGAATCACAGTGTAAGGATGTCTCCAAACTTTGTAAATCTCTGTGTGCATTGTCTATTCTGTGTAAGTCAGCCTTCCCCAACGTTGTTTAATCAGCTGTTCATTGATTTTGAAACATTAGTGAGCCTTGTTTTTTTTTTTTTTTGCAATTTACTTTCTCTTAGTATTTACTGGTTTTAGACCATCACTTCCTATGAAAACGACTTTTCCATACAGAGGCTAGATTCTAATGTTTTCATGGAAACATCCTTTTGTTTAGATTGAAATAGGTGAGGAGTTTTGTAGATAGAGGAATTCAGACTATGGGTTTCTATCATTGACCAAAGATTTCCAGAGTGTTAGTTGTTCTTCTCAGCTGTATCCAAAGCTTCTTGAGGGGAGGGATGGCTGAAAGTAAGGTAAACGAGACTTTCAATAAATTATCCTAAAATATGATTTTAGCAGTCATATATCAACAAAAGCATAATGCCACTTAAAAAAAAATTAGTGAAAGATTGGTACAGAGGGTAACTATGTGAAGTCAAAAGGGAAAGTTGACTTTTTGTCTAAATATGACAACATTGGACCAAGGATGTATTACGTGTGTTTTAAATGAAATGAGTACAAAAAAGTTAAAGATAGGAAATATTTAAATCATTAGCCAGAAAATATTCATGGATATAAAATGTGTTTGACAGATTTAGAAATAATATGATTCCTCTAAGTGAAGCTGGAAATACACTATTTTTTTTCTGTCAAAGAAGAAAACACATTTATTCTATGACCTAGAATATCTTTCAGTCCAGACAATTATAAAACAAATATGTTTCAGTCACTTTCATTTCTAAACTGTGCAACTTTCTGTACTGATTAACCTTCTCTGTGTCCTCATATTCTAATGTATAAAGGAGAATAATTATGAAGCTGTCTCCTGGAGTGCTACGGAGATTGAACTGCTCTTAATGTGAACTCAGTTTATGATAACTATGTCGGATGACATCCCCTATCTTTTCCTGAATTGCTCCTAATAACGATAATATGAGTGACCAGCTGTCGGTGAGCTTTACCCTCATGCACATGCAAACATACAAATGCGCACACGAGCACAGGCACACACATGAACACTCCCCCCCCACACACACAAACACACACATTCGGAGAAAGATTGTTGCTCATTTCCATCATGTCTTCAGTTTTCACAAATGGATTCCATTTTCTCCATTTGACAGATATAGAAGCATAGACCAGTTTAGGGATTTCTCCAAGCTCACTTAGTGGGTCAATGAGAATCTGAAGTGAGAGCTGATGTATGGAATGAAGGTATCCATGGGTGACTTGCATTCTGGACATGAGCAATGCTATATCTAAGAGGTATCAAGGCTAAGGGAATGGCATGGCCTCATCCACACCGGAGACTGAGATGTTTCTAGAGCAAGATGTGTGTGTAAGAGCTGACTTGTAACAAAAGAGCAGCATGCGAAGAAGGCTCCATCTACAGGTTTCTCGCTTTGGAGCTCTGCACGATCACAGCACCTACTGAGATCACCTACAAAGATTAGCTGGGCCCCAACTTTGCTTCTCTGTAGATAACACACACACACGTTCGATCTTCTGAGCAGATGCCATGTTTCTATCTGAGTACACAGCTCATCCAATCTCTGCTTCCCTTCTACTTTGTGTTTCTATTACTTCTCAGCTTACACAAGCTGCAGCATTTTTTTTTTTTTTTTTTTTGTGAGACATCTGATTCTTTTGAGGATCCTGGCCTTCCCTGGCTTAGAACTTTCCTTTGGTGGGTCTGGAAGACATTTTTGAGCATTGCAGATGTCTTCTTTTACTGTTGGGGTGGAGAAGACAACATTTCATTTCAGGGTGCCATGTAAATATCACTATAGATATATATGTGTGGTCATGCATGCATGTTCATGTATAAGTGCGTGTGTGTGTACATATGTGGAGAGGCCGTAGCTTGATATTGGCTGGGTTTTATAATTACTTTTCACCTTAATTTTTGAGAGAATCTATCTCACTGATCCTGGAGCTTACCAGCTTGTCCAGAATATTTGGCCAGTAAGACTCTGAGAACCTCTTGTCTCTGACTTCTCAGTACTGGAACTGTTGTATGCCTTGATGAATCGAGGTTTCAATGAGATATAGAACTCAAGTTATCATTCTTATGAAGCAAGCACATTGATGGCTAATATATCTCCTTAGACCAGAAAAAACCAATTTTCTTTCAGAGATTTAGATTGGAGATTCTTGTCAATGCTCTAGTTTCATTTGCCTCACCCTTCTATCTTACAAGAAATACATGTGTCTTTGTGTCCTGACACAAGTTGTTATTTTCTTCATAAATGCCTAACTGCAAGAGTTTATTTTTGACTTTTCAGGGACCCACCCATGTACAGTGGGATTTCCAAAGTCAACAATTCAGTAAAGGGTAATTCTCATAGATAATGACCCATAAGGGTGCTACAAGCACAGTCCGGTGGGAAATGTGCTTGTCATGTTTCCTTTAGCAATCTTGATGTCTAGCATCCTAATCACTCAACCAGTGTCTGCTGCCTTCTTGTAAACAGTATCATTAAGGTATTCAGAATAATTTACTGTGAACTCAGTTCCTTGGGATGCAAAGGTATAACCTGGGTCTAAGACTTCATTGACAACATTTGTGTATAGAGGATTTTTAATTCTGTAACAGAGCTGCGCTGGCAAAGGAATCACATCCAAAGACCTTCTAGGGCCATGTGATCCTGCTAGAATGCAGACATGCCCTTAGTACACAACCTTTAATCACAACCAATGAAGGTAACATTAGTTTATAGAAGCAGCCATGTCTGAAAGTGACATCTAATTGAGGGGCAGACAAAGTGATGAATCAGAGAAAGGTTTGACAGGATGAGTCATATATAAGATATGCCCAACTCTTAGGAGAACAGGACAGGAAAGAGAGGCTACTTAAGAGAAGCACAGGGAGAGAAAAATTTTACCAAGTGTCAGGCAGAACAATTCAGTCAGAGGCCAAGAGAAGCCAATCTGATTCAGTCCTCTTGGAGAGGAGTTTAGGCCAGAACAGCTGAGTTGAACCAGGCAGCAAGAGTTTGGAAAGAGCTAGGAAAGCTTGGGAATGGCTCTCATCTTATCTGAGAAAATATACACATTTACACTTGTGATGTGTAATATCTCTTTTAATTATAGTATTATACTTGTGACAAGAAGAAAACTGTGACAAACATGCCAAAAAATAAGAGAAATGAATTAATCAGCCTAATGCATCCATAAAGATCTTAATATAAATTGTTCTTGAGACTTTTTTAAATTGATAACTTGCTCTCGTAAGTGTTACTGAGGCTCATAACCACAGAAAAGAGGATATGAATGTGAGTGATTAGAGAGTTATCTGACAACATTCCCGCATTGTACAGATTGTATTATTTAAATCCTTCCTTCACATTCCAGGGGTTTCTTAATCACCCATGGTATGAAAGACTTTACCACACTTCTGTTGAAGCAGGTCGGAATAGAAAAGAAAGAAATTCTTACATATTTTAAGACATCTTAAGATATCCAGGGTTAGTTATCCAGGAAATTATTGTCTGGGAGGATGACTCTATTTGATACTTTTGATTTATAATCATTGGACCTTATACAGAAGAGAGGAATAGTCCAAGAATACTAAGGTGTCGTGAATGTGATTTAAAGATTTTTCAAGTGGGAAAAAAGTTTTCATTCTAATAAAAGAAAAGGGAACAGAATAATTACCAGAAAATGTCCCATGTCCTGGTAATGAATTTTACCCATCTCTTTGTTACTGTCAGCCTTCCTTAATATGTTTTTTTTTCAAATTACAATAACTCCAGGAATTTAAATATTCTAATCAAAGTTAGTGGTGCCATATTGAAAGGAGGCAAATGAATAGCTGAAGTCACAGTCTTGCCATTCAGACTTCTCATTGTATTCAAAAAGAATTTTAGACAAATTCAGGCTCTGAGATATTGTGGGTTCAAGGGTATTTTCTTTCTTCTTTATTTCTGGTTCTATTCACTTGCCCAAGAATCACAGCTATTTATGAAGCTAGTAAATTTCCTATTGATGTTATAATAGTAATTTTTAATAAAATTTACTCTATATGTGAGGCACTTGGATCACAATTCTGGTCACCATGACAACTGGTTGTTATTAGTATGCCAGAGCCTAGATTTTATGCCCAGAATTGACCCCTTAATACTGTACTATTTTAAGCTTCCAAGCAAACCCTATCCAATGTTTCTCATTTGAGGATTTTATGGAAAATCAGTGGTGTTATGTGTGGATTTAACCAGTCTACATTGAGCCTGTGGGTTAGAGGATCCAAACAACCCCAGATTTCTCAAAGTGGGATTTGTAGAATTCAGGTGATGATCCTTGAAGCACAGTTGAAAAGGCAAATTTGGAGATCACATTTCTGGCTGTTCTCATCAACTGTGTATCAAACAAATCAAACAAAAGCCAGTAGAGTCTGTTCACTGAGTGAAAATCCCAAACAGCCAACCCCTCTTCTGGAAGCCAACTGGTTATTATCACACCTTCTGGCAATTTAAATAGTCAGTTACTTAGATGTTTTCTTAATATCCCAATGGCTTCTTAATCACCCATGGAAGAGTTTCCTATACTTTTATTTTTATCATGCTATGATAAAAAGCACACAACACTGGATCTAACTTTTTTGCACTGACACAAATTGATAGTTCTAAAGTACATACTGGTATATATTTCCTAAACTTTTATTTTGCCTGAGAGAGGAATTATATGTATTAAATTGCATCTTTCCATTTGCTGTATCACCTGGATAATTCCTAACCTTTTGATAGAATGATTTTGATTGGAAAAAAGAGATTTTTCTCTTTCAATAAAAAATGTCATAAATTCAAATTATCCATTCAAGTCACCCTTCCTATAGTAAGGATGAGTTGGCATATCTGAACTATCTTTTAAATTAAATTTTCACTACCGATATCATCCAATGGAAAGTCTTGTTTTATGAGGAAAATCTTAGAATGAATGACTGAATCTAGAATTAGGTTTAGGAAACAGAGATGTGAGTTATGTTTAATTTGTAAAGGAGAGACATGAGAGAGAACTTTAAAGAAGTTCCAACATCTGATATTTATGTATGATTTCACTTTTCTCTGAGGATAGTTTTTCATTCTTTTCTTAAACCAGGGTACATGGTTATAATGTTTCTGAGAAGAGAGACTACAGTTACATACTTTACTCTAATTTTTTCAGCCTCAACCAACTGCAAATGATATGGCCACAAAATTATACATAATGATTCTCTCTCTCACACACTGTATATGTGTGTGTATATATATCTCTATTTCTATCTATCTATCTATCTATCTATCTATCTATCTATCATCTATCTATCTTTCTATTTATCTCCATCTATCTATTTATATTGGTTACTGGTTATAAAAATAGTCCTTACACTCAAAAACCAATCTTGAAAACAATGTTTACTTTGAATTATTTGAGTTCTAAAGGTAAAATTGTGATAAGATTTCCTGGTTTTCTAAAATCAATCACAAACCTACACCTTTGAGTCATGTTTTAGGTGAAGAGTAAGATGGAAAGAGAGGGAGTGGAGGGAGAAGGAATGGAGCAAAGAGATGCTGTCCATTTAAGCGGAGCCTCTGAACCCAATCCATATACTTTAAAGGGGCTTATTGACCTTGTACTCCTTTCTCATGCAAATGAAAGCAATGGGCAATGAGCAAATTATAAATCCGCTAAGGCCACAATATGAGCATAGATTTCAGAAGCTTTATGAAATTGGAGATGGGGGGCAGTCATGCTTTGTCACTTTTTAGCCACATAGAATAATCTGTTCTTTTTATTTTCATTCCTTTGGAGTCCTCATTTTTAGAAAAATGTGCAGGGGACTCTGCGGAATTATAAGGGCAACTCATCTAAAAGGTTAAAAGATGAGATGCAATTAGCCTCTAAATTCAGACCTGATTATTGAAGTCAGATTATCTGTTGGTTCATAACAATGTAACCAGACATTTTAATGCACTAGTGTGTCCACTGGTAGACAATTAGAGTTGTCAGTTTAAGCAGTCAATTGAAGAGGCAGGTTAAACTAAAATTGGTAGTGTCTCTGTGACCTTGTGCTTAGAAACATTTTTCTGGAAATACAATAGTGGGCTTTGAATTGGTGAAGGAAGCAGCAGAATTTAATTATGGACAAAGTACAAATGACTTTACTCTTTTCATATATATCACAACCACTGACCCAGGAAGGGACAGGCACTAGATAGATCTTCTAGAAAGGCAACAATAATTAATACCCAGGTAACTAAGAGGTCTTTCTCAGCAATTTTTTATAGCTTATAATATACCTTTGAAATTGAGTCCTGGACCAAAAAATGGATGATATAAGAAAACATTGCTTTTCTTTTTAATGCACCTATCTCACACATTATGGACATAGAGGGATCCAGTTCTTACCTGAATTCCTTCCTAACTCATGGCTAATTAGTCATTTTTAATGATCTTTATTCACCTTGAGACACTTTATTCTAAGTATCTGGCAACAGTGAGGTGGAAGGTTCATTTAGTTAAACATAAACAGTGGTGTAGAAAAAAAAAGAAACTGCCTTTTCCTTTCAAATTTGTATTTAATTGAGTGAGTGATGATGGGAGGTGAGATGCAAGATAATTAACCTGTTTTATCAAGACTTGTACAGACTAAATAAAGATCTGGGGTAAGCATTGTTAGTCCCACCTCAGATGCAAATTTACATTAGGGAATGCCAGATGAGAGAGCAAAGGCCTATATTTTAACAGAGTGTGGCCAGGTTTATTTCTGGTATCTTTGATTCTATTCCATTGATTGATTTCTCCATTTTTATGCCAATAGCATGTGTTTTTGTGGTTTTTATTTATTTATTTTTTATTACAGTGGCTCTATAGTACAGCTTGAAATCAGGGATGGTGATTATCTCCAGATATTCTTTTATTGCACAGGATTGTTTTAGCTATCCTGTTTTTTTGCTAATTTTTCTGTATGAAGTTGAGAATTTTTTTTTCAAGGTCTGTAAAGAATTGTGTTGAAATTTTAATGAGAATTGCATTGGATCTGTAGATTGCTTTTGGTAAGAAGGCCATTTTTAATATGCTAATCCTACTGATTCATGAGCATTAGGGATATTTCCATCTCCTGATATGTTTTTCAATTTCTTTCTTCAAAGACTGGCAGTTCTTGTCACACAGGTATTTATTTCACTTGCTTGGTTAGAATTACGCCAACATTTTTTATACCATTTGTGGCTATTGTGAAGGGTGTCATTTCCTTAATTTCTTTCTCAGCCTATTTATCATTTGTATAAAGGAGGGCTACTGATTTTTTGAGTTAACTTTGTATCTAGCCATATCTCTGAAGGTGTTTAATCAGCTGTATCAGTTCTCTGGTAGAATTTTTGGGGTTACTTATGTATATTGTCACATCATTTGCAAATAGTGATACTTTGACTTCTTTTTTTTTCTAATTTGTATCCCCTTGATCTCCTTTCATTGTCTTTTTTTTAATTCTTTATCAATTACACTTTTTTAACATTTTTTTATTTAACTTTTATTAATTACACTTTATTCACTTTGTATCCCCCCATAAGCTCCTCCTTCCTCCCCTCCCAATCCCACCCTCCCTCCCCCTTCTTCACACATGCCCCTTCCCAAGTCCACTGATAGGGGAGGTCCTCCTCTCCTTCTTTCTGATCTTAGTCTATCAGTTCTCATCAGAAGTGGCTGCATTGTCATCTGTGGCCTGGTAAGGCTGCTCCCCTCTCAGGGGGAGGTGATCAAAGAGCAGGCCAATCAGATTATGTCAGAGGCAGTCCCTTTTTCCATTACTATGTAACCCAGTGGACACTGAACTGCCATGGGCTACATCTGTGCAGGGGTCTTAGGTTATCTCCATGAATAGTCCTTGGTTGGAGTATGAATCTCTGGGAAGTTCCCTGTATTCAAATATTTTTGTTCTGTTGTTCTCCTTGTGGAGCTCCTATCCTCTCCAGCTCTTACTATTTCCCACTTCTTACATAAGATTCCATTCACTCTGCTCAACAGTTGGCCATCAGGCTCAGCATCTGCTTTGATAGTCTGTAGGGCAGAGGCTTTCAGAGGCCCTCTGTGGCAGGTTCCTAGGTTGTTTCCTGTTTTCTTTTTCTTCTGATGTCCATCCTCTTTGCCTTTCAGGATGGGGATTGAGCATTTTAGTCAGGGTCCTCTCTCTTGCTTAGTTTCTTTAAATGTACAGATTTTAGTGGGTTTATCCTATGTTGTATGTCTGTATGAGTGAGTATATACCGTGTGTGTCTTTTTGCTTCTGGGACAACTCACTCAGGATGATCCTTTCCAGGTCCCACCATTTACCTGCAAATTTCATGATTTCCTTATTTTTCATTGCTGAGTAATACTCCGTTGTATAGATGTACCACAATTTCTGCATCCATTCTACAGTTGAGGGTCATCTGGGCTGTTTCCAGCTTCTGGCTATTACAAATAAAGCTGCTACAAACATGGTTGAGCAGATGCCCTTATTGTGGACTTGAGCCTCTTTTGGATATATGCCTAGGAGTGGTATGGCTGGATCTTGAGGAAGCACTATCCCTAGTTGTCTGAGAAAGCACCAGATTGCTTTCCAGAGTGGTTGTACAAGTTTACATTCCCACCAGCAGTGGAGGAGGGTTCCCCTTTCTCCACAACCTCTCCAGCATGTGTTGTCCCTTGAGTTTTTGATCTTGGCCATTCTGATGGGTGTAAGGTGAAATCTCAGGGTTGTTTTGATTTGCATTTTCCTAATGGCTAACGAGGTTGAGCATTTCTTTAAGTGCCTCTCTGCCATTCGATATTCCTCTACAGAGAGTTCTCTGTTTATCTCTGTTCCCCATTTTTTAAGTGGATTACTTGGTTTGCTGCTTTTCAGCTTCTTTAGTTCTTTATATATACTGGATATGCGTCCTCTGTCAGATAAAGGGTTGGTGAAGATTCTTTCCCAATCTGTAGGCAGTCGCTTTGTTTTGATGATGGTGTCCTTTGCTTTACAGAAGCTTTTCAGTGTCATGAGGTCCCATTTATTGTGTTATTCTTTCATCTTGTTAATATGTCTGCATTCAGCCATCACTTCTTTTTGGTGGAAACATTCGGAATCCCTTCTTTTGGCATTTAGGTACATACCTCTCGTGGAAAATGGAGGCTAGGTCTGTTCTTTGAGGACAAACTGTGCAATGAAATTATTTGGGGCAGTTGCAGCTGGACGGTTTATTGTTTCTCCTTATTCACATATTTATTTGCTAATGATTTTCCTCTCACTATGGACCATAAATATTTATTTATGCTTTGTTTTAACTCAACACTATTTAATTTTGTCGCTGAAATTGTCTGTGTTTGAACACTGTGAACTATTGGCCCTTTTCCCAATTTTTACAGAAGCTTTTTTACTTTAAGGAAGTTTTTCAGTTTCATGAGGTCCCATTTATTGATTGTTGCTCTTAGAGCCTGTGCTGTTGATGTTCTGTTCTGGAAGTTTTCTCCTGTACCAATGAGTTCTATGGTATTTCTCACTTTTTTTCTGGCCAATTTAATGTGTCTGGTTTTATGTTGAGGTCTTTGATCCACTTGGACTTCAGTTTTGTGCAGGGTGATAAGTATGGATCTTTTTTCATTTTTCTACATGTAGACATCTAGTTGGACCAGCACCATTTGTTGAAGATGGTATCTTTTTTCCATTGTATGGTTTTGGCATCTTTGCAAAGGTCAATTTTCTTGATCAACTCCACTTACCAAAGCTGAATCAAGACCAGGTAAATCAATTAAATAGTCCTATATCCCCCAAGGAAATAGAAGCAGTCATCGAAAGTCTCCCATCCAAAAAAAAGCCCAGGACCAGACGGTTTCGGTGCAGAATTCTACCAGACCTTCAAGGAAGAGCTAACTCTAGTTCTCTTCAAACTATTCCACAAAATAGAAACAGAAGGAACATTACCAAACTCATTCTATGAAGCCACAGTCACCTTGGTACCTAAACCTCACAAAGACCCAACAAAAAAAGAGAATTTCAGGCCAATTTCCCTTATGAACATTCATGCAAAAATACTCAACAAAATACTCGCAAACCGAATATAAGAATACATCAAAGATATCATCCACTATGACCAAGTAGGCTTCATCCCAGGTATGCAGGGGTGGTTTAATATATGGAAATCCATCAATATGATCCACCATATTAACAAACTGAAAGAAAAAAAATGATAATCTCCCTAGATGCTGAAAAAGCATTTGACAAAATCCAACATCCATTCATGTTTAAAGTATTGGAGAGATCAGGGATACAAGGCACATATCTAAACATAGTAAAGGCGATATACAGCAAGCCTATAGCCAACATCAAACTGAATGGAGAGAAACTTAAAGCAATCCCACTGAAATCAGGGACAAGACAAGGCTGCCCACTCTCTCCATATCTCTTCAACATGGTACTTGAAGTCCTAGCCAGAGCAATAAGACAACTAAAGGAGATCAAGCGGATACAAATCGGAAAGGAAGAGGTCAAAGTGTCATTATTTGCAGATGATATGATAGTATACATGAGCGACCCCAAAAATTCAACCAGAGAACTCCTTCAGCTGATAAACACTTTAAGCAAAGTGGCTGGATACAAAATTAACTCAAAAAAATCAGAAGCCCTCCTGTATACAAAAGACAAAAGGGAAACAATACCCTTCACAATAGCCACAAATGACATAAAGTACCTTGGAGTAACCCTAACCAAGCAAGTCAAAGACTTGTATGAAAAAAATTTCAAATCTCTGAAGAAAGAATTAGAAGAAGATATCAGAAGATGAAAAGATCTCCCTATCTCAAGGCATGGCAAGATTAACATATCAATTACACTTTATTCAGTTTGTATTCCCCCTGTGGTTCCCTCCCTCCTCCCATCACAATCCCTCTCTTCCTCCACCCTCTTCATGCATGCCCTTCCCCAAGTCCACTGATAGGGGAGGTCTTTTCCTTCCATTATAATGGGAACAGGGACTGTCTCTGACATGAACTGATTGGCCTGCTCTTTAATTACCTCCCCCTGAGGGGGAAGCGGCATTACCAGGCCACAGAAGACAATGCAGACACTCCTTTTGTTGTCTTATTGCTCTAGCTAGAACTTCAAGTTGAATAAATAGGAAGAGAGGGGGCAGCCTTGTCTCGTCCTTGATTTTACTGGAATTGCTTTAAGTTTCTCTCCATTTAATTTGCTGTTGGGGATTGAGTTGCTGTATATTGTCTTTATTGTGTTTTGGTATGTGCCTTGTATCCCTGATATCCCTAAGACTCTTAACATGAAGAGGTGTTTTATTTTGTCAAGGGCTTATAAAGTACCTAATGAGATAGAATTTTTTTTTCTATTAGTTCATTTATATGGTGGATTACTTTGGTGAATTTTCATATATTCAACCATCCCTGCATCCTTGGGATGAGGCCTTCTTGATCATGGTGAATGATGTATTTGGTGTGTTCTTAGATTCGGTTTGCAAGTATTTTATTGAGTATTTTTGCATCCATGTTCATAAGGGAAATTGGTATGAAATTCTCTTTCCTTGTTGAGCCTTTGTGTGATTTAGGTATCTGGGTGACTGTTGTTTTAGTTTTTTGAGACAGGATTTCTTTGTGTAGTCTTGGGTTTCTTGGAACTCATTTTATAAACAAGGTAGGCCTTGAACTCAGAGATCTCCCTTCCTGTGCCTCCCATGTGCTTAATTAAAGGCATAAAACACCACTACCCAGCCTTCTTTCCCAATATTTATTCATTTACTTTTCTTTGTTTGCCTTATTGCTAATAGTACTATGCAAATTTTAACTAAATTCTTTGACATTTGATGCTCTTCCTAGGGCAATGTTTCATAATTCTTAGCAACATTTTTCATTGTCTAATACTAGAGATACAAATAATGGAAAGATGGACCAGATTTCCTGGTCTAGAATTTTCCAAACTCTGTGGCAGCTATACGCCAATGAGGCATGGCTGATTCAATAAGAAACTCACCTGTGTATCTAATGGATGCAGTTCTTTAAATAATAATGTATTACAAAATTTTTTATAATTACTTCTGAATTCATTAAAGTGCTATGAAATTCTGAGGAAACACATTTAAGTGTGTAACTACTATTATGTAATTCAGAGAATAATCAGCAATCTTTTTAGATGATGATGAACTAATCCTTAGTGACTGTTATTGTATGTCAGATACTTTTGTAAATATTCTACAGATATCATCACACTTACATCCTCATTAACTCTGTGGAATATATCATTTCAGTTTATAACCAGAGAAACTGAAGTGCAGTGATAAATTAGCTAGTTTGATAAGGTATAGTTGGGTTTTGATAACTGAGATGTTAAAAAAATAGTGGATCTTACTGAAGAAGTTTAGGAGACGTTGCTGTAGTTTGGATGATCATTTAAATTAAAGTAGAATATTCTGAGACTTTGTTTTGATTATTTGGTAGCTGGCAAAGTTTTAATAGAAATATCTGATTGGTAATATGGAATAACTGGGCCTAAGTTTGCCGCAGTGTGTTTGAAGTGGGTGTGACAGAGAAGTGCCGTTACTGGTCACTATGGCAACCAAAAGATGCGTGTGGTGGCAGATACAGCTGCATCTTGTGCGCCACAGGTTTAGTATTCCTCCGGCATCCTTGTTGTGGCCATTTGAGACACCCAGTGTCACAGCAGTCACGGTCTCTGGGGTCTGCAGAATCCAGGCTCTTGTTTGCCAGGCAGACCTGAAATAACTGTTATTTATTTATAGCCTCTAGCACTGTCAGAGACATTCTGCAGCACAACTAGGTTAACAACTTCAAGTTAATGTAAACACTCTAAAATGAAAGTATCAGTGCTGAACTGTAAATATGACCAGGCAAAGAAGAGGAATAGGAGGAGGCGAAGGTACTGGCTGTACACATACAGTCCACAAAGCAGAAGCCATTCTCTTAAGGGACATTTCAAAATGACTAGTGGTTGGATAATGTTTGTTATAGGCATGTGACACTCATTATTTGTAAATAGCTACGTAGGTAAGGGGAGATGGGGAGAGAAAATTTAACGTCAGAGTATGCCCATCAAAACCTAGAGTCATTGCTCAAATATTTGTAAGTCATTCACATTAAATGTTGGTCCCTGTAATGGTCTTCATCAGTTAGCATCACCTAAGGTCATCTCCTCCCATGATATATGTATTCTTACTTATGCCATATTAACAGAGGACCATTTGGTTTTCCTTGACTGCCATGTTTTCTTTTTTAAGATTTATTTATTTATTTATCTATCTATCTATTTATTTATTTATTTATCTATCTATTTATTTATTTATTCATTCATTCCTTACAATTTATTCACTTTGTATCCCTGTTGCAGCCCCCCCTTGACTCCTCCCAGTCTCAGCCACCCTCCATCTTCTCCCCCTATGCCCTTTTCTTTGTCCTCTGATAGGGAGGGACCTCCTCCCCTTCTATCTGATCCTAAGTTATCAGGTCTCATCAGGCTTGGCTGCATCATTTTCCTCTGTGGCCTGGCAAGGCTGCACCTCAACAGGGAGAGGTGATCAAATTGCTGACCACTGAGTCACGTCAGAGACAGTCCCTGCTCTCCTTACTAAGGAACCCACTTGGAAACTGAACAGCCTATGGGCTTCCTCCAAATACGGGATTTAGGTCCTCCCCAATGCGTGGTCCTTGGTTGGAGTATCAGTCTCTGCAAGACCCTCTGGGCCCAAGTATTTTGGCTCTGTTGTTCTCCATGTGGAGTTCCTGTCCCCTTCAGGTCTTTCTATCTCCCTCTTCTTCCAAAAGGTTTCCAGCACTCTGCCCAAAATTTGGCTATGAGTCTCAGTATCTCCTTCAATACCCTGATGGGTAGAGTCTTTCAGAGGCCCCCTGTGGAAGGCTCCTGTCCTGTTCCTTGTCTTATACTTCTGATATTTATCCTTTTTGTCCTTCTGAATGAGGATTAAGCATCTTTCCTAGCGTCCTCTGTACTGGAAAACAATCTGGTGCTTTCTCAGACAATTAGGAATTGTTCTACCTCAAGATCCAGCTATACCATTCCTAGGCATATATCATAAATATGTTCAACTATACAACAAGGACATTTGCTCAACCATGTTTGTAGCAGCTTTATTCATAATAGCCAGAATCTGAAAATAACCTAGGTGTCCCTCAACTGAGGAATGGATACAGAAATTGTGGTACATTTACACAGTGGAATACTACTCAACAATTAAAAACAAGGAAATCACGAAATTTGCAGGCAAATGGTGAGATCTAGAAAAGAGCATTCTGAGTGAGGTAACCCAGAAACAGAAAGACACATATGATATATACTCACTTTTAAGTGAAAATTAGCTGTATAATACAGGATAGACATACTAAAATCTGTAGTCCTAAAGAAGGTAGACTGACATGCTTTCAACCTGTCTGTTTTATTTTTTTTTGTCATTTTTTATTAAAATTTTATTTTTATATTAATTACAGTTTATTCACTTTGTATCCCAGCTGTAGGCCCTTCCCTCACTCTCTCTCAATGCTGCCCTCCCTCCCTCATCTCCTCCCACGTTTTATTCTTAATTGCTAATCTGGGGATGGCTCATTCTCTTACTTCTTCCAAGTGTTTGCTCATTTGTTACTTCCTCAAAGAGGTATTCCTGACCATCTCCTCTACTTATATTGTTTGCATATAAAACTGTGCTCCAACAGATAAACATAAACAACAGCCAGTTACTGTTATATCCTAACTTTGTGGGTCAGGAATTTGGGGTCTTGACTAGATGCATCATCTAGTATAGCTGATAGCCTGTTGGTAGATGGCCCCTGTGATAGCTACTGTAACAAGTAGTTGGGACAAGAAATTTATAATGAAAAGGTACATTTTGACTCATGGTTTTGAAAGTTCAAGCCCATGGTCATTGGTCTTGTGACTTGGAGCTTGTGGTAGCATAATTCTTACATGCCAGTGGAGTATGGCAGGGAATATTTTCTCTTGAGAGCATTCAGGAAGCAGACAGGTAGAAGTGGAAGAAGTTGGGATCTCACAGTCATCTTAAGTGAATATCTTCAGTGACCTAAAGCTTTCTGCCAAGGCCAGCCTCTTAATGGTTTTACCTTCTCCTAGTAGTACCACACAAGGAACAAGCCTTTATAAATTGGCTTTGAGGAATGCTTCAGATATAAGAGATATCAGATGCTTGTCAGCAGTTTCATTCACATGCTTGGCAGTTTGTTAGGGATGACCCAAAGGCTGACCCCCAACTAAAATTTTTCTTTAGTACAGTAATTATTCGTTACTGACTACAAGCTACTTTATTATTATTGGCTTAAAATAGCCGAAATTATTATGATACAGTTTCTTGGGGTGAAGAATTTATATCTGAGAGACGTGTCTTCTGACTTATTGTCTCTACCAAGGTGACAGTTAAATCTCCCTTCAGTCCCTCTGAGGATGCAGTCATTTCAATTCTTGGAAATACTAACTACCGTGTTCACTAACGTGGCTATTGGCCAGAGATATTAATCCTGTGTCACATGGCACTCTCTAGAGGTTTGTCCTCAGTATACAACCTTGCATTTTCCATAGTGAGGGACCCGCATGCAAGAGATATCAAGCAATACAGAGAACAGAATATTTTGTAAGTAGAGAGGTCTCCCTAAACACTGGTGATTCTTCTTTGTTAGAAGCAGGTCATAAGGTATGTACCGCAGGGAATGGAAACACAGAAGCATGTGCATTTCAGAAGTGGGGGGGGGGGCACATGAATTCATGTGAGGAGCTGACCACTTCAGGTGACCACGCCTGTAGGTGCTCAGTCTAGCGTGTTGCTGTCACTCACAGGGTGAGTATTCAAGGGGTGTGGGCAAAAGGTGTAGAGTCCAAAGTCTCAAAATGTCACTGTGCCAGAATCCTATCCTCAAGTGAAGCTAACAAGACCAGATCAGCTTCAACATCTTCCCTCTGTCAAGATGGAGATGAAAGAATTTCTGCCATTCTGATAAACATGTGGCTCTGTATAATATAGTACATACCTCCTTACCTCCCACAAAGCAGTTATTCTCCCGATGCCAGTTATTCTCTCCTTAGCTCTTTTATTTTCAAACTGTTTCAAGTTGTTTAAGATCTAATAACAAAGTGACAGGAATATCACAACTAGGCAGTGACTTTTGTGAGGTCAAGGACATTTGGCATGTCCTTATTGATATGTCCCCAGGGCTTAGAATAGTGCTAGCCCAGCTTTATTTGTAATAGCCAGAAACTGGAAACAACCCAGATGTCCATCAACGGAGGAATGGGTACAGAAATTGTGGTATTTTTACACAATGGAATACTACTCAGCAATCAAAAAGGAGGAAATCATGAAATTTGCAGGCAAATGGTGGGATCTAGAAAAGATCATCCTGAGTGAAATATCCCAGAAGGAGAAAGACAAACACGGTATATACTCACTTATATAGACCTATAAGATATGATAAACATAATGAAATCTATACACCTAAAAAAGATAATCAAGAGAGCAGACATGGGGTAAGATTATCAATCCTCGTTTTGAAAGACAGATGGGATGCACATTAAACATTGACAGGAGTCTACTGAGCGCATTTGAAAAACTCTAACTAGCAGTGTTTTCAAAGCAAAGACTCATGACCAAACCTTTGGCAGAGTATAGGGAATCATAAGAAAGAAGGGGAGTTAGTATGATGAGGAAAGGATAGGAGCTCCACAAGGACCAAACATATCTGGGCACAGGGTCTTTTCTGAGACTGACATGCAACCAAGGACCATGTATGAATGTAACCTAAAACCTCTGCTCAGATGTAGCCTGTGGTAACTCAGTAACCAATTGGTTTCCCATAGTGAGGGGAAAAAGGACTATTTCTAACAGGAACTCAATGACTGGCTCTTTGGCCTCCCCACCCCCCAAGGGAGGAGCAGTCCTGTTAGGCTACAGAGGAGAGCTTTGCAGCCAGTCCTGAAGATACCTGATAAAACAGGATCGGATGAATGGGGAGGAGGTTCCCCCTATCAGTGGACTTGGCAAGGGGCAAGGTGGAGATGAGGGAGGGAGGGACTGGGAGGGAATGAGGGATCGGGACACGGCTGGGATACAGAGTTAATAAAATGTAACTGATAAGAAAAAAATAAAATTAAAAAAAAATTAAAAAAAAGAATAGTGCTAGCCACACAATAAGCTTTCATTAAAGCCTTACTTCAGTGTATGTGTGTGTGTGTGTGTGTGTGTGTGAGAAAGAGAGAGAGAGAGAGAGAGAGAGAGAGAGAGTGAGTGAGAGAGAGAGGGAGAGAAGGCTTAGATAATGCATCCCCTGCCTGCCTTGTCAACTCTTTTGTCTAGGTTTTAGCTCCATCTGCCACTGTTCTTCCTTCCTCCTCCCCCTTCTCCTCCTTCATCTTGTTCTTTGTTTTTTCAAGAAAGAGTTTCTGTGTCGCCTTGGCTGTCCTGGAACTAACTTTGTAGGTCAGGCTGACCTTGAACTCAGAGACCACCTGTCTGCGCCTCCCAAACCTGTCATTTTTGTTGTCTCTAAACCATGCAGATATTGTTCCTAGCTCACGGGTTTTGGGGTGGTGGATGTGCTCTATTACCTATCTCAATGTTTAGGACCTTCATGTTTTTAGGACTATGTATGGCAATGTCTCATTGCATGATGTCCCTGATCAAGTTTTTGGTCTTATTTTTTAGTTTTATTTTCTTCATAGCACTTAGTTGTTAGCATATCATCTCATTTATCTGTTTTATTTTCCACTGAAATTATATGAATTTAAGTGCTGTTTAATTTATAGTTTTGTCATGTATGACTTGGAGATGGCTCCTTTGGGAATGCAAGAAAGCCCAGAAATATGGGTTTTAATCCTCATAATAAAAAGTATTTAGGAGCTGGGAGCAGTCAGATGCCTGGGGCTCACTAACCAGGGAGCCTAGCCTTCTGGGTAAAGCTCTTCTGTGAAAATGAAATAGATAGACAGTGACTGAGAAATGACACACGACGTCCTCTGTCTTCTACCTGTATCTTGTATCACACACACAAGTACTGTACACACACTCCCGCTCTCAAAACACAATCTGAGTTATTGTATGTTCTTGGTATATTTCTTGTATGAAGAAAGTCTTAATGATATCTAGGAATAATGTTCATTTCTTTACATTTTTTCTTGTAACATGGAGCTTAAAATCAATGCCTCAGTGTTCCCTCTTGTTGCCACTGCCTCCCCACTTTTGCTGCTGTAATCTTGGAATCACTGACCGTCATTATACTTCTTTTCTTAATGGCTTAAGATGGGTCTGATGACCTGGAAGTAATTGCAATAGTATGCAAACAGAGAGCTGCCAGTTGGCCAACACAGTTGATATTCTTATACACTGAGGCTTGTTCCCACACTTAGTTTTAGGTCCATTGCATGAATTAATAGTGAAAATCTGAGGGAGCTTGAAAAAGCCATGCAGAGATTAAAATACTTTAGAAGGCATACACATAATGCAGGGGAAGTAGAGAAATGAGCTAGGATGTAGCGTGTAGGCTACATTTTGAATCTAGCAAAATTTTAATGGCTGGGGACACCTTTCTCTAAAACCTATTCTCTAGTCTCTTCTCTTTTATTCTCCATGTGCTAAGTATTGGGTAGGGGAAAATAGGCGTCATTTCTTCTGCAATGCTGAAGAGTTGGAGAAAGGAATGACCTCAGCATACATACCGAGATAAACATCACACCATACTTGACTATGAATATGAAGTTGAGTACCCCAGCAGCTCGTATGGTCACAAAAGTTATAGCTGATAGGTAAATGCCCCTAGGAGCTATTGACCACTGTTGTCTTCAGAATTCAGGATTGTGATTTGCTAGAAATAGCTTTCTTATCCTTTGCAAAAAGATAGTAAATCACTTTCTGGATCTTTCTCATTTATAAAACCCAATCTTCTGCCTAAGTGTTCCTCAACGCCCACGTGAAAGTGACAAATTGAGCAACTCTTCTCAGATGGCAATGAGATTGCAGTAGAAAAATCACTGGAGTAAGAGTTAGAAGACTTTTTTGTACACTCCTTCGTTCTATCTTTTGGTGACTTTGGAAAACTCATTTAGGCAATTTTGTTCTCCCACATTAGTGTATTTCAGAAGGTATTATTTGATCAAGAGAGAAGATGTTAAATTGGTTAAATAGAGAGAACTATTTCTGAAGAATATAAAATGATAGACAAATATAGCAAATACTCCTGTGTTATAATTGTTATTATTTTACCTATACATAGTTACACATATATCATGTCTGCTGAGAGATATGGGTACTAGTGTTATTGCTGGAGAGAGAAGTAAATAAGATAATTTAAAAAGATTACAACCTTTTTATAGTGGAATTTACTACACAGATAACTGAGTATTCTGGATTGCTCAGTTTATTATGAATGGCACATGCTTTGTTTTGTTTTGTATCTAGTGGGTGTTAGTAGTAAAAATGAGAAATGATAAACTGAATATCTAGAGGGGCTTGAGAGATGACTCAGCAGTTTAGAGAACTTTATTTTCTCTCAGTGCACCTGAGCTCAGTTCCGAGCACCCAACTACCTGTAATACCAGCTCCAGAGTACTCCCTCCTCTGGATTCCATGGTCACTGCATTACACATGCTCATATTCTTCTCTACATAAACACCTGCAATTATTGAAGTTAATTTTGTTTATTTTTGAGATTATGTCTCAATCACATTTTCCCCTTTTCTTTCAAACCATTTTTCATAATATTCCTAAGATAAAATAATAACAACAATTGCTGCACATGTTTAAAGATAGCCTCCTCTTGCTCCATCTTACATGTAGAGGTAAAGAGACAGATAGGTCCAGTGTCTACCCAATGCCAGAGAGCTGGTAATGTGGAAGAACTTCAATGCATGGGGTGCCCTTCCTGTGACTTTATTCCTCCTTGAGGCCTATAGATATTGAATGCAAGTCTTCCTGATGGCCTCATGGAGTTGTGAATGAACCACTTTTATTTTGAAAACACTGGTAGCACAGCATCTCCCTGAATCACAAAACAGCCATACTTAGAGTGTTACATATTTAAGGGCTACATTTACAATTTAATATATGACACTCAATTTTTACTTTAACTGCATATAATGAAAGTCTTCCTTCATGTAATTCTTAAATAGCCAGAGTGAATGACTTTACTTTAACATAATGTAGAAAATGAAAGGCCAGATGTTCCAAGACTGATTAAAATCCTTATTCTTTCATACTGGTGTCACCTTTATAAGGAGCATGAAACATCCTCCCTGCTTTGGACTCATTGATTGTCCACAGAAAATGATTTTGACATCATCTACACATTTTAAAAAATTTCAGTCAATGTCCTAACTTTCATCATGGAGCTTAGTGATTCATTCTGAGAAAGACCCCTGCTAAGCTATTTAATTGCATTATGACAAGGCTTGTGTGCTCTTCAGAGAGTGAGGTACCAATCCTGAGCAAAGACTGGCACAAAGATCATCTGTGAGAAAGTCTGTGATCATGAGCTAATTAGTCAAAGAGCAAATTCCTCATATAAATTATACAGAAGCTGTCTGACAGTGCAAACAGATACAGTATATCCTAGAAGGACTTGTGTGTCTCACAGGGCCCGAGAGACAGTGCTCGGATGCTCTGACAATGTAAGATCTTGCAAGACACAAGAGTAGCATCGCTCCATCACAGGTACTTTCATGTCACCATCGGCAAGTCAAATAGACAGTGTTCATGTTTCCTTCTTAGAAATATTTAAACATGGAACTCTCTAGATATCAAACCAAATTTAATAACACAAAGTCAATACCTTTACTGAGAAGTAGAATGAAGACTTAGAGCTTTCTCCAGATTTCTGGAACTACTTACAAATCCATTCTCCTCACGTTTACTCTCTTTTGCTTTTAATGACTTGGACATTTACTAAGGCCTGTGTTGTTCTAGTGCTCTGGGAGTTTCTGATACTGAGGTCACATGGAAACTATGACAAAAATTTGATTTCTTTGTATCTAAATATTATTATTCAAACTCTAAGATGATGAAATGGAGACTTAACAAGACCAGAGGTTGTTACAAGCCCCTATAGATAGTAATAATAGTTTTGAAAACAGTCTGGGCTCTTAACAATAAAGACTTTTTCATGAGTCTTTAAGAGAAACAGTGTCTGGTGGTGTGTGGTATTAGTTAGGTAGCTAGGTACATCTCATCTGAATAGGAGAATATAAGCATTATAAAACACAGTCACTTTATTATTTTGATTTTTGATACATATGAAAAAATCATTGTAGCTCCTTCATTTACCCCCAAAGCTTTCAAATTTCATCTTAATTGATATAAAAGTATATGTATCAGTGATAGTATTGATTAATAAAGGGAAATACATAAACTCCATTATTTATTTAGACAATTATTAGCAGCAGTAGTCTGCACCCAATATGGTTAAAGGCAGAGAGAAAGTAGAAGCAGAGAATGAAAGTGGATGCATTTTCAGAAAGTCTTTGAAAAATGTCTTTAAAAAAAAGCTTTCTTGCATCCTGTCTCCCAACATCCCCCGCCCACCGCCACCGCAATCTGTACACTGCTGGTTCTTCAAAGGCTTCTTTGAACATAAATCTCCTCAAAAGCTTCTCTGACCATTTCAAACCTAGAGAGCGTGTGCTTTTCATTGCATGACTGGCAGGGAGGTTGTGCTGTGTAATAAAATTATCTCTACTAAGTCCTCAACATATATTTGATTCAGCTATTGATGGTGTTGGGTGACTTTTTGAGAGGTGGAGGAGAGAAGTGAACAAACATTTTTTTCACCCCAAATAAGACACTGACAAGAAGATACCTGAGAAATGATTCTGTCCTTGGCTAGATTTGGCAAGCCAATGAACACACTGGGGCTACTTACAGCAGCGTAAATGAGAACTTAAGCAGGGCAGGAAGCTGAAGGCAGGAACTTATACAGAGGTCATGGAGGAGTGTTGCTTACTGTCTTTCTCCACATGGCTTGCTCAGCCTGCTTTCTCAGGAGCCTACCATAGAAGGCCTCTGAAAAACTCTATCTGGCAGTGTATCAAAGCAGATGCTGAGACTCATGACCAAACCTTCGGCAGAGTGCAGGGAATCATATGAAAGAAGGGAGAGTTAGTATGACCTGGAGAGGACAGGAGATCCACAAGGACCCAATATATCTGGGCACAGGGGTCTTTTATGACACTGTATTTCCAACCAAGTACCATGTATGGATATAACCTAGAACCCCTGCTCGGACGTAGCCCATGGCAGCTCAGTATCCAAGTGGGTATCCTAGTAAGGGGAACAGGGTCTATTTTTGACATTAACTCAATGGCTGGCTCTTTGATCCCCCCCCCACACACACACACACGAGGGAGGAGCAGCCTTGCTAAGTCACAGAGATAGACATTGCAGCCAGTCCTGAAGAAACCTTGATAAGCTAAGGTCAGATAGAAGGGGAGGAGGACCTCCCTTATCTGTGGACTTGGAAAGGGCGAAGGAGGAGATGAGGGAGGGTGGGGTTGGGAGTGAATGAGAGAGGAAGCTACAACTGGGATACAAAGTTAATAAACTGTAACTAATATTAAAAAAATAAATGCAAAAAAAAATCTTTCAAGGAGTGGCCCCACCCACAATGGTCTGGACCATTCCCTATCAGTCACTAATTAATAAAATGCCTTATAGGCAACATGATCTTATGGAGATATTTCCTTTTTTAAAAAAATTAAAATTTTAATTATTATTCTTAATTACAATTTTTTCACTTTGTATCTCTGCTGTAGGTCCCTCCCTCATCTCCTCCCAATCTCACCCTCCTTTCCTCTTCTCCCCCATGCCCCTCCTCTAGTCCACTGATAGGGGAGGTCCTCCTCCCCTTCTATCTGACCCTAGCCTATCAGGTCTCATTAGTACTGACTGCATTATCTTCCTCTGTGGCCTGGCAAGGCTGCACTCCCCCCCCAGGGGGAGGTGATCAAAGAGCCAGCCTCTGAGTTCAGGTCAGAGACAGCCCCTGCTCTGCGTACTGGTGAACCCACTTGGATACAGTCTATGGGCTACAGCTGAGCAGGGGTTTTAGGTTATCTCCATGCTTGGTCCTTGGTTGGGGTATCACTCTTTTCAGGAACCCCTGAAAAGAGGTTTTGTTTTTGTTTTTTGCTTTTTTTTTTTTTTTTTTATTTACTTGGCTCTGCTGTTCTCCTTTTGGAGACCTGTCTCCTCCAGGTCTTTTTATTTCCCCTTGATAAAATTCCATGCATTCTGGCCAAAGTTTGGCTATGAGTCTCAGCCTCTGCTTCCATACTTCTATCAGTAGAGTCTTTCAGAGACCATCTGTGATAAACTCCTGATCTGTTCCCTGTCTTCTCCTGCTTCTGATGTCTATCGCATTTGCCCTTCTGAATGAGGATTGAGCATCTTCCCTATGGTCTTCCTTGTTGTTTGGTTTCTTTAGGAGTATAGATTTTAGTAAGTTTATCCTGTATTATATGTCTAATAACCACTTATAAGTGAGTATATACCATGTGTGTCTTTCTGTTTCTGGGATACCTCAATCAAGATGATCTTTTCCAGTTCCCACCATTTGCCTGCAAATTTCATGATTTCCTTGTTTTTAATAGCTGAGTAGTGTTACATTGTGTAAATGTGCCACAATTTCTGTCTCCATTCCTCCGTTGAAGGACACCTAGGTTGTTTCCAGATTCTGGCTAACATGAATAGAGCTGCTACTAACATGGGTGAGAGCTGGTATTGGTGTTTCAGATGCAGCTAAGGGGGGGAAGGTTGCAGGCATGTATGCGCAAGCTCAGGACTGTGCTTGAAAGTGTGCTTGGAAGGGTGGAGTGGGGGGGGGAGCTCCAGTTCAGGTTGGGATGCAGACCCAGTGCATGTGCGCAGGACCCCTGGATGGCTCAGTGGCCAGCAGGCCTGTGTAGCTACTGTGCTCCAATAGCTCAGATCTGCCTGAGCTGCACTCTCTTGGCTCCAGGTATTTTTCCCAGGAATTGTTTGGCTGGACTCCTCTGGGAGACCCACAGAACAGGGGCTTCAATGTTGAGAACGCTGTTGCAGGGATTTCTATGTTGCCCACAGGACGGGTGGAAGGGATGTGATAGCTGGTGGCTAGCTAGAGGGTTCCTGGATCTGGGCCTCTGTAAGTACTCTCTCGCAGGAGTCCTCATTCGCAGGAGAGGCCAGAAGGCCCACAGTTTTTTCCTCTCAAATTTTGGTCCCCTGTTTGGCCTTTAGAGTAAGGAGGTCCTGTACCTGGGGTTATGAACTTCCTGCAGCTGCCTAAGCCACCACTGCCAAAGCCAGAGCCAGCAAAGGTGCAGCCAGAGTGCAGGGGCTTGATAGTTCGGCCACTCTCGGACCACAGAGAAGTCAATTAGGTGCTAGATCCAATCTGTCCCAGCTCAAGGGTTGTTCACTCTAGCCTGGGAAGCCTCAAAGTCAATATTCTGGCTTCAGCTGGCCATTCATTCACCAGTTTTGGAGTTTCAGACCCTCTGCCTTTCAGAGACAGTGCGTACTGGTGGCTGCCATTTTGGAGTCTCTCTAGATAGTTTCTTAATTGAGGTTTCCTCCTCTTACATGACTTTAGCCTGTGTCAGGCTGACATAAAACTATCCAGCACACACACACACACACACACACACACACACACACACACACACGAGCATAAATGTACTTTTTGTCATAATCTCAAACTAGAAACATCTCAAGTGCTCGTTAGCAATTAAATGAAGTGTATGATAATTATCAAATGTACTTACATGCACAATAAGAAATAATAAATGACAATGAGAAATAAACCCCTATATATAGCAAGATAGATGTTACACAAACTTGTGAGAATGAAGTCAGGCACAAAAGAGTAAATGCAAGTCTGCTAATGCAGTTTTTGATATGATGTAAACTAACCAACCGTGGGTGCTAGAAGTAGAATGTGGTCACTTTGGGAGGAATTTCCCGGAAAGCACACGTGAAGGAACAGAGCTCTGAGAAAAAGTAATAATCTTACTTTTCAATCTGCAAGGTGGTTCTATGAACTCTTTTAAATATGTCCCTAAAGTTATACATTTATGATTTGTGTGCTTTTCTGTACCGGTTATGTGTGTATGTATGCTTATATGTGTGCATGTCAACCAAAGTTTAAAACTATAAATATTTTTTAAAAGCCCTTGGTGGGAACTAAAGGAAAAAAAATCTTAAGAATCAAACTGCCCAAATTGCTTAAGATGTGATAGGGTGTTTGTTTAATAGGTGGCTGATTCTTTTTTTTTTTTTTTTTTAATCATGTGACTTTTCTCAGCCTAGCATGGTGAGACTGTTTCTTTAAACATAGATTTTTACTTTCATATTTTATGATAACTGTTTTGAACAAAAGAGATGGATTAATTGATGCTTCAGAACACCTATAAAAATGCTAAGTCCCAGCAAAAGAAATCTACATCTTAAACAATCAGTTTCCAGAAGAGAATGTATAAATCCAGAAAGAAACAGCCTGGCAAATTCATCTGGTGTTCTGTGTAAATACAATTTTAAAATACCTCCAGTTTTTTTCCCCTGTGCTATGCCATCTGCCGAATGGCTCTTGGAATGGAATTTTAATCTCTAATTGCCAAAGTGGGGATTAAAAAGGTTACATTCAAAATGTGCTGGGAGACCAACTAATAATTCAGAAAGTTAGAAAAAGAAATCTGCACATTTTGCTGGCATAGATGTTTTCTGGAAAAGATAACCTGGCACCAGGTCTCACAGTCAGGTGTGAAAGGGGGAAACAGGGCACTTTGATTGGGTTTGAACTGTCTAGACCTTGTCCAAACTCCAGCTGTTTCCAGACTGTTGAATCAGGGCAAAAATTGGTAACTTCATTTCTCCCCTTTTAAGAAATTAGATATGATGTAAAGAATTAAAACAAATAAAAAATGCCATATTTTTTAAATTTAGCAGCGATATAGATATAGATAATTTTTTAATTTAGCAGAGATTAAGTTAAATAAATACAGGAAAAAATTCCCATTTGGGAATGGTAAATGTTACGTAAAGGCATCAGGAAAAAAATATAAAGACAAATGACTATCTGGTATTTATATTCCTCAACTAGGTAGTTACTTTTCACTGGTATTTTAGTTTTAAAATATTTGGTGCAGATATTGATGCAAATTAACTTCCTTTGTGAATTTTTTCTTATTATATTACATATTCATTTATTTGGCCAATATTTTTATTCACCTTGGGGATGCTCAAGAGAGACAATTAGTATATTTTGCAATTTGAACTGGTAGTAATCTATGGAGAAATTCTTATAGATCCTATTGGTGCCTGACAAGGAAATCACAATGTTTACTAGCAAGGGTTAAAGCGGAAAGAAAGAGAGAAAGAGCAAAAAAACCGATCCCTGTGTCTCAAAAGCCAAATAAACATAAAACTTTTAATGGTAGAAAGTACCACCAAAATTATCAAATAAATAGCTCCATCTTATTAAGAGGTAATCAAATAAATTCACCCAGGAGTTTATTGCCAATGTGTTTTCTCCTCCTCTTGATTGAATCACTCTTGTTAAAGAACTGACTTAACTATCCCATGGATTGGACTGACACCGGAATGGAGCACAATGTCAAAGCCAGCTGTCCTTGTAGAGAGGTAAGACATGAAATAGAGACAAAACAAAACAAAACAAAACAACAACAACAACAACAAAAAACCAGAAAGATTTTCAGTGCTTTTTGAATGCAGGAGAACTCAACTGGGTTATATCATCTGCAATGCTGAAGTGAAAAGACTTTGGAAAAGTCACAAACTCATGTTCTTATCGGTCTTTGGCAGAGCAACCTGATCCATAGTGCTGAAAAAAAAAGAAAGGCTCCCTAAGTAATGGGGTGTGATTGAGGGGTGGGGGGAGATGTCCTTGAACTTGATGGGCCAGGAGGAAATGAAATATGAGTTATGCATCTGAAGCAAAAGAGTATCAGTATGCCTTATTAGAAGGCCATGTTTCAAAAGATGCTTTGGCATCTTTGCGATTGTTAGTGGGTGACTGAATTCTTTAAAGAAAGCTGTGTGATTGATAAAATGGAGAAGATGAAGAAGCAGAAAGAAGAGCCGATGTGACCTGCCAGCTAACAAGTCATTTCTGTGCTTCTAAAGAGAATGGGATCTGTATCTTCCATGTCCATTTAATATGTTGCATAAGCTGAAAAAAAAAACAAAAACAAAAAAGAAACCCACAAAAACAAAAACAAAAAACAAAAGAAAAAAGAAAAGAAAGAAAAGAAAAAGCCTCCCTATGACTCGCTCTCCTCTCTTTCAGCTATTTTAAGGGCAAGGGACCATGATAATGATAATGAATGCACTGATTTCTGAATTTTTAATCATTGTCAGTCTGTGTATAACTTGTATTACCCACAAGGGGCATTTCACAGAAGAAAAGTAAAAATGAAAACCTGCCAAGAAACTGCAGTGTTCACTTTACTGACTGAGTGTAGAATTTTGCTTTGTTTCATTGTACTCTGTCTTGGGAAGAGAGTTCCATTGTTAGAAGGGCTGGCCAACGAATGCTTGCCAGCTGTCACTAGGCACTAGAAATGTGTCTGAACCTAATCTGACTTAGCGACGGTGTCTCTGTTGGTAGACACCCACAGAAGAGGCTGCGGTGGTGCTCCTTGATCTTTAGTTATGCAAACGTTTCCATTTGTTTGTTCCCCTCGAGCAAAGCTCACAACAGGCAGCAGGACTCTCCTAAGCACTTCCACAGCTCTCTGACAGATGAAATTTGAGAACTCCTATTTTATGAACTGCACCTGGAGGATAAACTTCCCTTGAAAATGGAGCATACGACTGAAACATATCTTGAGATTGGTTTTAAGAAAATGCATTTGGTGGGAACTGGGGTGAGAAGAACCTGCTTGGAGAATATCCACAGAAGGAAATAACTTCTTGGCTGCATATGGAAAGCAATATTTTAAAGTCCTCCAGTCCTTATCATTTGCAAAGTCTATTGAATGCCTCTCAGTGTTAGAAATGGCACTGGTGATGGGAAGTTGGCCCTACGCTTTGTTTACCCTTGAATCACTCTTGAATTTGATGGCTGCTTTATGCCTTGTTTCTTGTTCTGAAAATATGTGAATGGTACCAGCAATTGAAAGGGGATGGAGAACAATTGAAAACGGAGAACAACTCTGGAGTGATGGTTTCTGGTTTATGCATCAATATCCACTGCTTCCACACAGGCAGCTGGGGATGACCTATGAAAATCACAGAACACTAGTGGTGTTAGCAACTGAAGACAGGGCTTTCATAGGCTTTGTGAGCTTCAGTGCTGAAAATAAATATAGTCATAGTGAAACCTTTGCTGTTTTCCACAAAGATCAATTTTCAACTGTGTAAGTCTTTCAATGACTTAGTTTAAAAGAAAAAACATTATTAAAGCCACTTCTAACAAGCATTGCATCATTGGGAGCCACTTCTTATGGCCCAAAGTCTAATGGACCCAAGGTTATATTTAGACTGCAAATTTATTTTCAGTAATGAAGATAAGTACTGTTGTAGCAATCAGTAAAGAGTCTCTTAAAAAAATCATTATTTATTACAATTTATTTACTTTGTAAAACTGGCTATACCTCCCTCCCTTGTCTCCTTCCAGTCCCATTGTCCCTCCCTCTTTCCCCCTTATGCCACATCTCTAGTCTACTGATAGGGGAGGTCCTCTTCCCCTTCTATCTGCCCCTGGCCTGTCAGGTCTCATCAGGACTGGCTGCAATGCCTTCCTTTGTGGCCTGGTAAGGCTGCTCCCCCCCAGGGGGAGGTGATCAAGCAGTCTGGTAGGAAAGTAGTACAGTCAGAAAGAAAATGTAGAAAAGAGCCTTTTAAGGATTACGTTCTTTCTCAGGGGTTAAACACATTTCTTCACTGTTTCCACTTATGAATGTAGATTCTTGAGCCCCAAGTTAGTGAAATAGATTTTTTTTTTGTGGCGTTAAGTCCAATCCACTTTCATTTTTATGAACAATATTCAATACAGTTGAAACATGGTCATTTTATCCTTGCATTTTGCTTTATTTAAATAAATCACACATTCTAACTATAGATATCTAATTCTCATCCTCTCTCCCCTTAGGGTACTTTAAACTATACTGATTCTGTGGAGTGACAAGCTTGCTAGTATAAAAATATGCAAAATATTGAATTCAAACTTTGGAAGGTCTATTCATGTCTTTGGTTTCTCTCCCACTTCATTTAACCACAGTCGGGGATCTTTCTCTTTCTTTATGGTTATTTAAGACCTTTAGTTTAGAGGAGCATGTTTATTGCCCCTATAGCTGCCTCATGCATATTAATGAACCATTTTACCTCAGTATTTCTGTAAACAGCTCTTGTAACTCTTCTAATTTTTAGCTCTGATTTGAAGTTTCATCTTGTGGATTAGTCTCCAAAAGATATATTTTGATCTATACTGTCACAGAGGCATTCAAAGTTACCTGACAATACTCAGTTGTAGAAAGAACAAAATTCATACCTGGATCAAGCTTTGACAAAGCAAGAATAAAATTGACATTATAATTAACTTTTGCACGGCATCTGAAAAAAAAAATCACTGTTAGTTGTTGTTAGGGAAGCAACAACAAACATGCCTCCTAAGAACAGTTTGAATGTTTTAGGCCACAAAAGCAGGCATGCAAGAAAACATGTTTAATTGAACCTAGATTGTGTTTTAACTGCTTGCTGACCTAAAAACAGAATCTTACATTTGGCATCACATCGTATTTTAATGATCTCAATTAGGTCTGGATAAGACAAAGACTTTGCTGATTCTCTTCTGCATGCTTACACTATAGGGGTGTGGAGAAACCCCCTCACCTTCAGGAATCAATATTTCCAATGACTATCGATGACTAATCAGTTTATCATACTGTGATCCACAGCCCACTATGGGATATTGTTAAAAGCACAAATTCTCAGCTCTTCTTTTCAATCTATGCAATCACAAACTTGTATGGAGTTAAATTCTGAGTGTTTCTGGATTAAGCATTTTGTGCCATGGCCAAGTGATGATGTCTGCAACTGGTCACACGCATTCTCTCTCTACTTAGCTTCCAGTTTGGAATCCACAGAGAACAGATGATGAAGAACAAGGTTGTACATTTGTAGCAAAAATACAACAATTCCCCTCTTGTCCTGAATGCCGTGAATGTTTTCTGAAACTCGTAATCATAACAGGCACTGTGGGCACATCTAAAACAAAGGATACCTGCTAACTTAACTTTGAACGACAGATATGAGAAAGTTTTAACTTTTATCAAAAGCAGTACAACTTATGATTATTTCCCCAACGGGACTTTCTGGGGTTCAAATTATCTTTGGGAACAGGAGAAGATGAATTGTTGTTTTAAAATATGCCAGTGAAGTGTTCTTTCAGAGAGTGATAAAGTATGATGCCATCAGCATGCAGCGAGCAAACCCAGATAAATGATTCGCAGCCTCCCCCCCCAAAAAAAGGTGAAGAGAGAGGGAAGACTGGCTAGTGGGAGAGTGACCTTGAATTCTATCTCTTATTTTCAAAGGGATTTTTGTTTTCCATTCCACTCGACAACTGTGCGCTGCACCCCAGTGAACCCTTCAAAAAGAATATCAATAACGATGCTTTGCATTGCATCCCTAAGCCACACTGAAGCTGCCTTCCTGATATCTCTCACCTTCCAACTCTTCTGACTATGGCCGGCATCAGCAACAAAACTAAAGAAGCTGATACAAATCAAAGAGGCAATTAAATGGAAAATTTTCCTTTCCTTCTCCTACTCGTAAGATGCTTTAGACATAGTGAAAATAATCTCTTGAGTACTGAGGTAAAGCAAGATACTGTCTTTAAAATCTTCTGCTCCAAATCCTTAACAGTTACCCAAAAATGCAGGGATGTTTGGATTTCTTTTTTTAAAGCATACATGAGCAGGAAAAAAAGACTTTAAAATAAAACTCCCTTGAAATGGAGAAATGGTAAATTACCACATATATATGATGTGTTTAAAGACCTCAGTTAAAAGATTTACATTGTACTATGCTAGTTTATTGCACTCGCTGACAGTAACACACTAATTAGAAGTATGATAGTGCTCTACTCAAAAATTAAAGCATTAGCATGTATATCTTTTCACAAAAATTTTGATGAATTATCTCCCCTAAGATCAGCTTAAGAGTAATTTATTTAAGGAAACCTGTGATGTTGGAACGATTAACCACTTTTTTTTTTTTTTAAATAATCACTCCAAACCTCACATTGGCCCCCAAGTTGACCAGTGTTTTTGGTCAGCAATTGGTAGCTGTCAAGGTTCAAGCCTGTTGAATTTCTTTCTATGCTACCACTCTTGTACCAGGATTCTTGTTATTTAGAAAAGGTGTTCTCTGTACCTACAGCCATCTTGACTTCTCCCTCTGGTGTAAGCCTATGGATTTAAGAGGAATAAAGGTGTATTTTTCAGACTCATTATGAAACCTTGGGGGAGATTACAGAATGATAGTGTGTGTGTGTGTGTGTGTGTGTGTGTGTGTGTGTGTGTGTGTGTCTTTGGTCTTTCATATGCTAGGCAAATAATATATTACTGAATAATATCCTGAGCCACACAATATACTCTTTGTTTATTTTATTTAGTATCTATCTATCTATCTATCTATCTATCTATCTATCTATCTATCTATCTATCTATCT